>NC_044039.1:104374708-104676861 GCF_901765095.1 Microcaecilia unicolor
TTGCCCAGAGTCACAAGGAGCTGCAGTGGGAATCGAACTCAGTTCCCCAGGATCAAAGTCCACTGCACTAACCACTGGGCTATCCTCCAGACCATTATTAAATTGGACTTGGAGAAAATCCACTATTTCTGGATAAGCAGCATAAATGTTTTGTACTTTTTGGGATCTGCCAGGTATTTGTGACCTGGATTGGCCCTATTGGAAACAGGATGCTGGGCTTGATGGACCTTGTCTGTCTCAGTATGGCAATACTATGTACTATGATATGGTGAACTTTTGAAATAGATTTTTGTACTTGTAATTTGTGGGTACATTGAAAACAAATCTACTGAAATGATGCACTTCTTGTTGCTAATTCAGAATACATCTATTTTTACAGCACTGAAAGAGAACTTGTACTATGAAGCTGGCAGAATGATTGCAGTTCTCTAGTTCATGGTGGCCCATCACCCAGTTTTTTTTCCAGAACACTGTTTAATTGCCTTGTTTATGGGCCAGAACAAGTGGAAAATATAGAAGATCTCACAGACTATAAGTTGGCAGAAGTGTGATGAGGGTAAGTAGAAACTTTCTCTATATAAAGTAGTCACTGCTTTCTTTTGGTAATTGTAGAAACCATTTTTTTGTATTTTGTTTTTTTTTTTTAATTGAAACCATAAGATTCAAGAACAATGAATGAACTTAATTTTTGTTTGTTAGCAGAACTTAAAACTTGTACAGTTTTAGAAATTTTGCAGCATTTTGTGTAGAATTCCTCATAAAGGCCTGATCGTCACTGCCCCTGGTCTGACACCGCCAACTTTTTCTGCTCAGGCTTGATTCCCTCTCCCCAGCACTCCCCAAATTAGCTAGACATCAAACTGGATTAATTTCTCTCCCCTCGTAAGTTCAACTTCCAGTTTTCTCTGGTCCCCCCAGTTTCTCTTATCCATCTCTTTCTTAGACCTTCCTCAGCACAATTATTCCAAAGCTCTGTCAACCCCATCATCCATAAGAATAAACTATACTGGTCAGACTACCAATGGTCCATCTAGCCAGTATCCTAACTTCCAACAGTGGGCAATTCAGGTCACCAAGTACGTGGGAGATACTCAATTAGTAGCAACATTCCATGCTACAAATCTCAAGGCAAGCCGTGGCTTCCCCCATAGCTTTCTCACACTCTTCAGCACAGACCCAATAGCTGTTTTTTTTCTCCCTCTCCCTCCCTCCCTCCATCACATACATCTCCAGAGCCTCGGTCTCCCTACCCTCTTGTGGGTACTTATCCTCTCTGCAGAGTCCATGCTGCACTACAAAGTATTTCAAATATTTTGCCTTATCCTGAGCTAAAACCTTACAATCCAGGGGGAAAAAATTATTTTTTTTTTTTTTGGGGGGGGGGGGGCGTAAAATAAAATAACCCCACAATCACATATAAACAAAACTAGAATTTGTGCTGATTAACAGTGAGACATTTAAAGGGCTCTATACACCACCGCTGTAGCGTTGTTTGAATGGACTCTGACCACCTTGCCCTAAAGCCAAAGTTGTAGACTTGGAGGGCCAAATAAATTGCCCTGGTTTGTAAGCAATTGGTTGGTCAAGCCCTCTCCTGAGGAGACCGTCTGCTTGCATCATCTGTCTTATTTGCCCCCCACATACACACAATTGCTGAGACTTGCATCATGAGCCACCAGGAGGGAAACTCCAAGTCCACCTCTCTGCTGAGATGCGTTATGCACAGCCACCACATCAGGTTCCACTGAACTGTACCCATTAATAGCAGCTTCTTGGTAAATCTTGCAATTTGCAGAGATCACTATGAGAGAAAGGTCCTCTGCAGAGGTTGCGTCTGGGTGTGAGATTACACTTAACACTGGCGGAGGAGGGAGCTGCTATGTGTCAAGCTGCGTCCTCTTCCTTCAGCTCTCGAGCGCAGCTGAAGTATTGAATTGCATGGAACATCATAATACAATCTCAGAGTGGAGGAGGAGGAGCAGGCTGTTTTCCTTCACCTCTATCACTGTTAATAGGTTAGGTTCTGGGGTAAGAAATATTTGCAGTGGTTTGTTCCACAGCAGGTGTACCACAAAGGGAGGGTAGGGATAATAGGAGCTAACGTCTGGCAAGGGAAGGAGTCGTGCCAAAACTGAAGTTGCAGCCTCCTTGATGAGTGTAAAATTCTGCATACAAGTACCAAACTCTACAGAAAAGGGGTTATGTGCAAATCTACAATGCACAGGGAGTACATTGACACAGAGTCCTTAAGGGGCATTGGGGCCTGATGTGCACCAACCAGTGTTGATCTCCAGTCCCTCCCATTCACCCATGTCCAGCAATTCTCCTCTGATTCTGAGGTAACTTTCCGGTTCAGTATTTTGCCTTTCCACGCATAAGGTTGTAGCTCGTCTCCGGTCCTTGGAATTAGTGCTGTTATGATTGGTTAAGGTTATGAGTGTGTTTTGCACAAGTTTGTGTATAGTGTTTTGCAGAGGAGAGATTGTGTGTTGGCCTTACTGAGGTGCACCAAAACACCGAAAGGTCTTTGGAGCCTAAATTATGACACTACCACTTGAAAGATCTACATATAGAGCCTATGCTTTCTAAGGTCAACACTGGCATGGTATGGAAAGGGGGTGGGGTGGGGAATACTACTGGAGAGGAAGAGGGAGTGCTGGGTATAAAAAAAAAATAATCTATATATTCTCAGATGCTGGATTGATTTTAGGAACAGCAACTCAGACTTTGACTTGTTAATGGTTTTCTGTGTTATCATTATATTTTATTAGTTTTATAAACTTAATACAGACATAAACTGTTCAAGTGAAATACAGCCAGGCCATAACAATAAAGTTATTACAGAAGAATTATCTTTTAACATAGTTTAAACATTGGCTTCATTAGACCTCAATTATTAAGGAGAACGAGGGGGGGCAGGATTAAGTGAAGATTATTTAATGCAAACAATAATAAAGAAACTATGGCGTCGTTTTCTCATATTATGTCTCTAATGTTGTCTAGCTTCTAGGAAGGTCTTAAGCTGATCCGGTGTATAGTAAACATATTTTATCTGATTAACCTTAGACATTACACGGATATGCAAGAAGGAAAGAACCTCCTAAATCAAAATTTTAGACCTCATAGAAACGTTTCCTCTTTCTTGAGTAGTCTTGGGTCACATCGGGTATAGCCAAATTTTTTGGCCTCCAAACATATGGTTAGCTGATATAAAATAAAGTCTCATTATGAATTCAAGTCTTGTTGGAAAACAAAAGAAACTATCAGCGTCCCCCTTTCTGACACATTCAAGTGATTGTTCCAATATGGCTGTAACATTTTGCAAATCAATGGATTTTTCTCCCTCTGTTTTTCATGGTAGTTGGAACATAATACATTTTTGTTCAATGGGGGAATACTTCTTGAGGAAAATTAGATTTTCTTTTAAAAATCTGGTAAACATGTCCTGTGGAGAAACTCTAATAGTTGGGAAATTAAGCACCGAGGTTCAATCTCCTATTAAGTTTTCCATTTGTTCAATTTTCCTCTTATTTCTGAGTTTTCTTTTATACAGCCACCTTAAATTCATCTGTTTGTTTAGTCTCTCTCTGCAAGGCCTCTATTTCCAAAGAAACAATCTTGTTTAACCATAGCTATAGAGCTCTTTACTTCCTGCAGTTCAAGTTCAAGTTTTTACCTCTTCAGATGACTGCCATAAGGTTTTCTCCATTTCAAGCAATTTCAGCCAGATCTTACCCAGATTCACCTACGTTCATCCGCAACTGATGTTATCGCTGCAAATTCGGTTCCCTACGGGGCTCACCAGATTCGCCCTTCCGGGTTCCACTGGAAACCCCGCCCGACTCGCTGCAGTTGCTGGGTTGGAGGGATCTTGGAGCTCAGCGGAGGAGAAAGAGATTTTCAATTTCCAGCGTGGAAACCGCTCACCGGGATCACACGCTAAGGAACCAACCCGCTGTTCGAGAAATTGCGGGAAGAAGTGTTCTAAGCCTCTTCGCCGGAGTGGACGTCTCGGTAGGTAGGGGAACCCCCCGAATCGTCGCTTTGCGCTTTGTATGAGGCATATTTTTAGAATTTGCGTTTGTATTTGGCAAAACGAAGCTAGAGCTCACTTGACACCTCGCTCACGGCGCCATCTTGACACGCCCCCCCCTCGTAACGCCGGTTTTCTGTGTTATAATAACCCCTTCCTTAAACCCTTTCCTTCTAGTAAATGACAGAGAATTTTATGGTAATGATTAACCCTGCTGGACATCACAAGTGATTTTAATGGGCTTTTCCATATCATCATGCTGATCAATCCATAGACTGGTGGGTTGTGTCCATCTACTAGCAGGTGGAGATAGAGAGCAATCCTTTTGCCTCCCTATATGTGGTCATGTGCTGCTGGAAACTCCTCAGTATGTTCTCTATCTCAGCAGGTGGTGGTCACACACAGCAGCAGCTCTGGCTAGGTCTCCAAGCCTAATTTTTAGGTTTTGTTGAGTACCTGGGGTTGAGGGCTCTTCTTGAGCAAGTGCAAACCTGGTGGCGCCAGGTCCCTCCTTTTCTCCCCCCTCCCACTGGCTCCGTTAAAAAAAAAAAAAAATTTTTTTGACGTCCTTAAGGGCGTTTATTTAAACGTTTATTGCAGCTACTCACTGGTACACCAGTTCGTTACAGCTCGGAGCGAGAAGCAGGTAATTTTTACCTTTTTATAGTGGGCAGGGGGTTCCCCGTTCGATCTCCACGTGGCCTATGGCGTCGGAGGGCGAGGGCGCGAAGAATCGCTTCCCGGACCGCATGTGCGTGTACGCTGCTCGCCTCCGCCATCTTGGCCGGCCACTCTGCTCGGACGGTTTCTTCTTGGGCTGCCCTTGAGCTGGGAGACGTTAATGCCATGGCCGCCCTTGATTTGGGCGACGGCAAAAAAGCGGCCAAAGTTAAGCGCCGTTCTTCCCGCGCGGCTCCTTCGCGGAGTGTCGCGCCAGACGCCATCTTGGATGCGCAGCATGTTTCTCCCCCGCTCTTGCGAGCGCCGGTTGAGGGTGCGTCTAGGGCTGTGGCCCAGGCTGCTGAAGTGCACAGTCTGGGGGGTTTCTCCCCCGAGTTTATTTTGCTGCTGCATCAGGCCTTCCTTATGCAAAACGCTGCCCCTGCTCCCTTGTCTGATAAAGGGGTTGAGGCCCCCGGAAGTAAACGCCCTCGGGTGGATTCCCAGGCCTTAGAGGACGGTGTTTCCTCTGATGTAGATGAGGGCAGCGTATCTGAGTTCTCCCAACGGTCCTTTGGGGATTCCTTGGAGGAGACGGATTCCCGCTCGGATGGAGCGGATGACCCCTCTGCAGCGCGGATCTTTCGCTCAGAGGATTTGCCCAACCTGTTAGTGCAGGCCATGAGCATTTTGAAGATTTCCTCTCCGGAGGACGACTCTCCCTCAGCCCCTGTTGGCTCCGCCATTATGCTGGGGACGAAGCGCCCGCCTAGAACCTTCCACGTGCATGATGCCATGCACACCTTAATTTCGGCTCAATGGGATGTCCCGGAAGCGAGCCTCAAAGTGGCTAGGGCTATGTCCCGCCTCTATCCTTTGCCTGAAAGTGAACGGGAGGCCTTTCTTTGGCCTACCGTGGATTCTTTAATCACTGCGGTGACTAAGAAAACGGCGTTGCCGGTGGAAGGTGGCACGGCCCTAAAGGACGCCCAAGACAGAAGATTGGGGCCTTAGGTCCTTCGAGGGCTGCCTTAAGTTTGCAGGCCTCAGTTTGCGGCTCCTATGTGGCCAGGGCGTGCCTGACGATTGTGCAGCGGGCTTCCCCCTCGGATCCTTCCTTGAGGGCTGATTGGCCGGCCCTGGAATCGGGCTTGGCTTATTTGGCAGACTTACTGTATGATGTCTTGAGAGCCTCGGCTAAAGGTATGGCTCAGACAGTCTCTGCGCGGCGGTGGCTTTGGCTGAAACATTGGTCTGCTGACCACGCCTCTAAGTCCCGCCTGGCTAAGTTGCCTTTTAAAGGCAAGCTGCTCTTTGGGGTCGAGCTGGACAAAATCGTGACCGATCTCGGCACGTCTAAGGGCAAGAGGTTACCAGAGGTCAGGGCTCAGGCCAGTGCTCACCCCGGTATCTCCAGAGGACGGTTTCAGGAAGCCCGTCGGTACCGCCCGGGCAAGTCGGGCTCCTCTGCCCCCTCTTCCTTCAAGAGGAACTTCTCCCCCAAGCAGCATTCCTTTTGCAGAGACCGCCGTCCCGGAGGTGCGCCCTCCGGTCCTCCCCCAGGGTCTCGTACCCAATGACGGGGTCCTGGTCCATGGCCCAGTGCAGATTGGAGGACGCCTGTCCTCGTTTCGGGACGAGTGGACCAGGGTAACTTCAGACGCTTGGGTGCTGGAAGTCATCAGAGACGGCTACAAGCTAGAGTTCTGCCGACCCTTAAGAGACGGGTTTGTACTCTCTCCCTGCAAGTCTCCGGTCAAAGCTGTGGCAGTGCAGCAGACCTTGGACAATCTGATCCGCCTGGGTGCGGTCGTTCCGGTGCCAGAAAATCAGCTTGGCAAGGGACGTTACTCCATTTACTTTGTGGTACCAAAGAAAGGAGGTTCTGTACGGCCTATCCTCGACCTCAAAGGGGTCAATCGGGCCTTGAAAGTTCGGCACTTTCGCATGGAGACTCTCCGCTCTGTTATAGCGGCAGTGAAGGCAGGGGAGTTCCTGGCATCCTTGGACATCAAGGAAGCGTACTTGCATATTCCCATCTGGCCTCCTCATCAACGCTTTCTGCGTTTTGCAGTCCTGGGCCGACACTTCCAGTTCAGAGCCCTCCCGTTCGGGTTGGCTACTGCTCCGCGGACCTTCTCCAAAGTAATGGTGGTCATCGCGGCCTTCCTGCGAAAGGAAGGAGTACAAGTCCATCCTTATCTGGACGACTGGTTGATCCGAGCCCCCTCTTATGCAGAGTGCGGCAAAGCTGTGGACCGGGTGATTGCTCTTTTGAGCTCCCTGGGGTGGATCATCAACTGGGAGAAAAGCCAGCTGCGCCCGACTCAGTCCCTGGAGTATCTGGGAGTTCGATTCGACACCCAAGTCGAAAGAGTGTTCCTGCCGGACAATCGGATTGTCAAATTTCAGGCTCAGGTGGACCAGTTCCTAGTAGCCTCTCCGCTTCGGGCTTGGGACTATGTGCAGTTGTTGGGCTCTATGACGGCCACGATGGAAGTAGTGCCCTGGGCCAGGGCTCATATGAGACCACTACAACACTCTCTGCTGCAGCGCTGGACTCCGGTGTCGGAGGATTATGCTGTGCGCCTTCCCTTGGACCCAGCAGTGCGCAAGGCGCTGAGCTGGTGGCTGAAGACAGGCAAGTTGTCTGCAGGGATGCCTCTTGTGACCCCGGAGTGGATTGTCGTCACGACGGACGCCTCTTTGACGGGCTGGGGAGCCCACTGCTTGGGAAGGACAGCACAGGGGCTCTGGTCTCCTGCAGAGGCAAAGTGGTCTATCAACCTCCTGGAACTCAGAGCCATTCGGTTGGCGCTTTTGGAGTTCCTCCCGGTACTGGCGTTGAAGCCAGTACGGGTCCTGTCAGACAATGCCACGGCTGTGGCCTATGTCAACCGCCAGGGAGGTACCAAGAGCGCCCCTCTAGCCAAGGAAGCCATGAATCTATGCCAGTGGGCGGAAGCGAACCTGGAACAGCTGTCAGCGGCCCACATAGCCGGAGTCATGAATGTCAAGGCGGACTTTCTCAGTCGCCATACCTTGGATCCCGGAGGGTGGCAGTTATCGGCTCAGGCGTTCTTGGACATCACGAAGCGCTGGGGCCAGCCGAGCCTAGATCTGATGGCGTCATCGGCCAATTGCCAAGTGCCGCGCTTTTTCAGCAGAGGACGGGACCCTCGATCTCTAGGAGTAGATGCTCTTCTCCAACAGTGGCCGACACAGGAGCTTCTCTATGTGTTCCCGCCCTGGCCCATGTTGGGCAGGGTACTAGACCGGGTGGCAAAGCATCCAGGCCGAATAATCCTGGTGGGTCCGGACTGGCCCAGACGTCCCTGGTATGCGGACTTGATCAGGCTCTCAGTGGACGACCCTCTGCGGCTGCCAGTGGAGCAGGGCCTGTTGCATCAGGGTCCCATGGCGATGGAGGATCCCTCCCCCTTTGGTCTTACGGCCTGGCTATTGAGCGGCAGCGTCTGAGGAAGAAGGGTTTCTCAGACAAGGTCATCGCCACTATGCTGAGAGCAAGGAAGCGCTCTACTTCTACTGCTTACGCCAGGGTTTGGCGTACCTTTGCAGCGTGGTGTGAAGCAGGCTCACTTTCTCCCTTCACTGCTCCAATTTCTTCAGTGTTGGCGTTCCTGCAAGAAGGTCTGGAGAAAGGCCTGTCGCTCAGTTCCCTTAAAGTCCAGGTGGTGGCTCTGGCTTGCTTCAGGGGTCACCTGAAGGGTGCTTCCCTGGCCTCGCAGCCTGATGTGGTGCGCTTTCTCAAGGGAGTTAATCACCTACGCCCTCCTCTGCGCTCGGTGGTGCCTGCGTGGAATCTCAATCTAGTGCTAAGAGCCTTGCAGAAGCCGCCTTTTGAGCCCTTGTCGAGGGCATCTCTGAAAGACCTGATGTTGAAAGCAGTCTTTTTGGTGGCTATCACTTCAGCCAGAAGAGTTTCCGAGCTCCAGGCACTCTCATGTCGAGAGCCTTTTCTGCAGTTCACTGAGGCAGGAGTGACTATTCGCACAGTGCCTTCCTTCCTGCCCAAGATTGTTTCTCGCTTCCATGTGAATCAGCAGCTCTGTCTCCCTTCCTTTCGTAGGGAGGACTACCCAGAGGAATACTCTGCTCTGAAATATCTGGATGTGAGACAAGTCATCATCAGATACTTGGAAGTGACCAATGATTTCCGGAAATCGGATCATCTGTTTGTCCTGTTTGCAGGTCCTCGTAAGGGTCTGCAGGCTGCTAAGCCTACAGTGGCAAGATGGGTCAAGGAAGCCATTGCAGCGGCTTATGTGGCCGCGGGGAAGGTGCCGCCTATTCAGCTGAAGGCTCACTCCACTAGAGCTCAGGCGGCCTCGATGGCAGAGGCCGGGTCCGTCTCCTTGGCAGAGATATGCAAGGCGGCAACTTGGGCATCGGCCCATACCTTCTCCAGGCATTACCGCTTGACTGTGGCTGCTCGGGCGGAGGCCCGGTTTGGAGCTTCAGTGTTGCGGTCAGGGATTTCAATGTCCCGCCCTGGGTGAGTACTGCTTCGGTACATCCCACCAGTCTATGGATTGATCAGCATGATGATATGGAAGGTAAAATTATGTATCATACCTAATAATTTTCTTTCCATTAATCATAGCTGATCGATCCATAGCCCCTCCCAGATATCTGTACTGTTTATATTCTGGTTGCATTTCAGGTTCAAGTTTAGTCTTCAGTTCCTGTTCAGGAGGACTTCGTGTTCAAGTTTTTTCAATTGGATTCTTCAAGATTTGAGACGAGTTTGTGTTACAGTGAGCTGCTGCATTCCTCTCCCCTCCATTTTACGGGGCTGGATTGAGACATAAATTCTGCTGGCGCTCCCTCCCGCTTCGTGCGGCTGTAGGGCAGCTTTGTACTCCTCCCGCTTCGGCGGTGTTAGGGTCAGTCAGCTCCTCCCGCGGTTGCGGTTGCAGGATAAGCCAGATCCCCTCGCATCGGCGGGGTGGTGTCCCTCCCCCGCTCCGCGGGGATGAGCTGGACAGATTCCCCTCCCCCGTTTCGGCGGTGGTGAGCTGGGCAGAGTGTCCCTTTGTGGGTGTAATTTTCTAAGTGCTGAGTCCTGCGGATGGAGCTTGGATATCGACATACTGAGGAGTTTCTGGCAGCACATGACCACATATAGGGAGGCAAAAGGATTGCTCTCTATCTCCACCTGCTGGTAGATGGACACAACCCACCAGTCTATGGATTGATCAGCTATGATTAATGGAAAGAAAATTATCAGGTATGATACATAATTTTACCTTTACATATATTCAGGTCCATATTTTGTACCAGGGGCAATGGAGGGTTAAGTGACTTGCCCAGAGTCACAAGGAGCTGCAGTGGGAATCGAACTCAGTTCCCCAGGATCAAAGTCCACTGCACTAACCACTGGGCTACTCCTCCATAGACCATTATTAAATTGGACTTGGAGAAAATCCACTATTTCTGGGATAAGCAGCATAAAATGTTTTGTACTTTTTTGGGATCTTGCCAGGTATTTGTGACCTGGATTGGCCACTATTGGAAACAGGATGCTGGGCTTGATGGACCTTTGTTCTGTCCCAGTATGGCAATACGTATGTACTTATATGATATTGGTGAACTTTTGAAATAGATTTTTGTAAACCTTGTAATTTGTGTGTACATTGAAAACAAATCTACTGAAATGATGCACTTCTTGTTGCTAATTCAGAATTACATCTATTTTTACAGCACTGAAAGAGAACTTGTACTATGAAGCTGGCAGAATGATTGCAGTTTCTCTAGTTCATGGTGGCCCATCACCCAGTTTTTTTTCCAGAACACTGTTTAATTGCCTTGTTTATGGGCCAGAACAAGTGGAACCAACTATAGAAGATCTCACAGACTATAAGTTGGCAGAAGTGGTGATGAGGGTAAGTAGAACTTTCTCTATATAAAGTAGTCACTGCTTTCTTTTGGTAATTGTAGAAACCATTTTTTTTGTATTTTGTTTTTTTTTTTAATTGAAACCATAAGATTCAAGAACAATGAATGAACTTAATTTTTTTGTTTGTTAGCAGAACTTAAAACTTGTACTAGTTTTAGAAATTTTGCTGCATTTTGTGTAGAATTCCCTCATAAAGGCCTGATCGTCACTGCCCCTGGTCTGACACCGCCAACTTTTTCTGCTCAGGCTTGATTCCCCTCTCCCCAGCACTCCCCAAATTAGCTAGACATCAAACCTAGGATTAATTTCTCTCCCCTCGTAAGTTCAACTTCCAGTTTTCTCTGGTCCCTCCCCAGTTTTCTCTTCATCCATCTCTTTCTTAGACCTTCCTCAGCACAATTATTCCCAAAGCTCTGTCAAACCCTCATCCATAAGAATAACTATACTGGGTCAGACTACCAATGGTCCATCTAGCCCAGTATCCTACTTCCAACAGTGGGCAATTCAGGTCACCAAGTACGTGGGAGATACTCAATTAGTAGCAACATTCCATGCTACAAATCTCAAGGCAAGCAGTGGCTTCCCCCATAGCTTTCTCACACCTCTTCAGCACAGACCCCAATAGCTTGTTTTTTTTTCTCTCCCTCTCCCTCCCTCCCTCCATCACATACATCTCCAGCTTAGCCTCTGTCTCCCTACCCTCTTGTGGTACTTATCCTCTCCTGCAGAGTCCATGCTGCACTACAAAGTATTTCAAATATTTTGCCTTATCCTGAGCTTAAAACCTTACAATCCAGGGGGAAAAAATATTATTTTTTTTTTTTTTGGGGGGGGGGGGGGGCTTAAAATAAAATAACCCCACAAATCACATATAAACAAAACTAGAATTTGTGCTGATTAACAGTTGAGACATTTAAAGGCTCATATACACCACCGCTGTAGCGTTGTTTGAATGGACTCTGACCACCTTGCCCTAAAGCCAAAGTTGTAGACTTTGGAGGGCCAAATAAATTGCCCTGGTTTGTAAGCAATTGGTTGGTCAAGCCCTCTCCTGAGGAGACCGTCTGCTTTGCATCATCTGTCTTATTTGCCTCCCCCCACATACACACAATTGCTGAGACTTGCATCATGAGCCACCCAGGAGGGAAACTCCAAGTCCACCTCTCTGCTGAGATGCTGTATGCACAGCCACCACATCAGGTTCCACTGAACTGTACCCATTAATAGCAGCTTCTTGGTAAAATCTTGCAATTGCAGAGATCACTATGAGAGAAAGGTCCTCTGCAGAGGTTGCGTCTGGGTGTGAGATTACACTTAACACTGGCGGAGGAGGGAGATGGCTATGTGTCAAGCTGCGTCCTCTTCCTTCAGCTCTCGAGCGCAGCTGAAGTATTTGAATTGCATGGAACATCATAATACAATACTCAGAGGTGGAGGAGGAGGAAGCAGGCTGTTTCCTTCACCTCTATCACTGTTAATAGGTTAGGTTCTGGGGTAAGAAAATATTTGCAGTGGTTTGTTCCACAGCAGGTGTACCACAAAGGGGAGGGTAGGGATAATAGGAGCTAACTTCTGGCAAGGGAAGGAGTCGTGCCAAAACTGAATAGTTGCAGCCTCCTTGATTGAGTGTAAAATTCTGCATACAAGTACCAAACTCTACAGAAAAGGGGATTTATGTGCAAATTCTACAATGCACAGGGAGTACATTGACACAGATTCCTTAAGGGGCATTGGGCCTGATGTGCACCAAACCAGTGTTGATCTCCAGTCCCTCCCCATTCACCCATGTCCAGCAATTCTCCTCTGATTTCTTGAGGTAACTTTCCGGTTCAGTATTTTGCCTTTCCACGCATAAGGTTGTAGCTCGTCCTGTCCTTGGAATTAGTGCTGTTATGGATTGGTAAGGTTATGAGTGTGTTTTTGCACAAGTTTGTGTATAGTGTTTTGCAGAGGAGAGATTGTGTGTTGGCCTTACTGAGGTGGCACCAAAACATCCGAAAGGTCTTTGGAGCCTAAATTATGACACAATACCACTTGAAAGATCTACATATAGAGCCTATGCATTTCTAAGGTCAACACTGGCATGGTATGGGAAAGGGGGTGGGGAAATACTACTGGAGAGGAAGAGGGAGTGCTGGGTATAAAAAAAAAATAATCTATATATTCTCAGATGCTGGATTGATTTCTAGGAACAGCAACTCAGACTTTGACTTGTTAATGGTTTTCTGTGTTATCATTTATAATTTTTATTAGTTTTATAAACTTAATACAGACATAAACTGTTCAAGTGAAATACAGCCAGGCATAACAATAAAGTTATTACAGAAGAATTATCTTTTCATAACATAGTTTAAACATTGGCTTCATTAGACCTCAATTATTAAGGAGAACGAGGGGGGGCAGGAATTAAGTGAAGATTATTTAATGCAAACAATAATAAAGAAACTATGGCGTCGTTTTCTCATATTTATGTCTCTAATGTTGTCTAGCTTCTAGGAAGGTCTTAAGCTGATCCGGTGTATAGTAAACATATTTTATCTGATTTAACCTTATGACACATTTACACGGATATGCAAGAAGGAAAGAACCTCCTAAATCCAAAATTTTAGACCTCATAGAAACTTTTTCCTCTTTTCTTGAGTAGTCTTGGTCACATCAGGGTATAGCCAAATTTTTTGGCCTCCAAACATATGGTTAGCTGATCTAAAATAAAGTCTCATTATTGAATTCAAGTCTTGTTGGAAAACAAAAGAAACTATCAGCGTCCCCCTTTCTGACACATCTTCAAGTGATTGTTCCAATATGGCTGTAACATTTTGCAAATCAATGGATTTTTCTCCCTCTGTTTTCTTCATGGTAGTTGGAACATAATACATTTTGTTCAATGGGGGAATAACTTCTTGAGGAAAATTAAGATTTTCTTTTAAAAATCTGGTAAACATGTCCTGTGGAGAAACTCCTAATAGTCTGGGAAAATTAAGCACCCGAAGGTTCAATCTCCTATTAAAGTTTTCCATTTGTTCAATTTTCCTTCTTATTTCTGAGTTTTCTTTTATTACAGCCACCTTAAATTCATCTGTTTGTTTAGTCTCTCTCTGCAAGGCCTCTATTTCCAAAGAAACATCTTGTTTAACCATAGCTATAGAGCTCTTTACTTCCTGCATGTTCAAGTTCAAAGTTTTTACCTCTTCAGATGACTGCCATAAGGTTTTCTCCATTTCAAGCAATTTCAGCCAGATCTTACCCAGATTCACCTCCGTTTCATCCGCAACTGATGTTATCGCTGCAAATTCAGGTTCCCTACGGGGCTCACCAGATTCGCCCCTTCCGGGTTCCACTGGAAACCCCGCCCGACTCGCTGCAGTTGCTGGGTTGGGAGGGATCTTGGAGCTCAGCGGAGGAGAAAGAGATGTTTCAATTTCCAGCGTGGAAACCGCTTCACCGGGATCACACGCTAAGGAATCCAACCCGCTTGTTCGAGAAATTGCGGGGAAGAAGTGTTCTAAGCCTCGTTTCGCCGGAGTGGACGTCTCGGTAGGTAGGGGAACCCCCCCGAATCGTCGCTTTGCGCTTTGTATGAGGCATATTTTAGAATTTGCGTTTGTATTTGGCAAAACGAAGCTAGAGCTCACTTGCTACACCTCCGCTCACGGCGCCATCTTGACACGCCCCCCCCTCGTAACGCCGGTTTTCTGTGTTATAATAACCCCTTCCTTAAACCCTTTCCTTCTAGTAAATGACAGAGAATTTTATGGTAATGATTAACCCTGCTGGACATCACAAGTGATTTTAATGGGCTTTTTTAACTGAGTTTTTTTCACTTCACAGTTTGACTATAAAAGCAGAAAGTGCATTGTTTGCTATTACATAAAACTGTTAATATGAATGCAGTGTATGTTTTGTTTTGTTTTTCATGTACTGCACATTTTTGTTGTATATACTCGTATTTCTGGTTTAGGTTAGCCTCTGTTCAATACAAAGAAAGGCTTAGATTGTGCTGAGGCCTATCAATGTTTCTCTTCCCCTCACCTCATAACTTTTGAGCACCTTGTGCTAGCTGAGCTAAACTTGGTGTAGAGCTAGGTCTCAGGCCATTTTTGTTTTCAAAATTAAGGGATTGTTATGGGAGAGTTGCATAGTTTGGAATTCTACCATGGGAAATAAATTGAGAATGCTACTGTTTTTTGTTCAAAATATGTATTTTTAGAGTTCTGTAATACTACTTTTATATAAATCCTTGATTTCTTATGAGAAGAATTGTGAAGGTTTTATTTTGCTGACCCTTTGAAGAGACAATCAAATGTTTTCAGAGAGCTGTTCATATCAAAGCTGTACTTCTAGCTTGTTTCTGAATGCTTGTTCAGGTCATATTACTTCTCACTCCTGTTGGAATTCTGTACAATGGCATAATGCAGAAATTGTGCTGAATTTCCCAAGCACACAGAATTTGGTCAGGGACCTACACAGCAAGAAGAGAAAGGTAGGGTCTGGGTAGTACCAACCATGCCAGTGGGAAGAAGAGAGATGCGGTTGTTGGCCTCATTGCAGGAAAGGGCAGGGTGAGTTGTATTTATTTTATTTTTGTCATTTATACCCCACATTATACAATCGACATTGTTTCAATGTGGCTTACAATAAAGGAAGGAGTACAAACTGGAGAGAGTCAACATGTTGATTAAGAGGATTACAATGAGGCAATGGAGAACGGAAAGGGCTTATTTTGTGACAATAATGAAGTGAGTACATGGTTAAGGAGCATATAAAGGAGAGTAAACTAACTAGGATGATGCAGACAGAAAGCATGAGATGGAGAGGGATGGGCGGTCAATTAAGATTCTTCTTTTGAAGAGACCGTGTTGTGTGGTCAGTAGAGATTCAATTGGGCCTGTCATCAAGAGCTTAGTTTGTGTTTTTTTTTTGATTCGTTAATTATGTTGATCCTTCAGGGAAATGTTCCTTAAAGTAAAAGCTTTACAGGTGTTTTCTGAATCTGACATAGCTAGTTATGCTTTGGATATACCTTAGGAGAGAGTGCCAGAGTTTTAGGTCTAAATATGCAAAGTTTGCTGCGTGCGAGGTTTTGTATATGATGTTCTGGCAATGTGGGAGGTGGAGTGTCAAGTAGTTACGAGACTCTTGTACTGAGTTTTGGATCGGAAGGTCGATCAAGCTATTCATGTAGCTTGGTGCTAATCCATAGATTAATTTGTAGATTATTGTGCATAGCTTGAAGGATATTTGTTCTTTGGGAGCCAGTGGAGGTCTTTCAACAGTGGGTGAGCACTTGAAAATTTGGGCTTCTATAGATGAGTCTCGTGGCGGTGTTCTGGGCTGTCTGTAGTGTTTTGAGGTTAGAGTCTTTGCATCCAGCATATACTCCATTGCAGTAGTCTAAATGGGTTAACACCATGGTGGTCTGCACTAACATATGGAAGGTGGTTGTTGGGAAGCAGTTTCCTATTCCTTAGCGTCCCTCCGGTCCGGTCCAGGAACTGACTGGTGGGTTGTGCACGCCTTCCAGCAGGTGGAGGCTGAGAACTCTGACTCTAGAGAGCCAATAAGAGCTCTGGCCAACTAGCCCTAGATTCAAACTAGCCCTAGAAAGGGAAAAGACAGAAAAAAAATTTGAGAAAAGACTGAAGAGCTCAGTCTCTTCAGATTTTTTTTCTGTTCCCTTTCTAGGGTAGTTTGTTTAAAAAAAAAAAAAGTATGTTTGATTTACTTCTGTGTCCCGGGGTATTCAGGCTTCTTCTGACTGAGTGCAGTGTACACTTCAGTCTGCCTAGGGGTGTTACACCCGGGGGGTGGGGGGGTACCAGGTCCCTACCCCATGTTTTCCTCCTGTGGTTCCCCAGCAAATTGTTCTTATTTTAGGGCTGGGAAGTGCTCAGTCTCTCCGGAGGGAGAATACTGCAGCTGTTGGAGAGGCAGCCACGTTTAAAAAAAAAAAAAAACTTTAATCTGTACAGCTACAGTGTGTTCTACAGAGCAGCTCTAGGGCAGCGTTTGTTGTTGTTGTTAAAGGAGTTCCCTTGGTCGGTCAGATCATTTGCCGGTTTCTTACTTTAAAAAAAAAAAAAAAAAAGGCGCGCGGGCATGCTATGGCGGAAAAGCTGCGCAGATGCTCTGTCAGGGGCATGGAGCCTCCGGCACTTGTAAATATTGTACCGCTGTGAAGTCTGCTGGGTCAGCTGTTGTTCTGCTGGCTTATGCTCCCGTCGTGTCTCTCAGGCAGTAACGGTTCAGTCTGCACGGATGGCAGACTCTGTTCCCACTCCCGTTTTAGCGGGAGCGGTGGCCATTTTACCTTCCCCCTCCATTTTGGAAGACCGGGCCTCTTGTTCTGTTCATCAGCCTCCTGCTCGGGGGGAGGGGGGGGGGCTTCTGGAGGGAGGATTCCCACCAGAGTTCGTACTTCAGATGTACCAAGCCTTTTTACTAAAACAGGCAGGCCTTTTTCCTCTTTCTTTGGGGGACTCTGGTGCCAGGCAAGGTGTCTCTGCCAAAAGGCCTAGAGAATCCTGGAGATTGGAGGAAGATCAAACTTCAGATCCAGATTTGGAGATGCCCTCTTTAGAAGACATGGAAATGCAGGATGATCCACAATTAGAGGATCCGGGTTCCTTGGAGGCAGGGACGGATCCCTCTTTCCCAGGTGAGGATCTGTCAGTGGTGCGTGTATTTAACAAAGAGGACTTACAGGAGCTCATTTCATTGGTGGCTAGCACTTTACATTTTGAGGAGGAACAGCTTGCGGTTCAGGAGGTCCGTAAGGTTGATCTCCTAGATAATGGTATCAGGCATCTTGGGAAAACTTTTCCTATGCACCAGGACATTAGGGATATCATCCAGGCTCAAGTGGGATTTCCAGGATTCTCCCTTTAGGCTAGGAAGATCCATGGTGTGCCTTTATCCAGTCCCAGATGTTGATAAATCTCTTCTGAAGGTGCCTGTGGTAGATGCAGTAGTGTCTGCGGTCACTAAGTGCAATACAGTCCCAGTAGACAGTGGTACGGCTCTTTGGGATGTTCAGGATCGTAGGGTGGAGGCCTTCTT
Source organism: Microcaecilia unicolor (assembly GCF_901765095.1). Taxonomy (NCBI): domain Eukaryota; kingdom Metazoa; phylum Chordata; class Amphibia; order Gymnophiona; family Siphonopidae; genus Microcaecilia; species Microcaecilia unicolor. The sequence continues at coordinate 104,392,378 of NC_044039.1, forward strand.
AAACAGTAGTTTTGACGTCTCCTCTCTGGCTGTGCAGGCTGCTCTTTATTTATTTATGTATTTATTTGTTGCATTTGTATCCCACATTTTCCCACCTATTTGCAGGCTCAATGTAGCTTATCTTGGTGGTGGACACCACTTCCGGTATGAGAAATGCAGAGTGGTTATTGACTCAAAGTACATGAGTTATAGAGTGAATTAAGTGGTTAAGAGGAGTAGCTAGCGCATGCTTTCGGTGGGCCGAACGGGCTTTAGACAGGTCTTCCGATGATTTGTCTTCAGTTGACACAGAGGTGGCCAAGATTGAGATGGGCTCTGCGTTTTTAGCAGATGCTTTGTATGACTTGTTGAGGGCATCGTCGAAATCCATGGCCCTCAACGTGGCGGCTCGTCGTTCTCTCTGGCTGAGGGGTTAGTCTGCGGATGCAGCGTCTAAGTTGAGTAGGTTCCCTTTTCAAGGTTCCTTTTTGTTTGTGCCCGAATTAGACAAACTGGTCAATAGTGGGAGACACCGAGGTTCCTTGTTTACCAGAAGATCGTCCTAGAGCTCCTCAGCACTATTCTGGTTTTAGCCGTGGACGAGGATGGGATTTCCACCATTTTCGGTCGGTCAGTCAGAGGTGTTCAGCCGCAGTGGTCTTGTTTCTTCCAGTGGAACCAGTCCTTTCGCGGACTCCGTTGAGGAGGTAGAGACTCCGGTTCTTCTTTTCAGTCCGCAGCCCGTCCAGCCCAATGAAGGTGCGAGGGCCTCTCCTCTGGTTCCGGTGGGAGCACGTTTAGCTCTGTTCTTTCAGAGGTGGGCCCAAATTACCACGCATCAGTGGGTTTTGGAGGTTATTCGAGACGGGTATGCCTTAGAATTTGCTCGTCCTCTCTTCGATGCCTTTCTAGAGTCTCCCTGCCGATCTTGTCTAAAGGCGGGAGCGGTTCGGGGACACTCTGTTAAGACTTCTCCAGCTGCAGGCTGTTTGTCCAGTCCCTCCATCAGAAGTCAGGCAAGGCTGTTATTCTATTTACTTTGTAGTTCTAAAGAAGGAAGGTTCCTTTCGGCCGATTTTAGATCTCAAGGCAGTCAATCGGGCGCTTCGGGTCCCCAGTTTTCGGATGGAAACTGCACTCGGTGATAGTGGCGGTCTGGAAGGGAGTTTTTGATGGCTCTGGATTTGACGGAAGCCTATCTGCATATTCCAATTCGGCAGGGGCATCGGCGCTTCCTCCGTTTTGCTGTCCTGGGGCAGCATTTTCAGTTTTGGGCGCTCCCCTTCGGTCTTGCCACAGCTCCGCATACATTCACCAAAGTCATGGTGGTAGTCGCAGCGGCCCTCAGAAGGGAAGGCATTTTGGTTCACCCATATCTGGACGACTGATTGATTCGGGCAAAGTCATACCAGGAGAGCCTTCAAGTCACAGGTCGAATGGTTTAGTTTTTGCAGTCCCTCGGATGGGTGGTCAGCTCAGCCAAGAGTCGTTCAGGGGCCTATTCTCCATCCAGATCCAGCTCGATTTTGTCTTACGGCCTGGCTCTTGAGAGGGCACGATTGACGAAGAGGGGTTACTCTTCGAAAGTCATCTCTACCATGCTTCGTTCTCGCCGTCGTTCGATGTCTCTGAATTATGTCACAATTGGGCATGTTTTTGAGGCCTGGTGCGCTGATCAAGATATTTCTCCTTTACGAGCCAGAGTTGTTGGATTTTTTACAGCATGGCTTTGATAAGGTCTTTGCTCTTGCTTCCCTTAAGGTTCAAGTCACGGCTTTATTGTGTTTTCGGGGTCGCGTTCAGGGCAAGTCCTTGGCTAGTCTTCCGGATGTTTCTCATTTTTTTGAAAGGGGTAGGTCTACTGCGGCCTTCCTCGAGAGTTATTTTTCCGGCTTGGGACCTTAATATGGTCTTGTCAGTTCTTACTAGGCCTCCCTTTGAACCTTTAGCTGCTTGTTCTCTTAAGGACTTGAGGCTCATGACAGTGTTTTTGGTGGCCGTTGCCTCGGCCAGACGTCGGAAGGGTCCTTAGGCAATATCTGAAAGTTTCGGAAGATTTCAGGCGTTCAGACCGTCTGTTTCTCCTTATCGGTGATCCCGTAAGGGGCTAGCGGCTTCTAAACCAACTCTATCTAGGTGGTTGAAGGAAATGATAGAGTCCTCTTCTGTCAGGTAATCAAGTTCCGCAAGGGATCAAGGCTCATTCTACTTGGGGACAAGCGGCTTCTTGGGCGGAACATTTCTTAGTTCCTCCTTCGTACATTTGTAAGGCAGCAACGTGGTCTTCTTTGCATTTGTTCTCGAAGCATTACAGATTGAATGTGCAGTGCCGTCAGGAAGCGGTTTTCGGGGCAAGGGTTCTCACGGCAGGATTGCTTGGGTCCTTCCCTTAAGATTACTGCTTTACTTCCCACCGGTCAGTTCCTGGACCGCTCCAGAGGGACGCTAAGGAAGGAGAAATTAGATCTTACCTGCTAATTTGCTTTCTTTTAGTCCCCCCGGACCGGTCCAGGTCCCACCCATGTCCATGTAAAAAGTATGAAAGAATGTGTTCTTGTTGTTTGGGTAAGGTTTTGGTTCAAGTTTAGAGCTGCTTTGTGGTTGGCAATACTTCAAAACTTGGAGAAAAAAAAAGATACATAAAGTATTGAATTAATTCCTACAGAGGATGACAAAGTACTTCTGTGAGAGAGGGCTGTACTTTGTCCAATTTATTCTTTGGCTGACTGGCACGGCGGTGTCGCTGTCTTGCCGTTGCATTATCATTTCCATGGAATGGCTGCTCAGATACCCGGTGGCACAGAAGGCGTTTTTCTCTCTTGATCCTTTTCCTGCTTTGTTACTTATATACTGAATCTAGGGCTAGTTGGCCAGGGCTCTTATTGGCTCTCTAGAGTCAGAGTTCTCAGTCTCCACCTGCTGGAAGGCGTGCACAACCCACCAGTCAGTTCCTGGACCGGTCCGAAGGGACTAAAGGAAAGCAAATTAGCAGGTAAGATCTAATTTCTCCTTTGTCCCAGTTTCCACGTGGTTTGGAACATAGTTTTGATGACTTTTGCGGCCTGTTTATCTAGTCTTAATTCATAGTCTAAGATAACGCCTAATATTTTGAAGTGGTCTGAAATTGGGAGTTTTGTTTATCCAGGTCAGTGATTAGATGTTAGCATCAGGCATTAGGTTTTCTGTTTGCTTAGTTGGAACCTGAAAGCTGTGAACCAAGATTCTATGGTCTTTATTCCTGGTTGGATTTTGTGCTTAATTTCTGCTATGCCTTTATCAAAGGGGAAGTAGATTGTAACATTGTCTGCGTAGATAAATGGGTTGCATCCATTTTTTCCGAGTGTGGTTGCTAGGGGAACCATCAATCAGCTTTCCAGGGAGGGGATTTAGTGATGCCCATTTTCACTTGGTAGGATTGGGATGTTAGGGAGATTTTGAACCAGTTTAGTACGGCACCCCCAATACCAAAGTAGTCCAGTGGTCGGATTAGTATCAGGCCGTCGACCATGTCGAATGCACTCGACATATCAAATTGAAGTAATAAAATTTTTTTTGCCTTTACTTATTTCTGACCTGAAGTTAGAAAGTAATGTCACAAGTACCGTTCCAGTACTATACCTTGGGTGGTGACGCCTGTAACTGGGAAACAAAACAGGAGCTGGGCAGACTTCTACGGTCTACGCCCTGATCATGACTGAATACAGAGGGATGGGCTGGAATGTAAATTTATTTTAAGGGGCTTCGACGTTAGCTTCAGAACTTAGTACAAGAACAGTACTGGGCAGACTTCTACAGTCTGTGCCCTGAGAAAGGCAAGGACAAATCAAACTCTGGTATACATATAAAGTGTCACATACCATGTAAAATGAGTTTATCTTGTTGGGCAGACTGGATGGACCTTACAGGTCTTTCTGCCGTCATTTAATATGAATAAGAAGGAAGGCAGGGAGAAAGAGCTGGCTTTTTTGGGAATAAGCATAATGAATATGTATGAGATGTCATGCATATTCATTATGGTTATTCCCAAAAAAGCCAGCTCTTTCTCCCTGCCTTCCTTCCTCCATTGTCCCTCTTAAATGAAACAGTCAAACTATGCCCATGCTGTTCTGCCACAGGGTCTAATGCACAACATGTTATGTCTTAACTGAGAAGTACATGTTTTTGTAGCTGACATAATTTGTGGACTTCTAAAATAATTCTCTTTTGGCTACTTTTTTAATGACTAGATTAAATCTTCAAGAACAAGGAAAAATTTGATGGCAGCAATAAATGATTGTCCTGAATATCTCTTTGATGCTGGCTGTTTAAGGCTCATATTCACAAGCAAAGAAAAGGATATGTTGGTGAGGGATGTGCTGAGCCACCACGTCATCAGGAGAGTTATCTTACCCTTCAAAAGGTTTGTTTCTTGCATGTCACTTTTTCCTCATTTTCTCCTGTACTGACTTTTCAGCTGTATAGTGCATTTAGGGCTTCTTTTACAGAGCTGCGCTACAAATTCATGGTGCGGCAAATGAGAGAAAGCCCATTCAATTCCTATGGGCTTCCTCTCATTTGCCGCATGGGAATCACTAGCATGGCTTTGTAAATGAATCCTTCAGAGAAAGAATACCCTCAGCAACATGCTGCTTGAGGACTGGACAGGAATGTTTCTTTTAAGACTAACCCTCATTCCTTATTGTCCATGTCAAACCAATCTAGACAGTTGGGTTATATTCTCCTGCCAATAGATGAAGCCAGAGAAAGACATTGCAGAGCTGACTTCACCCCTGTTATATGAGGCTTATCTGGTGATTGAAACCGGGGTTCTCTGTCTCGACTAAACCAAATCTGTAGCTGAAATTTGCCGCTCAGTTTCAGCTGAAACTGAGAACAGCCCTGCCCACCCCACCCCCACCCCCCCTGGCACAGAGAGAGCAGGTCCTTCTGGGTGTACCTTTAAATACCCTGGTGGTCTAGTGGTCTCTTCTGGGCATCTGCCCTTGATTGTTCCTTAGACAAAATGGCTACCGAGACTGCCATGGTTATAAACTTTGTGACTTAACTTAGACATTTGTTGCAATTGTATTTTCTGAATTGTAGCCTGCCCTACGGTTTTGTGTAAGCAATATTGAGCTTACAAGTAGTGGGAAAATGTGGGGTATAAATGTGTTAAAAAAAAAATAAAATTTATAAGTTTATAGCAGCAATTCTTTCAGTGTGGCAACCTCTGAAGTAGGTGGGGGAGTGCCAAAACACCCAAGAACTTGAGTGCTGTTTACTGTGATTGAAGTCTTCCAGCACCAGTGGAGTTGGGTGCCATTAGATGTCTCAAGGTTTTGCAGTACTGCTTAAGATAAGTCATTGTTTTCATGTGCTTATATTTCATTTTTTTATATATTTTGATTGATGTGAGATTTTTTGTTTACTGGACTTCATTTGAACTATTTTGTTTTGAGATAGAATTTTTGCACATGTTGGACACTTTAATTGTATACAAATACTATATGTCAAAATGATTGAGGTATCCAAATATCCACAAATTCTTATTAAAGAGCATGTGATGGTGTGGATTCTCTTGAGGTTTGAGCGGTTTGCTAGGCCTGTATTTTGTAACCCTATGCCCCTCGCTCATTAATCCCATTTACACTGAAGCTTAAAAAAAAAAAAATCCATACATAGTCATAAAAAAAACCATACATAAACCATTAAAAAAATGTTACAATTGATATTGAATAAGGAATAAGATTTATATATGTGTTTGTAAGGGCGTTATTCCGTACTGCATTATCTTCCACACTGGTTATTTGGATATGTAAGTAGGAGTTTCATACCCTTTTTTTGTAAACTAAATATTCAACCAGACTATCTGGTGATTGCTGGATGCCAGATGATCACCCATTATAGGATCAGAAATTTTCTCCCCATTCGTAAGCACTAAGTCCAGTATGCCCCATCCTGCATGGGTTCCATTGCCAACTGCTAGTACAGCTCTCCCTGTAGAGAATCCAGAATTTCCCTACTTCTAGATGACCTCAGAAAAGGGATGTTGGCAATCAACATCCAGTATTTTGTTTATTTTATTTGTTGCATTTGTATCCCACATTTTCCCACCTATTTGCAGGCTCAATGTGGCTTACATAGTACAGTAGAGGCGATCGCCAATAGACACACAGAGGAGGATTGGATGGGAAAATGAGGACAGAGATAGAATTGGGAGGACAGAGCAAGTAATTCGAGGACAAGCAGGCTACTTGTTCTCACAATTGGGTGACGTCCACGTCAGCCCCAGGATCGGAAGATCTTCCTAGCAACAGAAGTTTGCTAGCTCTCGCATGTCCCGCGCAAATCGCACATGCGCGACCGTCTTCCCACCCGTAGCGTGAATGTGCTCCCCAGTCTCTCTTTTTCCGCAGTTCAGAACAGCCGTGTATCGTTCGTTCTCTGCCCCAGAGAGGCCTTCGCCGCGTTCTTCGCATTTTCGGCGGTTTTCTTCTTCACTCTCGTGTGTTTCTTTTCAAAAACAAAAAAATTTTTGTGTTTCCGTTTTACTTTCGTAGAAGTTTCCCGTAAGTTTCCTTTCTTTGGCGTGAGCAGCTTCTTTCGCCGCCCATATGGGTCCTTTTCCCTTTTTTGGTGCCCTTTTTTCGACATCATCGCGTTTGTCCTCGCCGGCGCGATTTTTCCGCCCATGTCATCGAAGCCTGCCAGCGGCTTCAAGAAGTGCACACAGTGCAGCCGGATGATCTCGCTCACTGATAGGCACGTTTCATGTCTTCAGTGTCTCGGGGTGGTCATCGCCCTAACACCTGTACTTTGTGCCTCCAGCTTAAGAAGAGGACTCAAGCGTCGAGATTGGTTCATGGAAACGTTCTGTTCGGAGCCTCGTCCGGTCCTTCGACGTCGGCGGAGCCAGCGGTACCGAGGTCATCGCCGGTATCGATGTTGGCATCGGAGGGTGCATCGACGTCCGGAGCACAGGTGATGGGTGTCCAAAGGTCCCATGCTGGTAGCAGTGAGCCATCGAGTGGGTCTACAGCCGCCTCGAGGGCGGCCCTGAGGTGACATCTGGATTCCACGTCGTCCTCATCGGTACCGGGAGGTACCGCTGGCTTGCTTCGAGCGAAGGCAAAGAAGCATCGCCATCGGTCACCTTCCCGTCACGATACCGAGAGCTCCGGAACACCGAGGGATTCGGTACCCGCGAAGCGTCGACACCGGGAGGACCGCTCACCTTCCATTCAGGAGGTGTCGCGCTCCGCCCCGGACAGCCCTGTACCGCCTCCGCGCCCCAAACAGGTTCTGACTCCGTCGCCAGTACCGGCTCCACTGCCTTGCTCGACAGCCACTCTGGACGAGCGCCTTGAGTCCATTCTTCCAGGGATCCTGGAAAGGCTGCTGCGTATATCTGCTCCGGTACCATCGGTGCCTGCGCCACCGGTACCGTCGAGAGATGCGGCGGTTGGTTCTCTGCCCGTGGTGAGGACAGTGACGCCGGTACCGCTTGCGGCATCGGCCTCTGTTACCACCCAGGTTGACTCCCCGTCGACGTCGCTGGGGGGAGCTTCAGCGGCGCAGGAGTCTTCTCGGCACCACCATCGAGGACTTAGTTCCTTGGCGTCGAGACAGGCTTGGCTTCGGACTGAAGTTCGTGAACTGGTGTCCGATACCGAAGGTGAGGCCTCATGGGGGGAAGAGGAAGACCCAAGATATTTCTCTGACGAGGAGTCTTGTGGTCTTCCCTCTGATCCCACTCCTTCGACAAGCTCTCCCACCGGACGCCTTCAGCATCTACTTCTTCAGGTAAACGTTTTATAGGGGAAGGAAGAATGTGCCCTATGCTTCTAATAGGCATAGGTACAATCCACCTTCTCGCCAGCCTGCTCAGGCTAAGCCCCAGCACGCTCGTTCCCGTCAACAGCGTGCGCCTCCTCAGGCCCCTGCAGCTCCCCAGCAAAAGCAAGGGACAGGCTTTTGACTGGCTCCAGGCGAGCATAGCCAAGATAAGTGTCTGTGCCGGACGATCTGCCGGTCGGGGGGAGGTTAAAGTTCTTTCACCAAAGGTGGCCTCTCGTAATCTCCGACCGTTGGGTTCTTCAAATAGTCCAGCTCGGATACGCCCTCAATTTTATTTCAACACCTCTAAATTGCCCTCCGGGAGCTCAGTCTTTCAGCTTCTAGCACAGGCAGGTACTTGCAGAGGAACTCTCCACCCTTCTCAGCGCCAATGTGGTCGAGCCTGTGCCACCGGGGCAGGAAGGGCTGGGATTCTATTCCAGGTACTTCCTTGTGAAAAAGAAAACGGGGGGGGGGGGGGTGCGTCCCATCCTAGACCTAAGGGCCCTGAACAAATATCTGGTCCGAGAAAAGTTCAGGATGCTTTCCCTGGGCACCCTTCTTCCCATGATTCAAAAAAACGATTGGCTATGCTCTCTGGACTTAAAGGATGGTTATACTCTCATCCCGATACTGCCAGCTCACAGGCAGTATCTTCGATTCCGTCTGGGAACACGGCATTTTCAGTACTGTGTGCTGCCCTTTGGTCTCGCCTCTGCACCCAGAGTGTTCACGTAATGCCTGGCAGTAGTGGCAGCGTCTCTACGCAGACTGGGAGTGCATGTGTTCCCTTGTCGCGACGATTGGCTGGTAAAGAACACCTCGGAGGCAGGAACTCTACAGTCCATGTAGGTGACTATTCAACTCTTGGAGCTACTAGGGTTTGTGATAAATTATCCAAAGTCCCAACTTCTTCCAGTTCAAAGACTAGAATTCATAGGAGCTCTGCTGGACTCCCAGACTGCTCATGCCTACCTCCCCAAGGCCAGGACGGACAATCTTTTGTCCCTGGTTTCCTGGGTACGAGTGTCTCAGCGGATCACAGCTCGGCAGATGTTGAGATTGGTTGGCCTCCACAGTTCATGTGACTCCCATGGCCCGTCTCCACATAAGATTAGTCAATGGACCCTAGCTTCCCAGTGGTATCAAGCTGCGGGGGATCTGGAAGACGTGATCCAGTTGTCCAGTTTTTTCTCAAATCCCTACAGTGGTGGACAATTCGCTCCAATTTGACCTTGGGACGTCCTTTTCAAATTCCTCAGCCGCAAAAAGTGCTGACCACGAATGCGTCTCTCCTGGGGTGGGGAGCTCATGTCGATGAGCTTCACACCCAGGGATGTTGGTTCCTCCAGGAGACAGGTTTTCAGATCAGCCTCCTGGAGTTACGAGCGGTCTGGAACGCGCTAAAGGCTTTCAGAGATTGGCTATCCAACCAAATTATCCAAATTCAGACAGACAATCAAGTTGCCATGTATTACATCAACAAGCAGGGGGGCACCGGATCTCGCCCCTTGTGTCAGGAAGCCGTCAGAATGTGACTTTGGGCTCGCCTTCATGACATGTTCCTGCAAGCCACATATCTGGCAGGCGTAAACAGTCTGGCCGACAGGTTGAGCAGGATAATGCAACCGCATGAGTGGTCACTCAACTCAAGAGTTGTCCGCAAGATCTTCCAAGCGTGGGTCACCCCCTTGGTAGAACTTTTTGCCACTCAGACCAATCACAAGGTCCCTCAGTTCTGTTCCAGACTTCAGGCCCACGGCAGACTAACGTTGGATGCCTTTCTCCTTCATTGGGGGAAGGGCCTCCTGTATGCGTATCCTCCCATACCCTTGTTAGGGAAGACTTTGCTGAAACTCAAGCAGGATTGTGGAACCATGATTCTGATCGTGTCATAGTTGTGTCCAGGTTCCTGGCTTGCAGTCACCTCGGGCCCCCGGAGTTAGACCCGGGGAATGCTGCGAATTGATGGTTTACCGTTTCCCATGTTCCAGAAGATATGCTGGTCCAGTCCGGATCTTCCAGCCCTCCAGATTGTTTTGGGAGTTTTTTGGAACTAAGCAGTATCCGTACCTGGTGAACTCCCTTGTGGGCTGCCTTTTATTAACCACCTGGAAAGGTTCCTAGTTGCCTTACAACAGAGGTCCTCAGAGGAGTTTCCTTTGGTGGAAGTTGTTTGCAGTGCTGCTGAGTTTTTCCTGTTTTAGGTTTTGACCCTGCTTGTTTGACTTTCTACTGACTGCTGTCTGCCCAGACTCGGCTTGTCTCCTAGCGTGCTGTTCTACCTGCAGCCTGCCCTGCTTCAGCTGGGTTCCTGGAGCCTTTATTCTGCTGGTCCCTGCAGTTCTGCTTTCCTGCCCTGCCCGGTAAGTCCTGCCAACCTCCCGCACTCTGGGGCACAACCCCAGAGTAACGGTGGTTAAGTGCAGGTGAAGTTTGGGCTATTTCCGGTCCAGTTGGTGCCTGCCTGCGCTGCCTCGGCGGCAGCCTTTGCCAGAGAGTTCCGACCCGGGGTGCCGGGAGGTTTGTTCTTTCTGTCCTGTGTTCGGGTGATTCTCCTGCTGCTGCCGCTCCTCGGCAGTGGCCCAAGGGCTCACTAAACCTAGAAGTACCGCTAGAAGCGTGACATCGCTCCATTCTGGCCGCTTCAGATCTGGTTCCTTCTTCTTCTGGAGTTGTCCTCCGAAGAACCATGGAGATTGGAGTGTTTTCCAACACTCAGAACGAGGGGGCGCTTTTGCATCCCAACCTCCAGTCCCTGGCTCTCACGGCCTGGATGTTGAGAGCTTAGACTTTTGCCTCCTTGGGTCTTTCTGAGGGTGTCTCCCGAGTCTTGCTTGCTTCCAGGAAAGATTCCACGAAGAGGTGTTACGCTTTCAAATGGAAGAGGTTTGCTGTCTGGTGTGACAGCCGGGCCCTAGATCCTCGTTCTTGTCCTACACAGGCCCTGCTTGAATACCTTCTGCACTTGTCTGAGGCTGGTCTTAAGACCAACTCTGTAAGAGTTTATCTTAGTGCGATTAGTGCTTTTCATTATCGTGTAGAGGGTAAGCCTATCTCGGGACAGCTTTTAGTTGTTCGATTCATGAGAGGTTTGCTTTTGTCAAAGTCCCTTATCAAGCCTCCTACTGTGTCATGGGATCTCAATGTCATTCTCACCCAGCTGATGAAACCTCCTTTTGAGCCACTGAATTCTTGCCATCTGAAGTACTTGACTTGGGAGGTCATTTTCTTGGTGGCAGTCACTTCAGCTCGTAGAGTCAGTGAGCTTCAAGCCTTGGTAGCTCATGCTCCTTATACCAAATTTCATCATAACAGAGTAGTCCTCCACACTCACCCTAAGTTCTTGCCAAAGGTGGTGTCGGTTTCCATCTTAACCGGTCAATTGTCTTGCCAACATTCTTTCCCTGACCTCATACCCGCCCTGCTGAACATCAGTTGCACGCATTGGACTGCAAGTGAGCTTTGGCCTATCTGGAGTGGACAAGCCCACACAGACAGTCCGCCCAATTGTTTGTTTCTTTTGACCCCAATAGAAGGGGAGTGGCTGTCGGGAAACGCACCATTTCAAATTGGCTAGCAGATTGCATTTCCTTCACTTATGCCCAGGCTGGGCTGGCTCTTGAGGGTCATGTCACGGCTCATAGTATTGGAGCCATGGCAGTGTCAGTGGCCCACTTGAAGTCAGCCAATATTGAAGAGATTTGCAAGGCTGTGACGTAGTCATCAGTCCACACATTCACATCTCACTACTACCTTCAGCAGGATACCAGACGCGACAGTCGGTTTGGGCAGTCGGTGCTGCAGAATCTGTTTGGGGTTTAGAATCCAACTCCACCCCCCCCTAGGCCCAATTTTATTCTGTTCCAGGCTGCACTCTGTTATTTGTTGTTGTTTAGGCCAATCTCAGTTATGTCCTCGCCATAACGAGGCCCAATTGACCAATGTTTTTTGTTACTTTGAGTGAGCCTGGGGGCTAGGGATACCCCAGTCGTGAGAACAAGCAGCCTGCTTGTCCTCGGAGAAAGCGAGGTTACTAACCTGTAGCAGGTATTCTCCAGGGACAGCAGGCTGATTGTTCTCACAAACCCGCCCTCCTCCCCTTTGGAGTTGTGTCTTCCCTTATCTTTTGCTTTTCACTGGACTGGGGAGCACGTTCGCGCTACGGGCGGGAAGACGGTCACGCATGCGTGATTCGTGCGGGACACACGAGAGCTAGCAAACTTCTGTTGCTAGGAAGATCTTCCGATCCTGGGGCTGCTGTGGACGTCACCCAATCGTGAGAACAATCAGCCTGCTGTCCTCTGAGAATACCTACTACAGGTTAGTAACCTCGCTTTTGGAAGCTTCAAATACTGAAGAGGCAGATGGAGCTACCTGGCCATGAGGCACTATGGTTTTTCAATGCTCTCTATCTCCCCCTGCTGGTTGATGGACACAACCCATTCGTAATGGATTCATCTGCTATGACTAAAGGAAAGAAAATTACCAAGGTAAGAACCTAATTTTCCCATCTTGGGTTCAATGTAACTTACAATATAAAATAAATGATATCAAGAAATATTACAGCAAACCAGGGGCCCTGTTTACTAAGGCACGTTAGCATTTTTATCATGCCTACAGTTAGCGTGCGCAACTAACCATGCAGGTGCCAATAATTAGCGCGTGCGCTAACTGTGAAGGCGCCTATAGGGATATTGTAGGCGCATACTTGGTTAATGCATGATAAAAATGCTAACGGGCCTTCAACACAGCTTAATAAACAGGTCCCCAGGTATGTTATGTAATTAAAGAAAGTGAGAGAGAAGGAGATGTTCTGATTAGTTTGGTAAATGTATATATCAAGAAGAGATTATACATGCATCAATTGAAGATCAGGATTGTTTAACATCAGAGACATTCAAACATTAAGTTGATGAGGGACTGCTTGAAAAGGAATGATTTTAGGATCTTGCAGAATCTGGTGTATTCCTGTGTGCCTCTTATTTTGGAAGGTAGAGAATTCCACTGTTTGGTCCCTAAGTATGTGAAGTCGGCAGAATAAATTGATTTGTAGATCACATTTTTACAATTAGGGAACTGTAGTTTTAGGTAGTCTCTCACTTTATAATTAGCATTGAAAAGGGGTAGATTTGTGTTTTAGTACATATTGTGTTGACATTGTAATGTAGCATACTATGCCATACTTTGTATTTGAATATTTTTACTGCAGTAATTGTCTTTCTTATTCTTACTGTACACCGCCTTGAGTGAATTCCTTCAAAAAGGTGGTAAATAAATCCTAATAAATAATGGCTGCATATAATCTGGGGCTGTTCCATTCACGATTTGAAAGATAAAAGGCACATGATTTGAAAGTGATTCTCACTTTGATGGGAAGCCAGTGTAATTTAATTAATAAAGGGGGAGGCACTTTCAAAGCAAAAAAAAAAAAACTCTGTATATGAATCTAGCTGCCGTGTTTTAAGCTGTCTGGAGTTTAACAGCTGCTTCTTACAACCAGCATATATGGCATTGCAATAGTCGAATTGGGTTAACATTAGTGATTGTACTAATATTCTGAAGGTTTCTGATGAGAATTATGGTCTGATCCTTTCCAGTTTCCAAAGAGACCTGAAGGACTGCTTGAGAATCAAAGGTTAAATGTTTGTGACTACACCTAGTATTTTCAAAATGTTGTCAATGGGCTTGTGAATCTTTTATAATCAGTTTTATCGGATGGATTAGTGATGACCATGAATTTAGTTTTTTCTTTTAATTTCAATTTAAATTCTGAGGCCCATGTTTCCATTAAAATCAAGGCCAATTTTTGCTTTATATATGATTTCTTGGATGTTCTTCTTAAAGGACATGTATATGGTGATGTTGGCATAGATAAATGTTATGAACCCCACAGTCTCTAGTTTGCTTCCCAGTGGTGACATCATTACATTAAATAATACTATCATTTTACACTTATTTTTAGTTTCAGGGAAGGATTGAAAACCCTTGGTGTGCTGGAAAAAATACAGACATATCCGGATGCATTTTGGAGCATTCTAGGTCTCAAGTCGGAAAAACTTACAGCAGAAACACTTTGTGATAGTTTTATGATCAACTTTTCAACAGAGGGAAGCAACTCGAAGCTGCTTGAAGTAAAAGTTACTGAATTCTGGATGAATTATCTAGTAGATGCTGAAGGTATGCCAGTTTTTAATGTACCTCTCTTTAAGGGCCCCTTCTTTCAGTTCACTGATTTCTGATTTTCTGCTATTTGAGCGTGGCTGCATGTTGAAGTGTGATAGATTCATAAATGGGGTGGGTCTGTTCGATCTTTGTAGGGTTTATACTTTTTATTTTTTTCTGTAGGCTTTTTTTTTTCTTTTTAATGCTGTATATATATTTTGTGGAAGTTTTTGGGTTTTGGGGGGTTTTTTTAATAGCTTAAATTGTATATACATTTCAGCTTTGTTTTCCTTTAGAGGCCTTTGATCAAACCAGATACATATTTGGGAGTTTAAACTTCCAGTAAATACAAGTGGTTGAATATTCAGAAGTACTTGTATAGATAACAGCATCTACTATCTGGAGAGTTGCCGCTGACCAGATCTTTCCACCAACTGTCAGCAGCACTGTCCACATATTACTGCAGAAAATCATTACTGACTGCCCCTGCATTATATGGATCATGTCACATGAGGTACCAGGATTTATCTTGGTAGCAGCAATATTCATGCCCGCTGTCCTAAAAGTTATCTGGGCAGCAGGACTTAATGTCACCACTACCTAGATAATGCTGGCACTGCAGCTGTATCAGGATAGTCAGTGCTCCTGCTATCCAGATGGTGGCACTTAATATCTGGATTATATTTAAAAGATGACTACACTATTTAAATATTGACCTGATGAAGTTTCGCCTTTCAGCTCAATGTGATAGCATAGTTACTGTTTCCAGGTATTTTTTCCATTTGAGCTACACTGTTGATGTTTCTCAGCGAATAAGCAAGATACTTCGTCACAGATGGGGTGATGTCAGTGTTAATCCTTTGTTTACCTTGGTCTATCTGGGGTTTGGCATATCACCCCCCTTCCCCCCCACCTTTCCTCCAGTGAATACTTGTATTTTGTAGTCCTCTGAAACCTGCCACTAGTAAGTAACTTATCACAGGTGCTAACTGTAAAAACTTAACCATTTGTAAGAGATTACTCCTTTTCTGTCATTGATACTGTACTGTCATGGGTAGATGTATAAAGTTCCCACACTTCAGCACCCAGTCTCCTCTGTCGTCCACTTTCACATCCTACCACCCACCATTGTAATAACCTAAAACCACTACAAAAACTAGTTGAACTTCCATATCATCATGCTGATCAATCCATAGACTGGTGGGTTGTGTCCATCTACCAGCAGGTGGAGATAGAGAGCAATCCTTTTGCCTCCCTATATGTGGTCATGTGCTGCCGGAAACTCCCCAGTATGTTCTCTATCTCAGCAGGTGGTGGTCACACACAGCAGCAGCTCTGGCTAGGTCTCCAAGCCTAATTCTTAGGTTTTGTTGAGTACTTGGGGTTGAGGGCTCTTCTTGAGCAAGTGCAAACCTGGTGGTGCCAGGTCCCAACTTTTCTCCCCCCTCCCGCTGGCTCCGTAAAAAAAAAAAATTTGAACGTCCTTTAAGGGCGTTTATTGCAACGTTTATATCGGCGTTTATTGCAGCTGCTCACTGAGACACCAGTTCGTTACAGCTTGGAGCGAGAAGCAGGTCATTTTTACCTTTTGTAGCGAGCAGGGGGTTCCCCGTTCTGTCTCCACGTGGCTTATGGCGTCGGAGGGTGAGGGCGCGAAGAATCGCTCCCCGGACCGCGTGTGCGGGGATGCGGGGGTTTCAAAGCCTGAATCGCCTTTTTTGGGCGTCAGTTTGGAGTCCGGTCAGTGTCCCGGTTCTTCCTCCGGTGCGGCGGTTTTTCCCGCCATAAACGCCCATCCCCCGCTGCCCCCCCCCCCCCCCCCCCCCCATTTTGGCCGGCCACACTGCTCGGACGGCTTCTTTTTGGGCCGCCCTCGAGGTGGGAGACGTTAATGCTATGGTCGCCCTTGATTCGGGCGACGGCAAGAAAGCGGCAAAAGTTAAGCGCCGTTTTTCCCGCGCGGCTCCTTCTCGGAGTTTCGCGCCGAACGCCATTTTGGATGCGCAGCATGTTTATCCCCCGCTCTTTCGAGCTCCGGTTGAGGGTGCGTCTAGGGCCGTGGCCCAGGCTGCAGAAGTGCAGTCTGGAGGGTTTCTCCCCTGAGTTCGTTTTGCTGCTGCATCAGGCTTTTTTTAATGTAAAACGCTGCCCCTGCTCCCCTGTCCGATAAAGGGGTTGATGCCTCCGGAAGCAAACGCCCTCGGGTTGGATTTCCTTGCCCTAGAGGACTCTGTCTCCTCTGATGTAGATGAGGGCAGCGTATCTGAGTTCTCCCAATGGTCCTTTGGAGATTCCTTGGAGGAGACGGATTCCCACTCGGATGGAGCGGATGACCCCTCTGCAGCGCGGATCTTTCACTCAGAGGATTTGCCCAACCTGTTAGTGCAGGCCATGAGCATCTTGAAGATTTCCTCTCCGGAGGACGTCTCTCCCTCAGCCTCTGCTGGCTCTGCCATTATGCTGGGGATGAAGGGCCCGCCTAGAACCTTCCACGTGCATGAAGCCATGCACACCTTGATTTCGGCACAATGGGATGTCCCAGAAGCGAGCCTTAAAGTGGCTAGGGCTATGTCCCGCCTCTATCCTCTGCCTGAAGGTGAACGGGAGGCCTTTCTTTGGCCTACCGTGGATTCTTTAATCACTGCGGTGACTAAGAAAACGGCGTTGCCGGTGGAAGGACGCCCAAGACAGAAGATTGGAGGCAGCTTTAAAGTCGTCCTTCGAGGCGGCTGCTTTAAGTTTGCAGGCCTCAGTTTGCGGCTTCTATGTGGCCAGGGCGTGCCTGACGATTGTGCAGCGGGCTTCCCCCTCGGATCCTTCCTTGAGGGCTGATTGACCGGCCCTGGAATCGGGCTTGGCCTACTTGGCAGACTTGCTGTATGATGTCTTGAGAGCCTCGGCTAAAGGCATGGCTCAGACAGTCTCTGCACGGCGCTGGCTTTGGCTGAAGCATTGGTCTGCTGACCACACCTCTAAGTCTCGCCTGGCTAAGTTGCCTTTTAAAGGCAAGCTGCTCTTTGGGGTCGATCTCGGCACGTCTAAGGGCAAGAGGTTACCGGAGGTCAGAGCTCGGGCCAGTGGTGCCCGCCCCAGTTCCTCCAAAGGACGGTTTCAGGAAGCCCGTCTGTATCGCCCGGGCAAGTCGGGCTCCTCTGCCCCCTCTTCCTTCAAAAGGAACTTCTCCCCTAAGCAGCATTCCTTTCGCAGAGACCGCCGTCCCGGAGGTCCGTCCTCCGGTCCTCCCCCAGGGTCTCGTACCCAATGACGGGGCCCTGGTCCATGGCCCAGAGCAGATTGGGGGACGTCTATCCTCATTTCTGGACGAGTGGACCAGGGTAACTTCAGACGCTTGGGTGCTGGAAGTTATCAGAGACGGCTACAAGCTAGAGTTCTGCCGACCCTTAAGAGACGGGTTTGTGCGCACTCCCTGCAAGTCTCCGGTCAAAGCTGTGGCAGTGCAGCAGTCTTTGGACAATCTGATCCGCCTGGGTGCAGTCGTTCCGGTGCCAGAAGATCAGCTTGGCAAGGGACGTTACTCCATTTACTTTGTGGTACCAAAGAAAGGAGGTTCTGTACGGCCTATCCTCGACCTCAAAGGGGTCAATCGGGCCTTGAAAGTTCGGCACTTCCGAATGGAGACTTTCCACTCTGTTATAGCGGCAGTGAAGGCAGGGGAGTTCCTGGCATCCTTGGACATCAAGGAAGCTTACTTGCATATTCCCATCTGGCCTCCTCATCAACGCTTTCTGCGTTTTGCAGTCCTGGGCCGACACTTCCAGTTCAGAGCCCTCCCGTTCGGGTTGGCTACTGCTCTGCCGACCTTCTCCAAAGTAATGGTGGTCATCGCGGCCTTCCTACGCAAGGAAGGAGTTCAAGTCCATCCTTATCTGGACGACTGGTTGATCCGAGCCCCCTCTTATGCAGAGTGCGGCAGAGCTTCAGACCGGATGATTGCTCTTTTGAGCTCCCTGGGGTGGATCATCAACTGGGAGAAAAGCCAGCTGCGCCCGACTCAGTCCCTGGAGTATCTGGGAGTTCGTTTCAACACCCAAGTGGGCAAAGTGTTCCTGCCAGACAATCGGATTGTCAAACTTCAGGCTCAGGTGGACCAGTTCCTAGTAGCCTCTCCTCTTCGGGCTTGGGACTATGTGCAGCTGTTGGGCTCTATGACGGCCACGATGGAAGTAGTGCCCTGGGCCAGGGCCCATATGAAACCTCTACAGCGCACTACTGCAGCGATGGACTTCAGTGTCGGAGGATTATGCTGTGCGCCTTCCCTTGGATCCAGCGGTGCGCAAGGCGCTGAGCTGGTGGCTGAGGCCAGACAAGCTGTCCGCAGGAATGCCTCTTTTGACCCCGGAGTGGGTTGTCGTCACGACGGACGCCTCTTTGACGGGCTGGGGAGCCCACTGCTTGGGAAGGACAGCGCAGGGGCTCTGGTCTCCTGCAGAGGCAAAGTGGCCTATCAACCTCCTGGAACTCAGAGCCATTCGGTTGGCGCTTTTGGAGTTTCTCCCGGTACTGGCGGCGAAGCCGGTACGGGTCCTGTCGGACAATGCCAAGGCTGTGGCCTATGTCAATCACCAGGGAGGTACCAAGAGCGCCCCTCTAGCCAAGGAGGTCATGAATCTATGCCAGTGGGCGGAAGCGAACCTGGAACAGCTGTCGGCGGCCCACATTGCGGGAGTCATGATTGTCAAGGCGGACTTTCTCAGTCGCAATACCTTGGATCCCGGAGAGTGGCAGCTATCTGCTCAGGCGTTCTTGGACATCACGAAGCGCTGGGGCCAGCCGAGCCTAGATCTGATGGCGTCATTGGCCAATTGCCAAGTGCCGCGCTTTTTCAGCAGAGGACGGGACCCTCGATCTCTGGGAGTAGATGCTCTTCTTCAACAGTGGCCGACACAGGAGCTCCTCTATGTGTTCCCGCCCTGGCCCATGTTGGGCAGGGTGCTAGGCCGGGTGGCAAAGCATCCGGGCCGGATAATCCTGGTGGGTCCGGACTGGCCCAGACGTCCCTGGTATGCGGACTTGATCAGGCTCTCAGTGGACGGCCCTCTGCGGCTGCCAGCGGAGCGGGGCCTGTTGCATCAGGGTCCCGTGGTGATGGAGGATCCCTCCCCCTTTGGTCTTACGGCCTGGCTATTGAGCGGCAGCGTTTGAGGAAGAAGGGCTTCTCAGACAAGGTCATCGCCACTATGCTGAGAGCGAGGAAGCGCTCTACTTCTACTGCTTACGCCAGGGTTTGGCGTATCTTTGCATCGTGGTGTGAGGCAGGCTCTCTTTCTCCCTTCACTGCTCCAATTTCTTCAGTGTTGGCGTTCCTGCAAGAAGGTCTGGAGAAAGGCCTGTCGCTCAGTTCCCTTAAAGTCCAGGTGGTGGCTCTGGCTTGCTTCAGGGGTCACCTGAAGGGTGCTTCCCTGGCCTCGCAGCCTGATGTGGTGCGCTTTCTCAAGGGAGTTAATCACCTTCGCCCTCCTCTGCGCTCGGTTGCGTGGAATCTCAATCTAGTGCTAAGAGCCTTGCAGAAGCCGCCTTTTGAGCCCTTGTCGAGGGCATCTCTGAAAGACCTGATGTTGAAAGCAGTCTTTTTGGTGGCTATCACTTCAGCCAGACGAGTTTCCGAGCTCCAGGCGCTATCATGTTGGGAGCCCTTCCTGCAGTTCACTGAGGCAGGAGTGTCTATTCGCACGGTGCCTTCCTTCCTGCCCAAGATTTTTTCTCGTTTCCATGTGAATCAGGAGCTCTGCCTACCCTCCTTTCGTAGGGAGGACTACCCAGAGGAGTACTCTGCTCTCAAATTTCTGGATGTGAGACGAGTCATCATCAGATACTTGGAAGGGGCCAATGATTTCCGGAAGTCGGATCATCTGTTTGTGCTGTTCGCAGGTCCTCGTAAGGGTCTGCAGGAATCCAAGCCTACAGTGGCACGATGGGTCAAGGAAACCATTGCAGCGGCTTATGTGGCCGCGGGGAAGATGCCGCCTATCCAGCTGAAGACTCACTCTAGATCACAGGCGGCCTCGATGACAGAGGCCGGGTCCGTCTCCTTGGAAGAGATTTGTAAGGCAGCAACTTGAGCATCGGTTCATACCTTCTCCAGGCATTACCGCTTGACTGTGGCTGCTCGGGCGGAGGCCCGGTTTGGAGCTTCAGTGTTGCGGTCAGGGATTTCTTTGTCCCGCCCTGGGTGAGTATGCTTCGGTACATCCCACCAGTCTATGAATTAATCAGCATGATGATATGGAAGGTAAAATTATGTATCATACCTGATAATTTTCTTTCCATTAATCATAGCTGATCAATCCATAGCCCCTCCCAGATATCTGTACTGTTTATATTCTGGTTGCATTTCAGGTTCAAGTTTAGTCTTCTGTTCCTGTTCAGGAGGATCTTCGTGTTCAAGTTTTTTTTCGATTGAATTCTTCAGGAGTTGAGACGATTTTGTGTTACAATGAGCTGCTGCATTCCTCTCCCCTCCGTTTTACGGGGCTGGATTGAGATCTAAATTCTGCCGGCGCTCCCTCCCGCTTCGTGCGGCAGTAGGGCAGCCTTATATCCCTCCCGCTTCTGCGGTGTTAGGGTCAGCCAGCTCCTCCCGCGGTTGTGGTTGCAGGATAAGCCAGATCCCCCCGCATCGGCGGGTGTGGTGTCCCTCCCCCGCTCCGCGGGGATGAGCTGGACGGATTCCCCTCCCCCACTTCTTTGGGGATGAGCTGGGTTGATTCCCCTCCCCCGTTTCGGCGGTGGTGAGCTGGGCAGAGTGTCCCTTTGTGGGTGTAATTCTCTAAGTGCTGAGTCCTGCGGATGGAGCTTTGATATCGACATACTGAGGAGTTTCCGGCAGCACATGACCACATATAGGGAGGCAAAAGGATTGCTCTCTATCGCCACCTGCTGGTAGATGGACACAACCCACCAGTCTATGGATTGATCAGCTATGATTAATGGAAAGAAAATTATCAGGTATGATACATAATTTTACCTTTTGCCTTAGTGTCTGTCTCCTATGCCCTAATGGTCTTACTGGATGGCATGTCACCAACCATCTGACAGTATTTGACAAAATTTGTTTCTGGAGCATTTTAGCCTTCTGGTTCTTGCATGGCTACCTACTATAAGCTGTTTTTAGGGGCCTATCCCTCTACCTGGCCAAAATGCTTATCCCATATTAATCATCCAGGACCCTTTGCTCCAGTAATACTAAATTGCTAGTTGTGCCTTCCTTCAAGATTGTTGGCCTTGATACATTTTGGGACATGGCATTTAGTTGCCTAACTCCTACCTTATGGAGCCAACTGCCAGAATTATAGCACTCATACCCTTATTTAATATGTTTAAAATATGGTCTTAAGACTTGGCTGTTCACATGAGCCTACCATTCCCTTTCTTGAGGTGCCCCTATTCTGCTTTACCATGAACTATATTACAATTTCCATTGTCTCCAAACACCATTGGTTCTTAATGATTTTGTGACAGTCTTCTGGATAATTTGTTGCATATTGATTATCTGACAGATTATTCATTGTGTGTGTGCCATCTTGTTTCTGTGGTGATAGTGTAGTCTATGAAAATCCTCCAAATAAATACTTTATATGTTTAGTAATGAGGCAGTCGGTGTAGGGCTGCAGTCGGTGTAGGGCTGCAGTTCAATTAAAAATTTTAATCACAAGATTAAAGGTGTTTATTTCCCCACTGCAGATCCATGTGACTGGGCAAGTCATTTAACCCTCCACTGCCCCAAGTACAAAATAAGTGCCTGTATATATTATGTAAACCACTTTGTAACCACAGAAAAGCAGTATATCAAATCCCATCCCTTAAGGACTGATAATCTCCCTCCTTCCCATCCCCAGATCCAACATCTCTCCCTTTCTCAACCTTCCCCCCTCCTCTTCCCCCAGGTCCATTATCTTTCTCTCTCTCTTTTTGTCCAACACCTCTCCCTCCACTCCACCCCCATAAGCAGCAACATAAACCTAACAAAATAAGATGGTAGAGTATATAGCATTAAACGATGAGGTAGATATAATAGGCATCTCAGAGACTTGGTAGAAGGAGGACAATCAATGGGGACACTGTGTTAACAGGGTACAAATTGTATCACAATAATAGAATCAATTTGGAGGAGGGGTTGCGCTATATGTTAAAGAGGGAATTGAGTCAAATAAAATAAATGTTCCATATGAAACAGATAAAAGCGTGGAATCATTATGGGTAGAAATTCCATTTGTGAAGGGAAAGAGTATTCTTGTAGGGCTGTACTACCGTCTTCCGGGTCAGAATGAACAGATGGATGAATAAATGCTTACAGAGATTAGGAAAGCTGGCAAATTGGGCAACGCTGTAATAATGGGTGATTTCAATTACCCCGATATTTACTGGATAAATGTTATATCAGGGAGGGCCAGGGAGATTAAATTTCTAATGTAATAAATGACTGCTTCTTGGAACAACTGATCCAGGAACTGACGAGAGAGGGAGCCATTTTGGATCTGGTCCTTGGTGGCATGCGGGAGTATTGTATGAGAGGTGGCAGTGTTGGGTCCCCTGGGAAACAATGATCATAACATGGTCAAGTTTGAGCTAGTATCTGGGATGAACCCGCAAAGGAAATCTACTGTAGCTGCATTTAATTTTCAAAAGGGTGACTATAATAAAATGAGGAAAATGGTTAAAAAAAAAACTAAAAGGATTGGCAGCTAAGTTTAGTATACTAAGAGGCAGATGCAGCAACCAAACGTAAAAAAATCTAAATCGTTAAAGTCCCTAACGATTTTAAAATAACTAAGAATGCACCCAAAAAAAAAGTCACACATGCTGAGATCGGTATTGAAACGTACAATGTATCAAAGAATCACAATACACATCGTTAATCGGCCCTCAAATCATGCGCAGAGCAGCCAAGCGTTATGTTAGCTGCTCTGCGCATGCCACAAACAGTCAAAACACAAGCACATGGCTCCCAAATCAAAATTAAAAAAAAGGGTCGGGAGGGGGCAAAGGCGCTCGTCAGGAGCGTCCTGTATGGCCGTCGTTGCCCCCCCCCCCCCCCACCCGTGGTCGCCGTTCCCCCCTGCCCCACTTCCCCCTGCATTCTAAATTAAAAAGCAAGAAGAAAAGCAAACGTACCTTTAGCAGCCCCGGCCCCCCTCCCTTCCTCACTACTCTGTCTCCCCTCAGCTCCGCCTCCCGACATCCTCCGCCCTGTGCCCCGCCCCCTCTTGGGGTCGTCGCCGCCATTCCCCTCCTCCATCGGGCCCCCCTCCCTCTTACCGGGACCGTGCAGCGCCTCTGTCCGAAGGCGCTGCACGGGCAAGAAGAAAGCTGATGCCTGCCTTCGCACAGCTTCGGTCGCGCGTCTCTCTCCTCCTGGGCCCGCCCCTGTCTGACGTCAGTAACCTACGTAGGTTACCGACGTCAGACAGGGGCGGGCCCAGGAGAAGAGAGACGCGCGACCGAAGCTGTGCGAAGGCAGGCATCAGCTTTCTTCTTGCCCGTGCAGCGCCTTCGGACAGAGGAGAGAGGCGCTGCACGGTCCCGGTAAGAGGGAGGGGGGCCCGATGGAGGAGGGGAATGGCGGCGACGACCCCAAGAGGATGTCGGGAGGCGGAGCTGAGGGGAGACAGAGTAGTGAGGAAGGGAGGGGGGCCGGGGCTGCTAAAGGTACGTTAGCTTTTCTTCTTGCTTTTTAATTTAGAATGCAGGGGGAAGTGGGGCAGGGGGGAACGGCGACCACGGGTGGGGGGGGGGGGCAAGGACGGCCATACAGGACACTCCTGACGAGCGCCTTTGCCCCCTCCCGACCCTTTTTTTTATTTTTGTTTTGATTTGGGAGCCATGTGCTTGTTTTGTTTGCAGTCTGAGGACGGGGATGCATGCCTAGAAAAAAAATATTTTTGAACTCCTTGGGGCTTGTAGAGGCTTCTGTTTATGGATTGTGCCTGTCAGTTTCCTTTTGACCAATCACAGTGCTATTAGCTCTGCTAATGCGCTGGGATTGGCTCACAGTTTGTTTGTTTTTTCACTTTACTATTTTTCCTGGCACAGAGCTGTCCTAACGAGAGGTCCAGACCTCTCGTTAGATTTCCTGCCTTTTTCCTGCGTAAAGGCAATCGGAAAAGGTTAGTGCATGTCGTTTCAATGGGGTTTTCACACTAATTGCTCATCTCCATTCCGTTTTCGTTAGCTGCTGGCTTCCTCGGTAAAAGCCCTTTGATGCATGCAACAGATCAAATTTTCCTCGTTGGAGGGTCATTAAAGGCTCATTAAGCTTTAGTGCATCTGCCTCTAAATCAGGCATGGGCGTTATTCAAAAAGCCCAGGCCAGATGCATTTCACGTACTTGCGAAGGTGGAAAGAAGAGAAAACGACAGCCAGCATGCTTAAAAGGTGAAGTAAAAGAGGCTATTACAGCCAAAAGATTGTCCTTCAAAAAATGGAAAAAGGATCCAAATTAAGAAAATAAAAAGCAACATAAGCACTGGCAAGTCAGATGCAAAGCATTAATAAAGAAGGCTAGAAGAGAATATGACGAGAAACTTGCCGCAGAGGTTAAAACTCACAGTAAAAACTTTCTCAGGTACATCAGAAGCAGAAAGCCTGCCTGGAAATCCATGGGACCTTTAGATCACAAAGGAGCAAAAGGGGTGCTCAGGGAGGACAAGGTCATGGTGGAGAAACTGAATGAATTCTTTGCTTCTGTAAGAGATCTGCTGGTACCAGAAATGGTTTTCAAGGGTGATAATGCGGAGGAACTGAAAGAAATCTCGGTGAACCTGGAAGATATGCTGAGCCAAACTGACAAATTAAAGAGTAGTAAATCACCTGGACCAGATGGCATACATCCAAGGATACTCAAATATCTCAAACATGAAATTGTTGATCTGCTGTTAGTAATATGTGATCTGTCATTAAAATCATCCATAGTACCTGAAGATTAGAGGGTGGCCAACGTGACGCCAAATTTTAAAAAAGAGTTCTAGAGGTGATCCGGGAAATTACAGACTGGTAAGCCTGACGTTAGTTTCCACTATTTTGCCCGGCACCATCATAAAGTATAAAATTACAACACACATAGACAAACATAGAGAAACGTGGTTTAATGGGACATAGCATGGGTTCCTCTGAGAGAAGTCTTGCCTCACCAATTTGCTTCATTTCTTTGAAGATGTGAATAAACATGTGGATAAAGGTGAGCTGTTTTTTTTTTTTTTGTATTTGTACCCCGCGTTTTTCCCACTCATGGCAGGCTCAATGCGGCTTACATGGGGCAATGGAGGGTTAAGTGACTTGCCCAGAGTCATGTAGTGTATCTAGATTTTCAGAAAACTTTTGATAAAGTTCCTCATGAGAGACTCCTGAGAAAATTAAAGAGTCATGGGATAGACAGAGTTCTGGTGTGGATTAGGAATTGGTTAGTGGACAGAAAACAGAGGGTAGGGTTAAATGGTCATTTCTCTCAGTGGAGGAGGGTGAACAGTGGAGTGCCTCAGGGATCTTTATTGAGACCGGTGCTATTTAACATGATATGGAAATCAGAGTGACGAGTGAGGTGATTAAATTTGCATATAATTCAAAACTATTCAAGGTTGTTAAAACACGTGCGGACTGTGAAATATTGCAGGAAGACCTTAGGAAATTGGAAGACTGGACGCCCAAATGGCAGATGAAATTTGATGTGGATAAATGCAAGGTGATGCGCATTGGAAAGAATAATCCAAATCATAGTTACCTGATGCTAGGGTCCACTTTGGGGATCAGCACTCGAGAAAAAGATCTGGGTGTCATTGTAGATAATATGCTGAAATCTTCTGCTCAGTGCTAGCCAGCGGCCAAAAAAGCAAAGAGGATTCTAGGAATTATTAGGAAAGGGATGGTGAATAAGACCGAAAATATTATAATGCCTTTGTATTGCTCCATGATGTGACTGCACCTTGAGTATTGTGTTCAGTTCTGGTTTCTGTATCTCAAAAAAGAAATTGCGGAATTCAAAAAGGTTCAAAGAAGAGCAACCAGAATGATAAAAGGGGATGGAACTCCTCTTGTATGTGGAAAGGCTGAAGAGGTAAGTGCTCTTCAGCTTGGAATAGAGGCAGATGAAGGGAGATATGATTGAGGTCTATAAAATCCTGAGTGGTATATAACGAGTAGAAGTAAATTGGGGTTTTTTTTTTTTTAACTCCTTCCAAAAGTACGAAGACTAGGAGACACTTGAGGTTAAATGGAAATACTTTTAAAACAAATAGAAGGAAATATTTTTCCTTAGCGTATGCAGCAGATGAATCCAGGAACTGGTGGGTTGTGTCCATCTGCCAGCAGATGGAGATAGAGAGAGATTGTAAAACAGAAGGCAGTGATACCAGACAGTCAGCTCCTCCTTCACTTCAGTATCTCTCTATCTCTAGCAGGTGGTAAATTGTGTCTCTGCAGCTCCTGGATTTGTCTCTTGGGCCTGCTCCTTGGCCTTTTGGCCAGTTGATCTTAGGGGATGTTTGGGCTCTGTGCCAACTTTAGGGGGCATACCTGGTGGCTTTGGTCCCTGCCTCACCCTGTGGTCCCTTTCCTTCCAGTTTGGACTGTAGCCTTCCTCACTAGAAAAAAAAAAAAACTCTAGTCCACAACAGACCTCTATTTGCTGCTGTCATCAGCAGTTTAAAAAAGAAAAAAAAAGAGTGATTCAGGACATAGGCTCTGGAGCTGCAACAGTTAGCAGGTTGCTAAGAGAGGGGCCTTGGGGGCAGTGTCTCTGGAGTCGCTGTGTGTGTGTAGCCTGCTGAGCCGGTTTGGTGGCAGGCTTGCCTGAGAAGCCTGGCTGCGCGTCTCTGGTGAGTGCATTTTTTTCTGCCATTGGGGGATGTGCGGTATTGCCGGCGGAGGCCACTATAGGAGACTCATGTTCTGAGCAAGCGTTGGCAGCAGTGGGGACGTGTTGCTGGGTGCACAGGGATTTCTTTCTCTCAAACGGGATTTCCACTCTGAGGTGTCTGGTGCACGCGCTACTTTCTTTTGGCGCCTCCCGGTGCAGCTCCTGTTTTCTGGCTGTTTGCTGCGTTGGTGGCTAAGCCTCTGCTATGGGGATCCCTTCAGGCTTTATACCAACCTCTCCTGATTCGGGGGAATTGTTTTGTGCCCAGATTTGTTCCTTCTTTTTCTCCACGTCCACTGGTTGAAGTGACTTTTGTCCCCTCAGCATTTGTCTGTAGTCTGTCCCTTTTGAGGGTTTCTTCAGGTACAGTAATGGCTTTGCTACCCTCTGCTGTGGATCCAGTGTTCCAGGAGAGGGGGCTGGGTGCCTTGTTGGACGTGGGGTCATTGGGGACCCCTCTCTAGTTCCCCCTCGATAGCTTCGGGCTCGGGGGAGTTCTTAGACCCATCTCGGGCGGATTGGTGCACCTTGTTTTTTGGGATGCACATGAGGCAGCCAATCTGGGGGCTTCTCTGGGGCTGGGGGTTTCTGAGCGCCCCCCCCCCCCCCCCCCCCCCCCAAGTTCATTCCGCTGCTCCATATTCCTATATTTTGCAGAAGTCTGGTAGGGACACTGAGGTGCCTTCTTTCTTTTTTCATCAGAAAGAGGGTGATTCGGCAGGGCTGGTTGTTCAGCTGCTTCTGTAGCTGGAGGACGTTCTTCAATAATGTTTCCTCTGCGGCCAAGTTCTTTTCGTGTTGCTCTCCACCGGGGTTGAGTCATTCTGGTAGCTCTGGATTGGCCACAGCGCCCTTGGTATGTGGCTCTGGTGCGGCTCCTGGTGGCGCCTTCAATTCCGCTGAAATCCGGGCTCTTCATTCAAGGTCCGTTACTGAGTGGAGGATCCCTCTTGTTTTTGTCTTACAGCCTGGGTTTTTTTTTTGAGAGGTTGAGTCTGAGGAACAGAGTTCTTTGGACACAGTGATTACTGCTCTATTGCGAGCTTTTATGCGGTCCACTTTGACAGTGTATTCTCGGGAGTAGAGGATTTTTTGAGGCATGATTGCAACCCACACTTGGGTCTCCTTTGAGGGTATCTGTTCCTTAGCGATTGATTTCTTTCTGCAGGACAAGTTGCAGAAGTGCCTGGCCTCTAATTTGCTTCGGGTGCAGGTGGCGGTAGCCTGCTTCTGGGAGAGTGTCGGGCTCTTCTCTGGCTTCGCACCCGGGTGTGGTGCATTTCTTGCAGAATGCTTTGCTCCTCCGCTGCTGGGACCTTGTTTGCCCTGAAACATCGTTCTTGTTCAAGCCTAGCTTAGGGCTTCTTGTCTACCAAGCATTGCTTCGGACTCCTTTTGATCCTTTGCAGAAAGGTTCGCTTAGGAGCTTACTCGCAAGCGGTGTTCTTGGTTGCCAATTCTTCAGCATCCAGCATGTCTGAATTTTTAACGCTGCCATGCCAAGCTGCTTTTCTTCAATTTGCTGACTGGAGCGACCTTGGATACAGTTCCTCTTCTTCTTACCTGTCTGTGGTTTGGCTTTTCTTTTTTATCAGCCTCTTTCTTCCCTCCTTTTGGGAGGGGGATTTTTACGCAGTGTACACAGAGCTTAATCTTCTGGATGTTCAAAGGGTTATCCTCCGGCATTCGCAGATGTCGCACGTTTTTCAACGTTCTAATCTTCTCTTTGTCCATCTCGATGGTTCTTGCCATGGAACAACGGCCTCCGATCTGGCTATTTCTCATTAATTTTTTTGGAAGTTTGCGTCCCGCCGATGGTGTTGCAAGCTCATTCCACGAGGTTGCTGTCTACCTCTTGGGCGGAACTGGTGTGCTTTCGCTATTCGGATGCTTCCTTTTTAACGGCTGTTCTGTCTCTGGGAGTGGCAACTTCCCACCCTAATTAGGGATTGCTTTGGTACATCCCGCTGCCACCTTTTCTATCCAGATGGCCTCCACCTATTCCTACAGGACCACCACCGTTGGTCCCTCCTCCTCCTCCTATGGGTCCAGACTCTTGTGAAGATGATGAAGCATTGGGAGGAGTATGCAGCCCCTCATTACCTCTCTACCCTCATCTCTCCTTACGTTCCCGCCCGAAACCTCCGCTCACAGGACAAATCCCTCTTCTCAGTACCCTTCTCCACCACTGCCAACTCCAGGCTCCGCCCATTCTGCCTCGCCTCACCCTAAGCTTGGAATAAACTTCCTGAGCCCTTACGCCAAGCCCCCTCCCTACCCATCTTCAAATCCTTACTCAAAGCCCACCTCTTCAATGTTGCTTTCGGCACCTAACCTCTATACCTTTCAGGAAATCTAGACTGCCCCAATTTGATGACCCCTACTTGACTAACTGTACATTTGTCCTTTAGATTGTAAGCTCTTTGAGCAGGGACTGTCCTTCTATGTTGAATTGTACAGCGCTGCGTAACCCTAGTAGCGCTTTAGAAATGTTAAATAGTAGTAGTAGAAGAAGACCATATGGCCTGTCTGGTGATAATAAATATGAATTTATTTCTTGAAAGACACCTACCTCACCATCTTCTCAAATTCTACCAATCAATGGGCATTTTATATAGAAACATTAAGCAATAATCCTAAAAATGTTCTACTTAAGTATATTAACCATTTTATGTGTGTATTGATGAAATTGCTAAACATACAGAATAGTCTGTGTTCATTTGCATTCATTGTTCATGGTCTGTTATGAATTTGAATTTAATTGATTACTTTTTCAAATCTGAGTTTAATGCAAGGTACATAAAGGTATAGTATATATATTTTTGTGCCAGCCTACTTAACAATTTTGAACCTGAGTCAGATGACATGACTTGTCCAAAGTCACAAGGAGTTATCAGTGGGAGAAACAGGATTTGAACTCTGGTTTCTCTGGTTCTCAGCCTGCTGCTTTAACTACTAAGTGGCTTCTCCACATTAGAGAATGATGCGGGAACAGGGAACTGCAGTAACCATGGGGAGAGGGACAGATCCCACGAGGGTGGGGATGGGGACAGACTTTGTCCCCATGTCATTTTCTACTTTGAAGCCTGTTAATTAATTTGGACTGTTATTTATGTTTGAGTGATGCCTACAAAGATATATTGATTTTTTTGGAGAAACAAGCAAACATACTGGCCACAACCTACAAAATTTACATGAGGGATCCTGTACATCCTGCTACCAGCACATCTAAGAAGACAACTTCCAGGAAAGACTGTGGAAGACAGCAATACTGAAGAAACTTCACATATCATCAAAAATATCCTGAGATTGCTGATGACTTCTTATTTGTCCACAGATTAAAAAATCATCAGTGCTTCATAGGGCATATTTTTCCCCTCTAGGGCATATAGAACAGGTTGTATTTTATACCCCTGGAAATTTTAACAGTGTGAATTAGGATTCTTTGGTGTAGTAGAAATCACCTATTGTTGGGATTGGAAGGGTAGAGGGTGGTGGTGGGAAGGAGGGTTATTATAGCTGCTCATTGTTGTTATTGTTTTCTATTTGTCATTTATATACAACAGTTGCACAGCATATTGTTCCTTTTTATACTTTAATAAAAAAGATTTAAATATAAAATCATAAGTGTTTAAGGCTTCTGCAGATGAGGACAAAGCCCATGGGGACAGGGACAGAACCTGTGGGGGACAGGGCGGGGATGGAGTGGGGACGGAGACAGAACCCACGGGGACAAACTTTGTCCCAGTGTCATTCTCTACTCCACATCACTCACAAAGAAGTAGAGGTTTAAATTTACTATAAGCTTGGTAGACATCATTTACAGCAAATAACAGATGTTGACTTTGGCCAAGAATATTGACATGGATTATGGTAAATTCACACTACAATTTTTTTTTCTTGTCCTTTAGATGGTAAGACTATGGCAACTCTAGAAGAAATATTAACCTTTGCAACAGGTACTGATTGTATTCCCCCTGCTGGATTTGATCCCGCTCCAGTCATTGAATTTCTGCATGGTAAATTTCCAGTTGGCAACAGCGATACTAATTGCTTGGGCCTTCCATTGACCTGCGCATATAATGAATTCAAAGAAGCCATGGACTTTGCCATTAGTGCCATATGAAGATTTAACAAGGAATGTTGTTGTTTTAAATGAGAATTGAATGTGGTATTTTAGTAGGTTTTACCTATTTGCTTTGGGGAAACCATGAAAAGTAGGCATACCTGCATCAGTATGGTAATTTGTGAAGCTTTTCATGGCGAACAATCGGGACTTTAAAACAAAACAAACAAAAAAAATTATATACAGAATCCTGCAGGTATCGGACTTTTTTTTACATAATGGCTTGAATTTTATTATGCATTCTTAATATATGCCTGCACTACTGTCTGTTTTACGTTGGTCTTCCTTACAAAAAGACCAAAGAGAGCTTGGGAAACCTGTATTGAGAGTCTATGGTTAACACCCAAACGTCAGTGAGATCAAGGAAGCTTGAATTTTTTTTGGACAACAGCCTTACTAGAAGCATAAAAGAAAAAAAATATATAAAAACCTCTTGTTTGCTTAGAATGTAAAGGTATTGAACAACTATCAGGCTTATTTTCGAAAGGGGAAAAGGAAATGGGACTTGATATACCGCTTTTCTGAGGTTTTTGCAACTACATTCAAAGCGGTTTACATATATTCAGGTACTTATTTTGTACCAGGGGCAATGGAGGGTTAAGTGACTTGCCCAGAGTCACAAGGAGCTGCAGTGGGAATCGAACTCAGGTCCCCAGGATCAAAGTCCACTGCACTAACCACTAGGCTACTCCTCTGCTCCGCCCATCTTTCGACACAAATCGGAAGATGGGCGTTCTCACAGGGTCGCCCAAATCGGCATAATCGAAAGCCAATTTTGGGCATCACCAACTGCTTTCCGTTGCGGGGGCGACCAAAGTTCATGGGGGCATGTCAGAGGCGTAGTGAAGGCGGGACTTGGGCTTGCCTAACACATGGGCATCCTCGACCCATAATGGGGGAAAAAAAGGCGTCCCTGACAAGCACTTAGACGACTTTGCCTGGTCCAGTTTTTCTTACGAACAAGCCACAAAAAGATGCCTGAACTGACCAGATGACCACCGGAGACCATCGGGAATCACCTCCCCTTATTTCCCCAGTGGTCACTAACCCCCTCCCACCCTAAAAATATCTTTAAAAATATTTTGTGCCAGCCTCAAATGTCATACTCGGGTCCATCGCAGCAGTATGCAGGTCCCTGGAGCAGTTTTAGTGGGTGCAGTGCACTTCAGGCAGGTGGACCCAGGTCCATCCCCCCCCCCCCCCCCCCTACCTTTTACACTTGTGGTGGTAAATGTGAGCTCTTCAAAACCCACCAGAAACCCACTGTACCCACATCTAGGTGCCCCCTTTCACCCATAAGGGCTATGGTAGTGGTGGGTAGTGGGTTTTGGGGGGCTCAGTACATAAGGTGAGGGAGCCATGTTCCTGGGAGCAATTTCTGAAGTCCACTGCAGTGCCCCCTAGGGTGCTCGGTTGGTGTCCTGGCATGTGAGGGGGACCAGTGCACTATGAATGCTGGCTCCTCCCATGACCAAAGGGCTTGCATTTGGTCGTTTCTGAGGTGGGCGTCCTTAGTTTCCATTATCGCTGAAAATCAGAAACGACCAAGTCTAGGGACAACCATCTCTAAGGACGACCTAAATGTCAAGATTTGGGCGTCCCTAACCGTATTATCAAAACAAAAGATGGACGTCCATCTTGTTTCGATAATATGGGTTTCCCCGCCCCTCCACCGGGACGTTTTGAGAGGACGTCCTCAGCAAAATTTGGGCGTCCCTTTCGATTATGCCCTTCTATGTATCCATGTAACTTAACCAAGACTAGCTTTACTGTTCAGTTCTTGATCATTTTATAATTTGATATTGACAAACTGCAAGGTTTAAAAAGAAATTGCTTCAGCTTGCAAAATAAAGTATATAGTAGAAGACCTCCCCCCCCCCCCCCTTTTTTTTAAATTCAGGGTTACAGTTTGAATTGTTCAAAGAAACTGTTGAAAACTGAGACCAATATTTAAAGCTAGCATCACAACTGCTTGAAATGGCAAGTCAATTTTAAGTTCCTAAAGTTATCAAGATTTTCACCTGAACTTATTTTTCATGCTGAAATTTTTCCTAACTTTATGCTTTTCAATTTAGACCTATTTATTTTTGTACATTTAGGCATCAAAGTTAGTGTAGTGCTTAAAAGTAGCATTTAGATATTTGATCCTGCATTTAGCCCCACCTGCTTTTTAGGCATCTAAATTTAGATGTGCAGCAGCAGGAAATCTTCATTTAGGAAAATCTAAGCACCTGACTATTGTAGGCATCCATATCTTTTAAATGTCATCTTCACTGAGTTTGGAGAATAAGGCTCTATATAGAATTCTCCAAGGACAAGCAGGCTGGTTCTCACATGTGGGTCGACGTCCGCGTCGGCCCGGGAACCGGCATTTTTGCAAGCAAAATATTTTTAAAAATCTTGCCAGAGCTTTCTGGCACGCGTGCAGCACACACCACGCATGTGCAGTCGGTTTCCCGCCCGTCGCCTGAGCATTCCCGCTCAGTTATTTTTTCTCCGCGGTGAGGTGCAGTCAAGTTGTTTCTACGCTCCTCTTAGGCCCGGGAAAGAGTCTTCCATTTTTCTGGCTTTTGCCTTATTTCTTTTTTTCTTTTAATAGTTATTTACATTTTTTTTTTTTTTTTAATCTTCCCACATTTTTCTTTAGTTTTTTGTTCCCTTTTAAAGTTTTCTTTCTTTTTTTCGACACGGCTGGCTTATTCCCTTCTTTCCGTGTCCTTTTTTCTTTTAATAGGCACGATCGCGTCTTTTGATTTCGCCGAAGCCGTTTTTCTTCCATGTCATCGAAGACACCCAGCGGCTTCAAATGTTGTACTTGGTGCAACCGGATCATCCCGGGTACCGATACCCACGTCTGGTGTATCCAGTGCCTTGGGCCTGACCATAGCCCTGCCGCTTGTAGTCTGTGTCTTCGCATGAAGAATCGGACTCAAGTATCTTGAGAGGCCCAACGAGAGAAGCTTTTTGGGGCTCAGCCCGGTCCTTCGACATCGGTACCGAGGTCGGCGGCGTCGATGGGAGCAAAGGTAATGGCTGCGGAACGACCAACTCGTGCTGGGAGCAGTGAGGCATCGAGTGGGTCTCCACCTGTCTCAAGGCCTCCTGTTATGCAGGCCCCCCAGAACAGACATTCGTTGGACCCGGCCCCGAGGAGATGTGAGGATTCCACGTCTTCCTCATCAGTACCAAGGAGTCTTGATGGCTGGCGTTGAGCAAAGGCGAAGAAGCACCATCATCGTTCTCCTTCGACACACGGTGCCGGGAGTTCCAGGGCGTCGAGGGATTCGGCACCCGAGAAGCGTCGGCGCCGAGAGGATCGCTCTCCCTCTATTCAGGAGGTGCTGATGCGTCGGTCTACCATCCCGGTACCTGCTCCCAAGCCTCGACAGAGTCTGCCACCGGCTCCTATACTGACCCCGCAGCATTGTCTGACAGCGGCTCTCGTAAGTACATATTGCCATACTGGGAAAGACCAAAGGTCCATCGAGCCCAGCATCCTGTTTCCAACAGTGGCCAATCCAGGTCACAAATAACTGGCAAGATCCCAAAAATGTACAAAACATTTTATACTGCTTATCCCAGAAATAGTGGATTTTCCCCAAGTCCATTTAATAACGGTCTATGGACTTTTCCTTTAGGAAGCCGTCCAAACCTTTTTTAAACTCCGCTAAGCTAACTGCCTTTACCACATTCTCTGGCAACGAATTCCAGAGTTTAATTACACATTGAGTGAAGAAAAATTTTCTCCGATTCGTTTTAAATTTACTACATTTTAGCTTCAACGCATGCCCCCTAGTCCTAGTATTTCTGGAAAGCGTGAACAGATGCTTCACATCTACCCGTTCAACTCCACTAATTATTTTATAGACCTCTATCATATCTCCCCTCAGCTGCCTTTTCTTCAAGCTGAAGAGCCCTAGCTGCTTTAGCCTTTCCTCATAGGGAAGTCGTCCCATCCCCTTTATCATTTTCGTCGCCCTTCTCTACACCTTTTCTAATTCCACTATATGTTTTTTGAGATGCGGCGACCAGAATATTCGAAGTGTGGTCGCACCATGGATCGATACAAAGGCATTATAACATCCTCCTTTTTGTTTTCCATTCCTTTCCTAATAATACCTAACATTCTATTTGCTTTCTTAACTCAACGAACGCATCAGGGCCCTGCTTCCAGATCTTCTGGAAGGGTTACTGCACCAGTCTGCTTCGGTGTCAGGGGTGCTTGCGCCTTCCGTACTGTCTGCTGCAGCGGTATCTGGTCCTTCGCCTGTGGTGCGGTCCTCGACCTCGGTGCCGCCTGCGGCATCGATGTCAGCTGCCACTCAGGTCAACTCCCCTTTGACGTCAGTGTAGGAAGCTTCACCGGAGTCCAGGCGGGCATTGACTTCTCAGCACTGCCATCGAGGACGTCATTCCTCGGCGTCGAGGCAGGCTCAGTTTCGGACTGCTCTGAGAGATGTCTTGTCTGACACTGAAGATGAGCATTCGTGGGAGGAAGAGGAGGATCCCAGGTACTTTTCATCTGATGAGTCCTATGGGATTCCTTCTGAACCTTCCCCTCCACCAGAAAGGAGACGGTCTCCAACGGAGAATCTGTAGTTTACCTCCTTTGTCTGGGAAATGGCTTCCCTATGGAGGTTGAGGATGAGCCCAGGGCTGAGATGCTCGAAGTCCTGGATTATCCTTCTCCACCTAGAGAGGCTGCAATGGCTCCTTTGCATAATGTACTGAAGGAAGTCCTTCTGTGAAACTGGTCGTTCCCTCTGTCTAACCCCATGATCCCGAAAGAACTGAATCCCAATATCGGATCCACGGGGAACCTCGATTGATGAAGTCTCAGCTACCTCACAATTCTATGGTGGTGGACTCCGCTCTTAAAAGAGCCAAGAGTACTAGAGACTATGCCTCAGTGCCCCCAGGCAGAGAATCTAGGACCTTGGACTCTTTTGGGAGGAAGGCATATCAGGCTGCTAAGCTCCCTGCAAAAATCCAGGCATACCAGCTCTTCATGAGTATCCACTTGCGGAACTCAGTGAGGCAACAGTCTATCTTGGTGGCTGCACTCCCTCCGGAGCAGACCAAGCCTTTTCGTCAGGTAGTCAGGCAGCAGAAGGTGTGTCGAAAATTCCTGGCCAGGGGTACGTTCGACACTTTTGATGTAACATCCAGGATAGCTGCCCAAGGTATAGTGATTCACAGACTCTCGTGGCTGCGTGTCTCTGACCTGGATCATTCGGTCCAGCAGCAGATGGCGGATGTTCCTTGCCAGGGGGATAACCTTTTTGGTGAGAAAGTAGAGGATCTGGTTGACCAGCTCAAGAAGCACAATGATGCTATGGATTCTCTCTCCCGCCGGCTGTCTTCTGCTACTACCTCCATCTAGGAGGTTTTTTGGAGGGAAGAGGAGTGCTCCCTAATCCTATGCTAGATGTAGGTACACTACTGCGTCTCGGCAGCCTGTCCAGGCTCAGTCCCAGCACGCTCGTTCTCGTCAACGTGCGCCTAAGGCCTCTGCGGCTCCCAGCAAAAGCAAGGGATGGGCTTTTGACTGGCTCCAGTTCAGCATAGCCTCAGTAAAAGTGTCCGTGCCGGACGACTTGCTGGTCGAGGGGAGGTTGATATTTTTTTTTTTTACCAAAGGTGGCCTCTTATAACCTCCAACCGGTGGGTTCTTCAAATTGTCCACCGGGAACTCATTCTTACAGTTCCCAGCACAAACAGGTACTTGCAGAGGAACTCTCCGCCCTTCTACAGGCCCAAGCGGTCAAACCCGTTCCACCAGGGGAAGAAGTGCTGGGATTCTATTCCAGGTATTTCCTTGTGCAAAAGAAAACGGGGAATGTGTCCCATCCTAGACCTAAGGGCCCTGAACAAATTTCTAGTCCGAGAAAAGTTCAGGATGGTTTCCCTGGGCACCCTTCTTCCCATGATTCAGGAAAACGATTGGCTATGCTCTCTGGACTTAAAGGATGCTTACACCCACATCTCGATACTTCCAGCTCACAGGAAGTATCTTCGATTTCGGCTGGGAACACAGCACTTTCAGTACCGTGTACTGCCTTTTGGCCTGGCGTCTGCACCCAGAGTGGTTTACCAAATGCCTAGCTGTAGTCGCAGCGTTGCTACACAGACTAGGAGTGCATGTGTTTCCTTATCTCGACGATTAGCTGGTGAAGAGCACCTCAAAGGAGGGTGCTCTGGAGCATGCAAATGACTATTCGGGTGCTAGAGCCTACTGGGGTTTGTCATAAATTATCCCAAGTTCCATCTCACCCCAGTCCAAAAATTGGAATTCATTGGAGCCCTGTTGAACACTCAGACAGCTCGAGCTTATCTTCCCGAGGCAAGGGCGGACAACCTTCTGTCCCTGGTTTCCATGGTTCAAGCATCTCAGCAGGTCACTGCTCGGCAGATGTTGAGACTTTTGGGGCACATGGCCTCTACAGTTCATGTCATGCCCATGGCACGTCTACATATGAGATCAGCTCAATGGACCCTAGCTTCCCAGTGGTTTCAAGCTGCGGGGGATCTAGAGGATGTAGTCCAACTGTCCACCAGCTTTCAGAATTCTCTTCAGTGGTGGACGATTCGATCCAATTTGACAATGGGTCGACCATTCCAAGTTCCTCAGCCAGAGAAAGTGCTGCCGACGGATGCATCTCTCCTAGAGTGGGGAACTCATGTAGATGGCCTCCACATTCAGGGAGCCTGGTCCTTTCAGGAAAAAGGTCTGCAGATCAATCTCCTGGAATTAAGAGCGATCTGGAACGCTCTGAAGGCTTTCAGAGATCTGCTGTCCAACCAAGTAATCGTAATTCAGACAGACAATCAGGTTGCCATGTACTACACCAACAAGCAGGGGGACATCGGATCTCACCTTCTGTGTCAGGAAGCTGTCTAGATGTGGCTTTGGGATCGCCGTCACAGCATGTTTCTCCAAGCCACTTATCTGGCAGGCGTAAACAACAGTCTGGCTGACAGGTTGAGCAGGATAATGCAACCTCACGAGTGGCCACTGAACATGGGCATAGTCTGCAAGATCTTCCGAGTGTGGGGCACCCCCTCGGTGGATTTTTTTGCCACTCAGATCAATCACAAAGTCCTTCAGTTCTGTTCCAGGCTTCAGGCCCACGACAGACTAGCATTAGATGCCTTTCTCCTGCATTGGGTGACAGTCCTTTTGTATGCGTATCCTCCCATACCTCTAGTAGGGAAGACTTTGCTGAAACTCAAGCAAGACTGTGGAATCATGATCCTGATTGCTCCTTTCTGGCTGCATGAGATTTGGTTCCCTTTTCTTCTGGAGTTGTCCTCCGAAGAACTGTGGAGATTGGAGTGTTTTCCAACCCTCATCTCTCAGAACGAAGGATCGCTTCTACATCCCAACCTTCAGGCCCTGGCTCTTATGGCCTGGATGTTGCGAGCTTAGAATTCCCCTCCTTGGGTCTTTCAGAGGGTGTCTCCCGAGTCTTGCTTGCTTCCAGGAAAGATTCCACGAAGAGGTGTTACTCTTTCAAATGGAGGTTTGCCGTCTGGTGTGACAGCAAGGCCCTAGATCTCTTTCTTGTCCTACACAGACACTGCTTGAATACCTTTTACACTTGTCAGAGTCTGGCCTCATGGTCTCAAGACCAACTCCATAAGAGTTCACCTTAGTGCTTATCATTGCAGTGTAGAGGGTAAGCCTATCTCTGGACAGCCTTTAGTTGTTCGCTTAATGAGAGGTTTGCTTTTGTCAAAGCCCCCAGTCAAACCTCCACCAGTGTCATAGGATCTCAACGTCGTTCTCACCCAGCTGATGAAAGCTCCTTTTGAGCCACTGAATTCCTGCCATCTGAAGTACTTGACCTGGAAGGTCGTTTTCTTGGTGGCTGTTACTTCAGCTCGTAGAGTCAGTGAGCTTCAGGCTTTGGTAGTGCATGCACCTTGTATCAAGTTCCATCACAACAGAGTAGTCCTCCGCATGCACCCTAAGTTCCTGCCAAGGGTGGTGTCTGAGTTCCATCTTAACCAGTCAATTGTCTTGCCAACATTCTTTCCCCGTCCTCATACCCGCCCTGGCGAAAGCAGTTTGCACACCTTGGATTGCAAGAGAGCATTGGCCTTTTACACGGAGCGGACAAAGCCCTTTAGACAGGCCACCCAGTTGTTTGTTTCTTTTGATCCCAACAGGAGTGGAGTCGCCATCGGAAAACGCACAATCTCCAATTGGCTAGCAGATTGCATATCCTTCACTTACGCCCAAGCTGGTCTGACTCTGGAGGGCTGTGTCACGGCTCACAATGTTAGAGCCATGGCTGCATCAGTGGCTCACTTAAAGTCAGCCTTCATTGAGGAGATTTGCAAGGGTGCAACGTGGTCATCAGTCTACACCTTCACATCTCACTACTGCCTCCAGAAGGATACCCGACGCAACAGTCAGTTTGGGCAGTCGGTGCTGCAGAATCTGTTTGGGGTTTAGCATCCAACTCCACCCCCCCAGACCCTTTTTTGTTCTGTTCTAGGCTGCATTCTGTTAGTTGTTTATGGTTTCAGGTCAATCTCTGTTATGTCCTCGCCGTTGCAAGGCCCAATTGACCAATGTTCATTGTTTTGAGTGAGCCTGATTGCTAGTGATACCCCACATGTGAGGACAAGCAGCCTGCTTGTCCTCGGAGAAAGCGAAGATACATACCTGTAGCAGGTATTCTCCGAGGACAGAAGGCTGATTGTTCTCACAAACCCGCCCACCTCCCCTTTGGAGTTGTTGTTTATTTGCTTTTTTTATTAAACTGAGCAGGAACGCTCACGCGACTGGCGGGAAGTCGACCACACATGCGCTGTGCGCACTGCACACGCACCAGAAGCCTCTGGCAAGATTTTTTAATAATTTGCTTGCAAAAATGCCGTTTCCTGGGCCAACGCGAACGTCGACCCACATGAGAACAATCAGCCTGCTGTCCTTGGAGAATACCTGCTACAGGTATGTATCTTCACTATATCTGTTGTAAAAGTCTCTGTAGTTGTAAATAGTTCAGTGCTTTGTTTTATAATCCGTATGTATGTCTCAAGGGGTTGGTTCAGTTTGAGGGTGTAGGATAGCTTACAGCTGTTAAGATCCTCTAAAGCAAGAACGCATGGCCTCTATGTAAATGTGCTAATTCAGTGTTAAATTTTAAAGTATCACTTTTTCAAAATTTGTTCATTTTGGTGCTTTTCTTTTTGTTTTATTTTTTTCTCATAAGGTTTATGAATCAAACCAGAATTGAAGGAAAAAATATGAATTGTGCTTCAGTTCTTTTCTTGTTGGAAGATGTGTATTTTCATTATTGCTCCTACATTTGTTTCAACTAAAGACAATTCATAACTGTTTTTTTGCCCTGACAGTTTCATTTTGCTTTATGGCTTTACACCACAGGATACAAACACCACATGGCTTATCTACATGGCTTCTGTTCTCTGATTGATTTAGCTGGGCAACAGCACAGCGTTGTCAATAGGGCTAGTCATCATTTACATTAGTATTATCTAAAAACATTGCTTCAAATGCAGTTCACTAGGGCTATGTTGGAAGTAATAATGTACAGCCACTGACTAGCAGTTCAGTGCAGAATAAGAATACTAGATGCATGTGATTCCTATTATATGTATCTAATGGGTTTTCCATTACGTAACTTCCCACTATTTTAGAACCTGTGGAATAGTTGCGTCCATCAACCAGCAGGTGGAGATAGAGAACTGGACTGAGCTGAGACGTTTCTCTCTTAGCATCCAGTCCAGCTTCTCAGTATTTTCTACCTCCAGCAGGTGGATGGATACACTTTTCTGCCTATGTCTCTTAGTGGTATGGTTCCTGGTCCAGTTGAGCATTGCAGGTGGTTGAGTCTGCAGAGTCATAGCTGGAGGTCTTCAGATCCATATATCTGGTGCCCTGCAAATTTACTTCTTCCCACCCTTCGCCTCTCCCGTTTCCTGTGGAGCTCTCCTTTCCCAGCACAACAATCTTTAACATAAAAAAAAAGGAAAGGCTTACTGGAAAGCGCAGTCCTGATCCTCTTTCATATGGGGTAAGACTTGTGGAACTGTGAGCTTAGATGACAGTAGTAAGTTTGACTCAGAACTGCTTGGGACCACGTTGTGCTGCACTTGTGCCAGTCAAGGTGAATGGCGACTCCCCAGTTTAGTTTATTTAATATTGATATACCACCATTCGTAAAATCAGAGCTTCTTATAGTTTTAATAAAACCACCAAATCAATGGCAAAGGAAAGGAACTACAACTTAAATAGGAAAGGAAAGAGGAAATCGAAACAAAAGTGGTCTTTCAGTGGGACCCGCCGGCATCGAGGCATTGCAGTTCATGCAAGCCAGGAATCCCACAAGATGTGGAAGAATTGGTCAACAGCATCTGTATGTACTGGGGATTTTGTACTCTCCGGCGGGGCCAGTGTGCAGTTTGATTCAGCAGTGCGTGGGAATGGGCTCCATTTTGTTAGGGCTGACTGGCAGTGAGGAACCGCCTCTAATCACACGCAGAACACAGCCACTGTTTTACAACCTCAGGGCCCGACAGAGAATTCAGCTGCATCTGGATCTTTGTTTTCTCCAGAGTTTATATTGCTCTTACACCAGGCCTATTTACTGAAGCAAGGACAGTCGGTTGCTGCAAGCTTAAGTTTCTTGCCTCTCTGTCCCTCTGGCTCCTGAGAGATCTCATTATAGTCTCATCTGCCCACTCCTGGAGGGCTACCTGCTTCTCACTCCTTTTCTGATGTGACCTCTGTCTGCTCAGAAGAGCCATCATTGAAGAAGCTGTTATAGGAGCAAGAGCTCTCTCCTGAGGAAGGGCATGATTTGAAGTACTGAGGTTATTTCATAAAGAGGAGCTCAGTACTCTTATTTCTGAGGTACTGGCGGTGCTTTCCATTGAGAATCTTTCTGCTTCGGAGTCAGGACTTCCATGTTCTGTCGCCTCTACCCATTGGTTCTGGAGAAGATAAATTGCAGCCTCCCAAGGTAAACTCACTTGTTACGGCACTGGCAAAGAAGACCACCCTGCTGATGGAAGGGAGCATTGCTCTAAGAGACCTACAGGATAGGAAACAATCCTTTGACGTGACCTCTTTGGGTTTTCAAGCAACGGCATGCAGCTGATTCGTGGAAGGAGTATGCCTGAAGTGGTATCAGCAGTGGAGGAGTGGCCTAGTGGTTAGGGTGGTGGACTTTGGTCCTGGGGAACTGAGGAACTGAGTTCGATTCCCAGCACAGGCGGCAGCTTGTGACTCTGGGCAAGTCACTTAACCCTCCATTGCCTGCCGCATTGAGCCTGCCATGAGTGGGAAAGCGCGGGGTACAAACGTAACAAAAAAAAAACACACCACCGGCATGGTTGACCTACTTGGCAGATCCTATTTGACATGTTACAGATTATGGCCTACAATATGTCATTGGGTAGCGTTAGAGTTGCATCTAGTTAAACTGTCCTTTTGGGGCAAGTCGCTATTTGGAGAAGATCTCATTAACTTAGTGAAAGAACTGGAGAAAACTAAGCCACAGCTCTTGCCAGAGGATAAGCTGAAAGCTTCTGGCTGTTCATCTTCAGGGAGCACTCAATCTCAATTTCAAGACAGCAAATGGTACCGGCTTGGTTGTCAGCAATATGGTCAGAAGTCCCGCTTTCAGGCATACCAATCTTCCTTTCCTACAGACAGGAAGTCCTCCTCTCAGTAAGCTAGAGCACCCAATGCCTTCTAAGTTTCACAGTGATGTGAGGCTGGTCCACTCTTCTCTTCCTCAGGTGGGAGGATGTTTGCAGGAATTTCGGGAGGAGTGGGTTGTGGATATTCTTATAGAAGGTTACAAGTTGTTCTTCCGCCCAGTCGCTCCTCTCTTCTTGAAGTCCCCTTGTTGAAAGGGAGCCAAGGTTGTCCTGGCCATTGTTCCGGTTCCCCAGACTGAACAGGGACAAGGCAGATACTCCATGTACTTCATTGTCCCAAAGAAGGAAGGCACCTGTCATTTGGCCTTAGATCTCAGTGGTCTAAACTGCTGTCGCAGTGTCCCGTTTTTCGTATGGAAACACTAAGAGCAGTCATAGCCTCGGTTCAAGTGAGAGAATTTCTCACCACCCTGTATAACAAGCAGGCATACTTGCATATATCCATATGGCTGATGCATCAGAGGTTTCTACTTTTGCGGTGCTGGGCCGTCACTTCCAGTTCAGGGCTTTGCCCTTCGGTCTTGCCACGGCACCAAGAATGTTTATCAGATTTGTGGTGGTGGTAGCAGCCTTCGGCACCAGAGAATCAGAGTTCACCCATATCTTGATGACTGGCCCGTTCATGCATTATCCTATTTGAACAGCATGGCGGTGACAGACAGTTGTCCGTCTTCTGCAGTTGTTGGGTGATCAGTTTTGAAAAGAGCAGACCAACTCCATCGCAGACTCTGGAGTATGTGGGCTTCTATTCAACACAGCAAGGAAAAGGATCTTCCTCATGGAATGTAGGAAATTGAAGCTGGTTTAACACATTTGGTCTTTTCCTCAGTCAAGGCAGGCCCAGGTTCTGGGGTCAATGCCAGCAGTGATGGATGTAGTGCCATTGGCAAGGGTTCCTATTCTGCCATTTCAGGAGTCTCTTTCCATCCGCTTGGATACTGGTTGCCAGACGGACTATGCAGTTGTGGTTTTCACCCAGGAATTTGATAGTCTGAGCTCCCTTTCCAATAATACAATGGAAGGTAGTGAAAATGGATTCCAGCAAGTCAAGTTAAGGAGCTCGTTACAAGTTCCATCTGGCACAGGGCACCTGGACAGGAGTCTCGGTGTTCAATAATCACTTGAATCTCAGGGCAGTTCGGAATGCCTTATGCGACTGCACTCCCTTTCTGATGGGGGCCCCGGTCCGAATTTTCTCTGACAATGTGACAGCAGCAGCTGATATCAACAAGCAAGGCGAGAACCATAGCCATCCAGTGACAGTGGAGGAAGCCTCCCTCATGAGTTGGGTGGCGAAAAATCATCTCTGCTTGTCGGCAGCTCACATCGCTGGCTTCTGGAATATGGAAATGGACTTTCTCAACAGGCACTCCTTGGACCTAGGAGAAGAGGAACTATCCAGCCAGGGTTTTTAGCTGATCACTGGCTCCTGGAATGTGGAGATGGGCTTTCTCAGTAGGCACTCTTTGGACCCAGGAGAGGAGGAACTATCCAGCCAGGGTTTTCAACTGATAGTGGACTGATGTGATTCTCTGCTTCTGTACTTGATGGCAACAAAAAGGGAATGTCAAAGTGCCAAGTTCTTCAGCCGTTGGAAAGCACTGGGCTCGATGGGGATTGATGCCCTACTGCAGCCCTGGCTAGACACACATCTACTGTATATCTTCACTCCTTGGCCTATAGTAGGCCGTGTGTTTAAAAGGATTGCATTGCACCAGGATCGAATAATTCCCCTAGCCCCAGATTGGCCGTGGTACGCAGAATTGATTCAACTTCTGGACATGGATCCTCTCTGTCTTCTACAGGTACGTTGCCTACTGAAGCAAGGTCCAGTGCTCATGGAAGATCCACGCCTTTTTGGTGCTATGGTTTGGCCATTGAAAGGGCTCAGTTGAGACGAAAAAGTTATTCTGATTCGGTCATTGCTACCTTGCTTCAGGCTCAGAAACCACCTATGTCCATGGCATATGCAATGGTGTGGAGGAAGTTTGAATACTGGTGTTCTTAGCAAGGACTTTCTCCCTTCTCTTCTCAAATTTCGTACATCTTAGCGTTTCTCTAGTTAGGTCTTCGGAAATCATTGGCATTGGGTTCTCTAAAAGTACAGGTTGCAGCTTTGACCTGTTTCAGGGACCGACTACAGAAGACATCTCTTGCGGCTCACCTGGAATATCGTTCAGTTCTTCCGGGGAGCGGGCCGCCTATAGTCTCCCTTTTGTATGCCATCTCCAGAGTAGA
Organism: Microcaecilia unicolor; assembly: GCF_901765095.1. NCBI lineage: Eukaryota > Metazoa > Chordata > Amphibia > Gymnophiona > Siphonopidae > Microcaecilia > Microcaecilia unicolor. The sequence goes on from NC_044039.1 coordinate 104,437,266, forward strand.
ACCTTAATAGTCCTTCAGGCTCTTCAAAAGCCTCCTTTTGAGCCACTCTGGAAGGCCTACTTGAAAGATCGTATGCTAAAAGACAGCATTCTTGATGGCTGTTGTTGGCACGTAGTGTTTCAGAGCTTCAGACTCTCTTGTTGGGATCCCATTCTTCGCTTTGCGGAGACAGGTGATTTTCATGTGCACAGTTACTACTTTTGTAAGAAAGGGAAGTATCAGCGTTTAATCTCAACCAACCTATGGCGCTTCCATCCTTTCTCAGAGAGGACAAGGAGGCTCAGTATTCTTCCTTGAAGCAGTACTTTCCCTTGAAGCTTAGTCCTCAAATATCTGGAAGTAACAAATGAGTTTTACAAATTGGACAGACTTTGTGCTTTGGTAAACAGAGGCTTGGCCTCATGGCTTCCAAGCCCACAGTTACTAAATGGATGAAGGAGACTATCACGTCAACTTATTTATTTGCGAGGAAGCAGACTCTGGCCTTGCGGGATTATTCTATGAGGTGTACAGCGACATCCTGGAGACTACCTTACAGTCGGCAGATATTTGCAAGGCAGCAACATGGTCAATGCTGCATCACTTTTGAGGAGCACTACAGGGTGGACAATGCAGTGTGCTTTGAAGCCAATTGTGGGGGCTTTGGCCCTCGGGGTGGCAGCGGTGGTGCCAGGATCCCGTCCACTCTAGGGATTGCTTTTAAACATCCCACAGGTTCTGGAATAGTGGGAAGCTGTGTAATGCAAGGAGAAATTAGGTCTTACCCAATGATAATTCTCTCTTCCATTAGTCCTTCCTACTATTCTAGAGGCCCACGAGGTTTCTGAGATGTGTAGTCAGTGCGAAGTAATGGACAAATAAGTCACCTTGCATGGTTCTTCCTGCATATCTCTTGTATCCTACAAGTTTTCCAGAGATGAGAGGTCCATACAGTGGGGGAAATAAGTATTTGATCCCTTGCTGATTTTGTAAGTTTGCCCACTGACAAAGACATGAGCAGCCCATAATTGAAGGGTAGGTTATTGGTAACAGTGAGAGATAGCACATCACAAATTAAATCCGGAAAATCACATTGTGGAAAGTATATGAATTTATTTGCATTCTGCAGAGGGAAATAAGTATTTGATCCCCCACCAACCAGTAAGAGATCTGGCCCCTTCAGACCAGGTAGATGCTCCAAATCAACTCGTTACCTGCATGAGAGACAGCTGTCGGCAATGGTCACCTGTATGAAAGACACCTGTCCACAGACTCAGTGAATCAGTCAGACTCTAACCTCTACAAAATGGCCAAGAGCAAGGAGCTGTCTAAGGATGTCAGGGACAAGATCATACACCTGCACAAGGCTGGAATGGGCTACAAAACCATCAGTAAGACGCTGGGCGAGAAGGAGACAACTGTTGGTGCCATAGTAAGAAAATGGAAGAAGTACAAAATGACTGTCAATCGACAAAGATCTGGGGCTCCACGCAAAATCTCACCTCGTGGGGTATCCTTGATCATGAGGAAGGTTAGAAATCAGCCTACAACTACAAGGGGGGAACTTGTCAATGATCTCAAGGCAGCTGGGACCACTGTCACCACGAAAACCATTGGTAACACATTACGACATAACGGATTGCAATCCTGCAGTGCCCGCAAGGTCCCCCTGCTCCGGAAGGCACATGTGACGGCCCGTCTGAAGTTTGCCAGTGAACACCTGGATGATGCCGAGAGTGATTGGGAGAAGGTGCTGTGGTCAGATGAGACAAAAATTGAGCTCTTTGGCATGAACTCAACTCGCCGTGTTTGGAGGAAGAGAAATGCTGCCTATGACCCAAAGAACACCGTCCCCACTGTCAAGCATGGAGGTGGAAATGTTATGTTTTGGGGGTGTTTCTCTGCTAAGGGCACAGGACTACTTCACCGCATCAATGGGAGAATGGATGGGGCCATGTACCGTACAATTCTGAGTGACAACCTCCTTCCCTCCGCCAGGGCCTTAAAAATGGGTCGTGGCTGGGTCTTCCAGCACGACAATGACCCAAAACATACAGCCAAGGCAACAAAGGAGTGGCTCAGGAAGAAGCACATTAGGGTCATGGAGTGGCCTAGCCAGTCACCAGACCTTAATCCCATTGAAACCTTATGGAGGGAGCTGAAGCTGCGAGTTGCCAAGCGACAGCCCAGAACTCTTAATGATTTAGAGATGATCTGCAAAGAGGAGTGGACCAAAATTCCTCCTGACATGTGTGCAAACCTCATCATCAACTACAGAAGACGTCTGACCGCTGTGCTTGCCAACAAGGGTTTTGCCACCAAGTATTAGGTCTTGTTTGCCAGAGGGATTAAATACTTATTTCCCTCTGCAGAATGCAAATAAATTCATATACTTTCCACAATGTGATTTTCCGGATTTAATTTGTGATGTGCTATCTCTCACTGTTACCAATAACCTACCCTTCAATTATGGGCTGCTCATGTCTTTGTCAGTGGGCAAACTTACAAAATCAGCAAGGGATCAAATACTTATTTCCCCCACTGTACATATTTGCTTGTGTGGTTAGTGTTAGGTTAGTGAGTTTTTTTAAGTTGTTTTTATTGTGAATTTATCCTTACTTCTTGTCCATGTAAATACCAAGTTGCTGGACTAGATTCCAAGAAAGATGTCTCAGCTCAGTTTTCAGTTCTCTATCTCCACCTGCCTGTTGATGGACACAAGTATCTCACAGGTTTTGGAATAGTGGGAAGAACTAATGGAAAGAAAATTCACGCAAGACTTCATTTCTCATTTTAAAAACTCACACAATGCACTTCAGGATTTCCTTTTATATTATGGAAGAGCTTAGAGGTTTCTGTGCTGGTAGCATCCCCATTTCAGTTTGATAAAAGGGATTACCCTTGTAAATTTTCTCTCACCATTTAGCCATGGATGCATCCATTCTGGGTTAAACATAGGGTCTTGCCAATAAAAACATGTTTCTTGTCCCTGGACCATTGTCTAGTTCTGTTTGTAGAAAACATTTAAGGAGTCCCAGTGACTGTTTATGTTTTAGTTAATACACAGTTGATTTCTGGTAACAGTTGTTCCTTGAAGACAGTAGTTTAGTTCCACAAACCCATCCACTTCTCATTTAGGAATTTCTCATACCACTTTTTCCTTGCTGATGAAGAAATTCTATTTCCTCTCTAAAAAAAAAAAAAAAAAAAAAGCCCCTATGTAAGAAACATTATTCAAAGGATGAACACATTAGAAAAAAAAAAAAAAGAGTAGCTTAGATCTCAAAACAAAAACAATGGCCCACCACTTAAAAGTCTACACTGAAAGACTCCTCATGGAGAAAGCTAGTGCAGAATTCCATGCAGTAATTGTACAAATAGCACAAGGCAAGTTCACAAAAGGATGCTATGCATTACTATCTACAGAATATAATAACTTCTCAAACACCAGAAGGTTAATTCAACCTTAGTTACATGCACTGCTGTTCTCCCCTGCGTTTTTCTCAGTTCCTCTCAAGTCATCCTAGTCCTGCCTTTCATTCATCCAATTGCATGCAGCACTCCTTCCACAGAATATAGTATCTCCCCTATGAGAGAAAGAGGTAGAGCAAGTTCCAGAGATGAAAACCAGTGAGGGATTGTACATTCAAAACTGTACATTCAAGATACTAAATCTTAAAGAAAGTAAGAGGTATAAGAATGATTTTGCTTCTGAGAGACCTGTACAAATTTCTGCTATGAGTAAAATTGGTTGACTTCATCATCATCCTTCTCATGGATATCTAAGATGCATACATTTGCATACTGATTCACTGCTTCATAGTAGTTCATTATCAATACCAAACCCTTCCTTTTGGGCTCTCAGCTGCCCTGAAAGATTTCACAAAATGTCTAAGGCAGTGGTTCTCAAACTTTCTTCTGTTGTGACATACCTGACAGACAGTGTTCACAAGCATGACACACTGAAATTGCAATTCACAGTTGGGGGGGAAAAAACCCTATATATCATTTCATTGCTGCTAACAATAATGCCAGGGAACTACAGACACAATGACACTGACCACTGGGATGGTCCAGAGGCCTGCAACATTTCCAATTGGAGCTGGTGGCAGAAATAGTGATCAAATGTCAAGAACTTCACTTCTGGTTCTGTTTTCCCCAACCTGGCGCACACATGGTTGTTAAGGTAATGCACCTCTCTGCTCCTTATGACACATCAGTGTGTTCCAACACATTGATTGAGAACCACTAGTCAAAGGGGTAGTAGCCACTCACCTTTTGAAATAAGGGAATCTTCATTTTTCCTTATCTGTGTGACTGGTGAAGTGTGCCTTCCCTGAAGAAGCCAAGAAGTCTCACTGAATGATGATTTAGCTACTAGAGTTATCGGGTTTTCAATTTATCCAAATTCAGCTTTACAACATCACAGTAATTATAGTATATTGGAATGCTAACAGATATCATTTATCAGGTTTTATATACTGCTTAAATGATTCTGTATGTACACATCATGGCATGCTGAAGCATTATTATGGACTAAAATATAACAATTTAGATCTTTAAAAACATTGTTGTGAACTGGAGTATATGGATTTTTTTTTTATGTGTGTGGAGTTTTAAGAACATTAGAATAGCCACACTGGATCAGACCAGTGGTCCATCTAGCCTAGTATCCTGCTGCCAGCAGTGGCCAATTCGGGTCACAAGTACGAGACAGAATCCCAAACACCAGCAAGATTCAAGCTACTGTTCCCAGGGACAAGCAGTGACTTTCCTCCTATCTCAATAGACACTGGACTTTTTCTCTAGGAATTTGTCCAAATCTTTTTTTTTTTTTTTTAAACCAGATACACTAGCCACTGGTACAACATCTTCTGGCAATTAGTTCCAGAGCCTAACTATTTGTTGAGTGAAAAAATATTTCCTCTTGTTTGTTTTAAAAGTAGTATCATGTAACCTCTTGAGTGTCCCCCTAGTATTTGTATTTTTTGAAGAGTAAAAAAAAAAAATCGATGTACATTTACCTGTTCTACACCACTAAGTATTTTGTAGACCTGTCATCCCCTCCCCCCCTTGTCTCTTTTCCAAGCTGAAGAGTCCTAACCTCTTAAGCCTTTCCTCATATGAGTTGCGTTCCATCCCTTTAATCATTTTGGCCACTGTTCTTTTAACCTTTTCTAATTCTATATCTTTAAGATATGGTGACCAGAATTGCACACAATACTCAAGGTTTGGTCGTACCATGGAGCGATACAGACTAGTGATGATTTATTTTTCCCCTGGAGGTTGGTTTCTTTACACTCCAGGTTATTTTGGAATTTTCACCAAGGGTCTTTATTTTTTCTCACCACAAATAGATATATTCCATATCATCAAGCTGATCAATCCATAGACTGGTGGGTTGTGTCCATCTACCAGCAGGTGGAGATAGAGAGCAAACTTTTGCCTCCCTATATGTGGTCATGTGCTGCCGGAAACTCCCCAGTATGTTCTCTATCTCAGCAGGTGGTGGTCACACACAGCAGCAGCTCTGGCTAGGCCTCCAAGCCTAATTTTTAGGTTTTGTTGAGTGCCTGGGGTTGAGGGCTCTTTTGAGCAAGTGCAAACCTGGTGGTGCCAGGTCCCTCCTTTTCTCCCCCCTCCCGCTGGCTCCGTTAAAAAAAAAAAAAAAAAAAATTTTGAACGGCCTTAAAGGCGTTTATTTCGACGTTTATTTAAGCGTCTATTGCAGCTACTCACTGAGGCACCAGGTCGTTACAACTCGGAGCGGACAGCAGGTAATTTTACCTTTTTATAGCGGGCGGGGGTTCCCCGATTCTTCTCCTCGTGGCTCATGGCGTCGGAGGGCGAGGGCGCAAAGGGTCGCTCCCCGGGTCGCTCGAGCGCTTCTAGAGGGGATGCGGGGGTCTTCAAGCCGGATTCGCCCTTGGTGGGTGACAGTTTCGCGACCGATGCATGTCCCGGTCCTTCCTCCGGCGTGGCGGTTTTTCCCGCCATAAACGCCCATCCCCCGCTCCTCGCCTCCGCCATCTTGGCCGGCCACGCGGCTCGGACGGCTTCTTCTTGGGCCGCCCTTGAGGTTGGAGACATTAATGCCATGAACGCCCTTAATTTGGGCGACGGCACAGAAGCGGCTAAAGTTAAGAGCCGTTCTTCCCGCGCGGCTCCTTCGCGGAGTTTCGCGCCGGACGCCATTTTGGATGCGCAGCATGTCTCTCCCCCGCTATTGCGAGCGCCGGTTGAGAGCGCGCCTAGGGCTGTTGCCCAGGCTGCGGAGGTGCACAGTCTGGGGGGTTTCTCCCCCGAGTTTGTTTTGCTGCTGCATCGGGCCTTCCTCATGCACAACGCTGCCCCCGCTCCCTCCTCTGGTAAAGAGGTTGAGGTTCCCAGAGGTAAACGCCCTCGGGTTGATTCCCAGGCCTTGGAGGAATTTGTCTCCTCCGATGTAGATGAGGGCAGCGTGTCTGAGGTCTCCCAACGGTCCTTTGCGGTTTCCTTGGTGGAGACGGATCCCCGCTCGGATGGAGCGGATGACCCCTCTGCAGCGCGGCTTTTTCGCCCGGAGGATTTGCCCAACCTGTTGTTACAGGCCATGGACACTTTGAAGATATCCTCTCCGGAGGACGTCTCTCCCTCAGCCCCTGTTGGCTCTGCCATTATGCTGGGGACTAAGCGCCCGCCTAGAACCTTCCACGTGCATGATGCCATGCACACCTTAATTTCGGCTCAATGGGATGTCCCAGAAGCGAGCCTTAAAGTGGCTAGGGCTATGTCCCGCCTCTATCCTTTGGCTGTGAGTGAACGTGAGGCCTATCTGTGGCCTACCGTGGATTCTTTAATCACTGCGGTGACTAAGAAAACGGCATTGCCGGTGGAAGGTGGCACGGTCCTAAAGGACGCCCAAGACAGGAGATTGGAGGCGGCTTTAAGGTCGTCCTTTGAGGCGGCTGCTTTAAGTTTGCAGGCCTCAGTTTGCGGCTCCTATGTGGCCAGGGCGTGCCTGACTATGGTGCAGCGGGCTTCCCCCTCGGATCATTTCTTGAGGAATGATTGGCCAGCCCTGGAATCGGGCTTAGCCTATTTGGCAGACTTGCTGTATGATGTCTTGAGAGCCTCAGCTAAAGGCATGGCTCAGACTGTCTCTGCGCGGCGGTGGCTTTGGCTGAAACATTGGTCTGCTGACCACGCCTCAAAATCCCGCCTGGCTAGATTGCCTTTTAAAGGCAAGCTGCTCTTTGGGGTCGAGCTGGACAAAATCGTGACTGATCTCGGCACGTCTAAGGGCAAGAAGTTGCCGGAGGTCAGGGCTCGGGCGAGTTCTCGTCCCGGTACCTCCAGAGGACGGTTTCAGGAAGCCCGTCGGTACCGCCCGGGCAGGTCGGGTGCTTCTGCCCCCACTTCCTTTAAGAGGAATTTCTCCCCCAAGCAGCATTCCTTTCGCAGAGACCGCCGTCCCGGAGGTGCTCCCTCCGGTCCTCCCCCAGGGTCTCGTACCCAATGACGGGGTATTGGTCCACGCCCCAGTGCAGATTGGAGGACGGCTGTCCTCGTTTCTGGGCGAGTGGACCACAATAACTTCAGACGCTTGGGTGCTGGAAGTCATCAGAGACGGCTACAAGCTGGAGTTCTGCCGACCCTTAAGAGACGGGTTTGTACTCTCTCCCTGCAAGTCTCCGGTCAAAGCTGTGGCAGTGCAGCAGACTTTGGACAATCTGATCCGCCTGGGTGCGGTCGTTCCGGTGCCAGAAAGTCAGCTTGGCAAGGGGCGTTACTCCATTTACTTTGTGGTACCAAAGAAAGGAGGTTCGGTCCGGCCTATCCTCGACCTCAAAGGGGTCAATCGGGCCTTGAAAGTGCGGCACTTTCGCATGGAGACTCTCCGCTCTGTTATAGCGGCAGTGAAGGCAGGGGAGTACCTGGCATCCTTGGACATCAAGGAAGCGTACCTGCATATTCCCATCTGGCCTCCTCATCAACGCTTTCTGCGTTTTGCAGTCCTGGGCCGACACTTCCAGTTCAGAGCGACTGGTTGATCCGAGCCCCCTCTTATGCAGAGTGCGGCAAAGCTGTGGACCGGGTAGTTGCTCTTTTGAGCTCCCTGGGATGGATCATCAACTGGGAGAAGAGCCAGCTGCGCCCGACTCAGTCCCTGGAGTATCTGGGAGTTCGATTCGACACCCAAGTGGGCAGAGTGTTCCTGCCAGACAATCGGATTGTCAAGCTTCAGGCTCAGGTGGACCAGTTCCTAGTAGCCTCTCCTCTTCGGGCTTGGGACTATGTGCAGCTGTTGGGCTCTATGACGGCCACGATGGAAGTAGTGCCCTGGGCCAGGGCTCATATGAGACCACTACAACACTCTCTGCTGCAGCGCTGGACTCCGATGTCGGAGGATTATGCTGTGCGTCTTCCCTTGGATCCAGCAGTGCGCAAGGCGCTGAGCTGGTGGATGCAGACAGACAAGTTGTCTGCGGGAATGCCTCTGGTGTCCCCAGAGTGGATTGTCGTCACGACGGACGCCTCGTTATCGGGCTGGGGAGCCCACTGCTTGGGAAGGACAGCGCAGGGGCTCTGGTCTCCTGCAGAGGCAAAGTGGTCTATCAACCTCCTGGAACTCAGAGCCATTCGGTTGGCGCTTTTGGAGTTCATCCCGGTACTGGTGTTCAAGCCTGTACGGGTCCTGTCGGACAATGCCACGGCTGTGGCCTATGTCAACCGCCAGGGAGGTACCAAGAGCGCCCCTCTAGCCAAGGAAGCTATGAGTCTATGCCAGTGGGCGGAAGCGAACCTGGAACAGCTGTCAGCGGCCCACATTGCCGGAGTCATGAATGTCAAGGCGGACTTTCTCAGTCGCCATACCTTGGAGCCCGGAGAGTGGCAGCTATCTGCTCAGGCGTTCTTGGACATCACGAAGCGCTGGGGCCAGCCGAGCCTAGATCTGATGGCGTCATCGGCCAATTGCCAAGTGCCGCGCTTCTTCAGCAGAGGACGGGACCCTCGATCCCTGGGAGTAGATGCTCTTCTCCAACAATGGCCGACACAAGAGCTTCTCTATGTGTTCCCGCCCTGGCCCATGTTGGGCAGGGTACTAGACCGGGTGGCAAAGCATCCCGGCAGGATAATCCTGGTGGGTCCGGATTGGCCCAGGCGTCCCTGGTATGCGGACTTGATCAGGCTCTCAGTCGACGATCCTCTGCGGTTGCCAGTGGAGCAGGGCCTGTTACATCAGGGTCCCGTGGTGATGGAGGATCCCTCCCCCTTTGGTCTTACGGCCTGGCTATTGAGCGGCAGCGTCTGAGGAAGAAGGGCTTCTCAGACAAGGTCATCGCCACTATGCTGAGAGCGAGGAAACGCTCTACTTCTACTGCTTACGCCAGGGTTTGGCGTATCTTTGCAGCGTGGTGTGAAGCAGGCTCTCTTTCTCCTTTCACTGCTCCAATTTCTTCAGTGTTGACGTTCCTGCAAGAAGGTCTGGACAAAGGCCTGTCGCTCAGTTCCCTTAAGGTCCAGGTAGCGGCTCTGGCTTGCTTCAGGGGCCGCCTGAAGGGTGCTTCCCTGGCTTCGCAGCCAGATGTGGTGCGCTTTCTCAAGGGGGTTAATCACCTGCGCCCTCCTCTGCACTCAGTGGTGCCTGCGTGGAATCTCAACCTGGTGCTAAGAGCATTGCAGAAGCCGCCGTTTGAACCCTTGTCAAGGGCATCTCTGAAAGACCTGACGTTGAAAGCAGTCTTTTTGGTGGCTATCACTTCAGCCAGAAGAGTTTCCGAGCTCCAGGCGCTCTCGTGTCGAGAGCCTTTTCTACAGTTCACTGAGGCAGGAGTGACTATTCGCACAGTGCCTTCCTTCCTGCCCAAGATTGTTTCTCGCTTCCATGTGAATCAGCAGCTATGTCTCCCTTCCTTTCGTAGGGAGGACTACCCAGAGGAGTACTCTGCTCTTAAATATCTGGATGTGAGACGAGTCATCATCAGATACTTGGAAGTGACCAATGATTTCCGGAAATCGGATCATCTGTTTGTCCTGTATACAGGTCCTCGTAGGGGTCTGCAGGCTGCTAAGCCTACAGTGGCAAGATGGGTCAAGGAAGCCATTGCAGCGGCTTATGTGGCCGCGGGGAAGGTGCCGCCTATCCAGCTGAAGGCTCACTCTACAAGAGCTCAGGCGGCCTCGATGGCAGAGGCCGGTTCCGTCTCCTTGGAAGAGATATGCAAGGCGGCAACTTGGGCTTCGGCCCATACATTCTCCAAGCATTACCGCTTGACTGTGGCTGCTCGGGCGGAGGCCCGGTTTGGAGCTTCAGTGTTGCGGTCAGGGATTTCTATGTCCCGCCCTGGGTGAGTACTGCTTCGGTACATCCCACCAGTCTATGGATTGATCAGCTTGATGATATGGAAGGTAAAATTATGTATAATCATACCTGATAATTTTCTTTCCATTAATCATAGCTGATCAATCCATAGCCCCTCCCAGATATCTGTATTGTTTTTATTCTGGTTGCATTTCAGGTTCAAGTTTAGTCTTCAGTTACTTCAGAAAGACTTCGTGTTCAAGTTTTTTCACTTGGATTCTTCAAGAGTTAAGACGAGTTTGTGTTACAGTGAGCTGCTGCATTCCTCTCCCCTCCGTTTTACGGGGCTGGATTGAGACTTAAAATTCTGCCGGCACTCCCTCCCGCTTCGTGCGGCTGTAGGGCAGTTTTGTACCCCTCCCGCTTCGGCGGTGTTAGGGTCAGTCAGCTCCTCCCGCGGTTGCGGTTGCAGGATAAGCCAGATCCCCCCGCATCGGCGGGTGTGGTGTCCCTCCCCCGCTCCGCGGGGATGAGCTGGACGGATTCCCCTCCCCCGTTTCGGCGGTGGTGAGCTGGGCAGAGTGTCCCTTCGTGGGTGTAATTCTCTAAGTGCTGAGTCCTGCGGATGGAGCTTTGATATCGACATACTGAGGAGTTTCCGGCAGCACATGACCACATATAGGGAGGCAAAAGTTTGCTCTCTATCTCCACCTGCTGGTAGATGGACACAACCCACCAGTCTATGGATTGATCAGCTATGATTAATGGAAAGAAAATTATCAGGTATGATTATACATAATTTTACCTTTTTTTAGAGGGTGTGTTCTTTGTATTATTGTTTGGGGTAGACTTTTAACATTTTTAGTTGTTTTCCACTTGCTCCTCCCTTTTCTTTTCTTTTTTTTATTTAATGCTAATGGATAACTAGGTGGGAAAAGATTTCTTCCTGAATCAGATGGCAAACTGATTAAAGACTGCCAGGAATCTTCTGTTTGTTTACTTATATTTTGCTAGGCCGTAGAAGCCATATTTCATAGGATTCTTGATGCAGGCTTCTGATTGAAACATCCTTGGTGGATGCTGAAGTGCCAGTAGGCCAGTTGACCCAGATATCTTGCGCAATTAAAATAAGCAGCTATATTCTTTACAGCCTGTAGTAGTGGAATATGCATGGCAACCTGTTCCAGAAATTTTCTGTTCCAACAATTTCTACACCAAGTAATATGAATCACAAATTCATCAAGTATAGAATAAGAATCTCATTTTCTATTCCATCACACTCAAGCAGCTTAAATGAGAAGAGAAAAACTAATCAGACCTTCTAGAGCTTCGACCAATATTCATTTCGTTAAGGTTTTGCCAAGGTGGTGTCAAGAAAATTAATTTTAGGAATGGTGATTTTATATAAAAAGGAGTAACTGGATCTTGTATCTTATGGAAGGATACACCGAAGATCTGGAATTGGGTTACCTCTCCACAGATGCTTAATCAATTAATTTTGCAAAACAACCTTCACTAAAACCTTTAAGATCAAGGGGAGATTCTCAACATGAAATCCATTTACTAGCACTAAGAGCATGGATGTTAAACACTCAGTAGCTTCTCTGCAACTTTAAGAAATGGAAAACATTTTAACTATGAGGAAGCAATCTACTAGACTATCATTCAGTGAAGTTGGAGGTTCTCTGGTATGTTCCGAGTAAGTTTGACTAACCCATAGAATTGGATTCTATGTTTGTCACCTTTCATCAGCTGGTTTTAAGTATTCTTGTAAATGTACATCTGAGTGTGAGCTGCTCATAAGTACAGTAATTGAAACCTAGTTTTGCGTTATCTGTTAATACCAAAGTTGTTGAGGAAGCCATGGAATGCAAAACCTTTAGTTGAGGTCACCATGGAATCTTAACATGGTTCTCAGCTCATGAAACCACACTTTAAACCTATGGAATGAGCAGGACTGAAATGCCTACCTGGAAAGTACTTTCCCTAGAAGCGGTATATTTAGTCCAAAGGGTAAGTGAACTTCAAGCACTCATTGCTTACTTTCCATGTCTATAATTTTTGAATAGGCTTACTCTAAGTTTCTACCATAAATGGTATCCTCTTTTCATACAAATCTATAGATTATCCCAAGGTGAACAGACCTTACATTCTATAGGCTGTGAGAAGAAAAAAGAGCACTGGCTTACTGTATGAAGAGACATTGCCAGTCCACTCAACTCATCATATCCTTTGATCCAAACTGAGTAGGAACCAAAGTGCCTAAAGAAACTTCATAAAACTGGCTAGTGGACTGTATATCCATTGTTATGATTCAAGATTACTACTAAAGGATGCAGATTTGGTATCAAGAGTATTGAGCATCCTAGGCAAACCTTCCAGCCTTCCACCCCATCTCCCCAATTAATTTTCAGGTCTAGCCCATCAGCTCCATCTTCCAAGATTTTGTTAATTAAAATCTACAACAGTCATCCTACAATAATTCTATAAAACTATATAATTTATCAGACTTTTAAATATAAACCTTTGTTTTGCAGTAAAAAAAATGCATTGATGGTTTTTTGTCCTGAAAACAATAAAACCTCATAGTTTTACTTAGACTGAAGTTGCCTTTTGCTTCCTTCCTAAAAGCTAATGCCTTGAGCAACCATCTTTCCTAATAGGCCATCCCTGAAAAGATGTAAAAGCCCCTTAAGTCAAAACCATAACAACATCCTATCTCTGCTCTGTTTCCAGTAAAGATGTGGAGCTACAGCACGGTTCACACCTTTATATTTCATTATTGTGTGGACAATATATGTTGGAGACAATGCATTTGGCTAAATACTTTTGCATGGTATTTTCAGTTAAATCAATTCTTCCTTCCATGTATCTGTCCAGGCTGCTTAAGAATCCAAAACTAAACAAAAAGCAGCCATAAGCTCTGATTCCCACTTGTATGGCCAATTTCATCCTGCATGTCGATGAAGAAAGCAATGAAAGGCGTCTGTAGGCAAGGAATAAATCAGGAGTGGCCTAGTGGTTAGAGCACCGGTCTTGCAATCCAGAGGTGGCCAGTTCAGATCCCACTGCTGCTCCTTGTGATCTTGGGGAAGTCACTTAACCCTCCATTGCCTCAGGTACAAACTTAGATTGTGAGTCCTCCTGGGACAGAGAAATATCTAGTGTACCTGAATGTAACTCGCCTTGAGCTACCACTGAAAAAGGTGTGAGCAAAAGCTAAATAAATAAATACCTACCTTATGGGAAAGTTGATTCCTAAATCCTGCAATAAACGAAGTATGTAGGCAGTAATTGCTATGTAGGGAGGGCCTGTGCATGCTCAGAAAAAAAAAAAACCTGTTCTGAGTAGAGTTGCATGGGGACAGAAATCTAACCCATTCCTGCCCGTCCCCACTGGAATCCAACCCATCCCCACAAGAATTTAATAATACCTACAAATAATTTCCAGTCAGCACATCAGCCCGAGAGCAGAAAGGAAGACTCCGCTTCTGCGCTGTTACAGCAAGGAGGATGAGGAGGTGGCACTTAAAGAACTTGGTACTTTTTAGATGAGAGGCTAGTACAGGTACAGCTTACACTTCCACGGGAACTCCACAGGAACTACTGTCCCTGTGGGCATCCTGCAGCCCCAGAAGGGATTACCTCAGGGCTCCCACAAAACCCTGTTCTCATTCAGGTCTGTAGTTCTGAGCTCTAAAATAGCTGTTAGCACAATTGTTGCCTTATCCTGCTGTAAAATTTTTCACTCACTACAAAGCTCTCAAAAATTTATTCTCTGTGGTATTATATGAAACACTTGCATAAGTGGGCTACTGTCTTCAGAAAACACTTTACAGGTAAACAAGTTAGTTGTCTGTTTAGGTTTTTTGAGTAGGTTTGAGTATTTCTAGAGGTGTTAGACAAATCCTGGAAAGGCAGCTTTCTTTCATCTTTTCAAGAAATACTGTAAGAATGTTGGTGTTGGTAATGATTTTGCATTTGTATTTTATGTTTGGAGGATCATCTCATGTTTAACTTGTAATTTTATTTACACCTCTTTTTGTAAACTTCATGAGATGAAATTAAGTGTTACAGGGATTCTCCATCCCTTAAGATAGAGTACTGTCTTATTTTTTGCTATTTTTATATGTATATTAAATCTGTTTTGTATTCTAGTGGATGAGTCGTATTGCATACATGTATATATTTATTTTTTATTTTACAATGTGTGGTTACTAGCACAGTCATGTGGAATTGAGTGCTGAATACATTTGCAAATGATCGTGTATCAGTTTTAAATGGTCATTAATAAGCTACTTTGTGTAAACTCTAGTCCTAATCTCAACTTTGTCTAATCTTTACTTTGTTCTGTCCTCATCTATAGTTTATTTTAGTTGGTTTAGTATAATTACATGATTTAAATGTTTCCATATTTTGATGTTTTTTGACTAAAAAAAAAAAAGCCACTGTAAAGTTGGTATATTCAGCATATCTTCATGCTGCTTCATGCTACTAATATGTGTGAATCATAGCTACTAGCTGAGAGCTACCCAGGGAACAGTGGAGGCAACCTGGCTTTCATTGATTCCCTTATTTACTGTAACATTAGGACTCATTTTAATGAGAGGAATAAAGCCTCAAAGTTTGCATTAAAAAAGTGAACAGCAAGCATAAGTACTTTCAGAAGGGACTTCCTGTGCTATACAGTGGGACAAGCCAAAATGGATCTTTCCTCCTTCCAGGTTATAGTTGTGATGTGAAAAAGGCCAAAGCTTGCAATGCTCTCATAAAATATCTTTGAGCTGCATAGGGCTCAATTGTCAGTCAGAAACCCAGATGTTGCATTAGAAATTTCTTCTGACTGTGGACACCAAATATTTCTCAACAGGTTTATTTTTTGTTGATATATTTAACTACAGATATCTCCCATGTCTTAGCATGCTTCCATGCAAGGGGCGCTGCCTCAGTATCTCATGTTAATATGTTCCCTAGCATAACTATGTAATTGAAATGTGTGAATTAAAAAAAAAAATTTAACTCTTGTAGCAGAACTACCTCAGTTTGTTAATGTGTCATAAGGGAAAGTGAACTTTAAATACTTGAAATAGTCATGTTCTGTCAAAAGAATGAAGCTGAGCACAGATAACTAACTATATGACTGACTAAAATTTACTATTTACACAATCTTGACAGTTTGCAAATAAAATTAATATAACGCAATTAATATTGTCTTTTTATTTATTGAAAGTAATTGTGAAGAATCTTAGTAGTTTGTGAATTATGTAACTAGAAACTTATCTACATTAGGTTGTGTTTCAAAAACTACTTGAGAACAACAGGAAATAACCTCCGCAATATACACACAGCACACAAGCATTATTGTAGGTGTGGCCAAGATTACTACTACTACTTATCATTTCTATAGCGCTACTAGACGTACGCAGCACTGTACACTTGAACATGAAGAGACAGTCCCTGCTCAACAGAACTTACAATCTAATTAGGACAGACAAACAGGACAAACAAGAGATAAGGGAATATTAAAGTGAGGATGATAAAATAAGGGTTGTGAACAAGAGTTAGGAGTTAAAAGCAGAATCAAAAAGGTGGGCTTTTAGCTTAGATTTGAAGATGGCCAGAGATGGAGCTTGACGTACCGGCTTAGGAAGTCTATTCCAGGCATAAGCTGCAGCAAGATAAAAGGAACGGAGTCTGGAGTTAGCAGTGGAGGAGAAGGGTGCAGATAAGAGAGATGTACCCAGTAACGGAGTTCCCGGGGAGGAATGTAGGGAGAGATGAGAGTGGAGAGGTACTGAGGAGCTGCAGAGTGAATGTACTTATAGGTCAATAAGAGGAGTTTGAACTGTATGTGGAAACGGATAGGAAGCCAGTGAAGTGACTTGAGGAGAGGGCTAATATGAGCATAATGACACTGGCGGAATATTAGTCATGCAGCAGAATTTTGAACAGATTGAAGAGGAGAGAGATGGCTAAGTGGGAGACCTGTGATAAGCAAGTTGCAGTAGTCTAAGCGAGAGGTGATAAGAGTGTGGATGAGGGTTCTGGTCGTGTGCTCAGAAAGGAAAGGGCGAATTTTGGTGATATTATAGAGAAAGAAACGACAGGTTTTAGCAGTCTGTTGAATATGTGCAGAAAAGGAGAGGGAGGAGTCGAAGATGACCCCACGGTTATGAGCTGATGAGACAGGAAGGATAGGAGTGTTACCCACAAAAATAGTAGAGAATCCACAAACGTGGAGAACTCAACGAAATCCCATGCGAGAGATCTGGCTCACGCTTCAGAACAAAGGTCTTTTTAAAGACCACTACAATACAGACTGTATTTTACAACATTGCTAATTCTGGATCATCATTATCGTTCTCAAGTATTTAGACTCCTGATGTAGGCCCTTTGGCCGAAACACAATGTTGTGTCGAGTCAATATACTGATTAATAAAGTTTGGTTCATCTTCACTCTGGAACTCCTGGTTTTTTATCCACTGTTTTGTTATATCCACAAAAATAGAGAATGGGGGAGGAGGAGAGGTTGGTTTAGGGGGAAAGATAAGAAGCTCAGTCTTGGTCATGTTTAGTTTCAGATGACGCTGAGACATCCAGGCAGCAATGTCAGACAGGCAGGCTAATACTTTGGCCTGGATTTCGGCTGAGATTTCTGGTGTGGATGACCACAAGGTTACAAGCTGATGAGACAGGGAGGATGAGAGTGTTATCCACAGAGATAGAGAATGGGGGAAGAGGAGAGTTTGGTTTAGGGGAAAAGATAAGAAGCTCAGTCTTGGTCATGTTTAGTTTCAGATGGCGCTGAGACATCCAGGCAGCAATGTCTGACAGGCAGGCTGATACTTTGGTCTGGATTCCTGCTGAAATGTCTGGTGTAGAGAGGTAGATCTGGGAGTCATCAGCGTAATGATGATACTGAAAACCATGGAATGAGATCAGAGTACCAAGGGAAGAAGTATAGATGGAGAAAAGAAGAGGTCTCAGGACAGATCCCTGAGGTACACTAACTGACAGTGGGATAGAAGTAGAAGAGGATCCACTAGAGTATACACTAAAGGTACGCTGGGTGAGATAAGAAAACCAAGAAAGAACAGAGCCCTGAAATCCAAGTGAGGACAGTGTAGCAAGGAGTAGGCTGTGATCAACAGTGTCAAAAGCAGCAGATAGATCGAGAAGGATGAGGATAGAATAGAGTCCTTTGGATCTGCCCAGGAACAGATCATTTGAGAATTTAGCAAGCGCTGTTTCAGTTGAATGAAGGGGGCGAAAGCCAGATTCAAGTGGATCAAGAATAGCTTGAGATGAAAGAAAGTCAAGGCAACAACGGTGAACAGGGATAACCAGGAGAGGCATTGTGACCAAATGGTCTTTATTTGTAGGATTGACCCAATTTGCCCAGGTTTTGATGCACATGCCTACATCAGACGTGGGTTTTTTTGTTGGGTTTTGGGTTTTTTTTTTAAGCAGCACCATCCAACTCAAAAATTATTAAAATAAGCAGAACTTGCTCAAACAGCATCCAGCACAGCCAAAGTAAAGGTTTCAAAGACTACTACCAAGATAGCTATTTTGTGCATAGAATCTGCTGCTGTTTGAAATGGTATATTTTACAGTTTATACAGTATGGGTAGTAAATACAAAATGCTGGATAGAATTAGCTATGCAGGAGTTTGTTATATGTAAGTGTTCGGTGCCATGAATTGCTAAGTGGTAAAACATGATTTAGTACAGGGTTGATACATTTTTCTATCTTAAAGATAAACATTTTATTTTGTTTGTGCAAATTAATGATCTACCACATTTTAATAAATTTTAGCATTTAGAACAAATGTTTCAGTTCTTCAGACAGCAGTGATTTTAAGACTGATAAAGTGGAATATTGGGTTTACCTTCTGGCATACTTGAGTTAAACCTCCTGATGGTGTGGTGGGCACAAGTTTAAGGCTGTCTTTCCAGGCATGAAGCACAGCTAAGGAATGTGCAACTTAGATGATGTGAAAAACTCATTTCCCCTGTTATCACACTAAATAGTTTCTGATCTTAAAAAAAAAAAAAAAGTAATGTTATACAAAGGGAACCTGATTAAACCCATAACATTTATTTAAGGAACAAAGTTATCCATCACCCATGTGAAACAGTAACTGCTTCCCAGCTTAACTGTTTGCACCACCTTTAACAGCAACAATTGTAACCAAATGCTTCATATAATTCCCTCTCTGTTCTCTATACTTTTTCTTCTTTTTCTTTTTTCTTCCCCACTGACTTGTTTTGGTTTTTTTGGACCATTTGTGGTATATAAATATAAGTGCCTCACATCACTGTTAAGGAATCTTGGCCCAATCTTCATTGCAGTACTGCTTACTTCAGACACATTTGAAGGTTTCCATACATGAACTGCAGGATTTAGAGGGTAAGGAACAGTCACTGGGTCAATCTAGAAAGAGGCACAGGCAGAATAAATGCATAGAAATTTAATTGAAGGCATTCAAAATATAACTATGAAAAGGGAAATGCTACTACTAGGCGATTTTCATATGCCAGATGTTCATTGGTGTATCCTTTTTGTGGGGTCATCTGGAAAAATGGAGATCCTGGATTCTCTACAGGGAGAACTGCTCCAGCAGCTGGTAATGGAACCCATAGGGATGGGGCCATACTGGACATGCTTACAAATGAGCTGCATTTATGATATTACAGTGGGTGATCATCAGGCATCCAGTGATCTCCAGATGGTGTGGTTCCTTATTAACACAGGTGTGGAGAGGATTTTCTCTCTGCTATTCCTAATTACTCCAGTATAGTTTCTTTTCTTTATAGTGTCCCCAATCTTTCTGCATCTGAAACCACTGTATACCGCAGGAACACATTGCCCACCTTCTCATTTCATCATCTCACCATCCCTTTTGTTGTTGCCCTTCTCAGCTCTCAATCTTCAACATTTCCTTCCTTTCAGCCATCTCCATTCTGTCTGAGTACATCTAGTCTTTGTTGCTGTCATGCCTCTCCTAATCTCTGTACTCTTGCTCCTTCTCCTGCTGTCTGCTGGGGATATCAATCCCAGTCCTGGTCCTCCACATCAGATCTCCTCCTACTTGTGCAGGTCACACCATGATGTCTCCAATTTAATTTCTGTTCCTTTCCTCTCTCCTTGTTCTCTGCCTTTCTCATATTTTCTGTGGAACGCCTGCTCTGTCTGCAACAAAGTTTCCTACACCCATTACCTCTTTATCTCGCATACTCGCCATCTGCTTGCCTTAACTGAGACTTGGCTTTGCCCTGAAGACTCAGCTGTGGCCCTGTCTCATGGAGGTTACCTTTGCTCCCGTACTCCTCGCCTGGTTGACTCTGAAGACTCTGCTTCAGCTGCGGCCCTGTCTCATAGAGGTTACCTTTTCTCCCATACTCCTCGCCTGATTGGCTACAGAGGTGGTGTTGGGCTATTATCACCCTCTTTTAGATTTCAACCTCTTCTTCCATCTCAGTTGCACTGCTTTTCTTCCTTCGAAGTCCACTCCATCTGTGTGTTCACTCCAAGTAACAGTCATTTATTGATCCCCTGATAAGTCCCTTTCTTTCTTTCTCACCGACTTTGACTCCTGGCATTCCTTCTTTCTTGAACCTTTATCTCCTTCCTTCATTCTTGGGGATTTTAACATTCATGCTAATGATCCCTCTGACTCTTAAGCTTCTCAGTTTCTCGCTTTAAAATCCTCTTTCGAGGACTCTATGCCCCCAAGAACTAAGAGTTCCCTCTTGAATATGTGACTAGTCTAAGGAACCCGGGACGATTCCCATTGAATCAAGGAAGGGGGAGGGAAGGGGGGGTATGTGACTATATACCGGCTCGGGGAACTTGGAGGGTTACAAGAGTTTGGGCCGTATAGCCGGTAGTTTGCTATTAAGTGAAACGAATTGCTGGGGGGGGGGGGGGGAGGGAGATAAAATGATAAAAGAGCCGATGATAAGGGTTGAACCTATCTATTGTGGAATATGTTTGGTTAATTGGAATTGAATGTTAATTCACAAATTGTTTAACAAACCTTTTGAATCATCAATAAAAATTATTGAAACATAAAAAAAAATCCTCTTTCGATCTTCAGCTTTGCTACACTTACCCTGCTCACCAGAATGGTCGCTGTCTTGATGTTATCTTCTCCAACTACTCAGTCTCCAGTTTCTGCTCCTCAGCTCTTTCCCCCTGATAACTGTCACACTTAAACACCCTCCCTGCAGTCCTGTCCAACTTCCACCAATACATTTAGGAATTTTCAGGCTATTGACTCTCTCCATTGTTTCAAACCTGTTCTCAACCACTGTTCTCCAAGTCTGTCAATAAGGCTGTCTCTTCCTATAATACTATTCTCTCTTCTGCGCTGGATACTCATTCCTCCCGTTCCCTGTTCTGTAAGGCGTATCCAACCCCAGCCTTAGCTGACCTCTAGAATTCCGCTACCTACGTTTCTGCGCCCAATCTACCAGACACCTTTAGCTAAAATCCTGTGCCCATGCTAACCTCGTACATTTCAAATTCTTGCTGACTTTCCAGTCTGCTCTTTCACTTGCCAAACAGGACTACTACATCCAGTTGACAAACTCTCTTGGCTAAAATCCTTTACATCTCTCCTTAAAGTGCCTTCACCCCCAAACTCCCTTTCACTTTCTCTCCAGAGTCTGGCTGAGTACTTTCATGATAAGGTTCACATGATTAACCTTGAATTTTCAACCAAGTCACCTCCACTTACCCTTCCCCCAGTCCATTCTCTCAACCCTCCTTCAACCCCTGCCTCCTTTTCTGAAATCTCTGAATAGGAAACTGCACATTTTCTTTCCTCCTCCAAACTGACTAGCTGTTCCTCTGATCCTATTCCCACCTTTCTACTTAGCACTCTCTCTCCTACTGTCATCCCTTCTATGTGTCATATCCTCAAATCTTTTCACTTTCCACTCCAACTATTCCTGATGCCTTCAAACATGCTGTAGCAACTCCACTCAAATAAAAACCTTCATTGGACTACCTGGCCTTCCAACTATTGTCCCATCTCTTTCCTCCCTTTCCTATCTGAGATACTTAAAAGTGCTTTTCACTGCCATTGTCTTGACGTTTTCATCTCAAGCTATTCTTGATCCACTTCAGTCTGGCTTTTGCCCTCTTAATTCAACTGAAACAGCCCTTGCTAAAGTCTCCAATGACCTGTTCCTGGCCAGATCCAAAGGTCTCTATCCTCATCCTCAATCTATCTGCTGCTTTTGACACTGTTGATCACGGCCTACTCCTTGATACACTGTCCTCACTTGGATTTCAGGGCTCTGTGCTTTCATGATTTTCTTCTTATCTTTCCCATCATAATTTTAGTGTATAATCTGGTGGGTCCTCCTCCACTTCTATCCCACTATCAGTTGGTGTACCTCAGGGCTCTATCTTGGGACCTTTACTTTTCTCCATCTGTATTTCTTCCCTTGGTGCTCTGATCTCATCCTATGGTTTTCAGTATCACCTTTATGCTGATGACTCCCATATCTGCCTCTCTACACCAGACATTTCAGCAGGAATCCAGACCAAAGTATCAGCCTGCCTGTCAGACATTGCTGCCTGGATGTCTTAGCACCATTTGAAACTAAACATGACCAAGACTGAGCTTCTTATATTTCCCCTAAACCAAACTCTCCTCTTCCCCCCCCTAAACCAAACTCTCCTCTTCCCCCGTTCTCTATCTCTGTGGATAACTCTCATCCTCCCTGTCTCATCAGCTTGTAACCTTGTGGTCATCTTTGACTCTCCTCTCTCCTTCTCTGCACATATTCAACAGACTGCTAAAACCTGTTTCTCTATAATGTCACCAAAATCCATCCTTTCCTTTCTGGGCACACTACCGGAACACTTATCCACACTCTTATCACCTCTCACTTAGACTATTGCAGCTTGCTTCTCACAGGTCTCCCACTAAGCTGTCTCTCCCCTTCAATCTGTTCAAAGTCCTGCTGCATGACTTATATTCTGCTAGTGTCGATATGCTTATATTAGCCCTCTTCTCATGTCACTTCATTGGTTCCCTATTTGTTTCCACGTACAGTTCAAACTCTTATTGACTTAGAAGTGCAGTCACGCTGCAGCTCATCAGTACCTCTCCACTCTTATCTCTCCCTACACTCCTCCCCGGGAACTCCATTCATTGTATAAATCTTTCTTATCTGTTCCCTTCTCATTCACTGCCAACTCCAAATTCTGTTGGAATAGACTTTCTGAGCCAGTGCATTAAGCTCCATCTCTGGCTATCTTAAAAACTAGGCTAAAGCCCTCCTTTTTTAATGCTGCTTTTAACTCCTAACCCCTATTCACTTCTTTTGTACCCATGTCTGTTTTATCATTAAGTAATGCCTTTATTTGTCCTGTTTGTCCTAATTAGATTGTAAGCTTTGTTGAGCAGGGACTGTCTCTTCATGTTTAAATGTAGAGCACAGCGTATGTCTAGTAGTGCTATAGAAATAAGTAGCAGTAGATGTAGTGTAGTCAGATTTTAGCAAAACGCTTGCTACAGTTCCATATAGACATAAATAAACAGTGCCCTTGGTTTGGGCTCTAAAGTATCTGAGTTAGGAACTAGTTGAATGGAAAGCAACAAAGGATAGAGGTAAATGAAACTTACTCTGGGAAAAGGGATGTTACCAGTGGTGTACTGCAAGGTTTGGTTTTTTTTAACTGGGTTTTTATCTGTTTGGGGTTTATTTTTTTTTTACATTCTTGTAAGCAATATTGTGGAAGGGCTGTCTGGTAAGGTTTGCTTCTTTGCAGATGAGACCAAACTCTGCACTCAGGTAAACACTCCTGAGGGTATGGATAACATGAGGAGGGACCTAGTGAAGCTTGAAGAAGGGTCCAGAAGTTGGCAGCTAAATGTTTATGCTAAAAAATTCAGGGTTAGGCATTTGAGCTACAACAACCCAAGGGAGTGGTACAGTTTAGGTGATGAAAGAGGAGCAGGACTCCCAATTGGTGAGGTGTCATATGTGTGTGCCCGATGCAAAGAGCTCCTAGCTCTCAGAGAACGTGTCCGTTCTCTTGAGGCTAGAGTAGCAGACTTGATGGAGCTGAGGGAGACAGAGAGGTACATAGAGGAGACCTACAGGGATGTTGTAGAGAAGTCCCACCTCCAGTCAGGTAGCCCCTGTGCTACCTTGGAGGAGGGAGGTCTCCTAGAAGGAGAGCATCACCCTGGTGAAGTAGGAAGTACTCCTGTAGCCAGGACCTGCCCACCAGGGGATGTATTATCCTTTCGCACCGAGGATATATCTCCAAATGTTGCCCGGGAGGGAAAGGTTAGGACAGCTGTTGTACTTGGTGATTCGATCATTAGGCATATAGATAGCTGGGTGGCTGGTGGACGTGAGGATCGCCTGGTGACTTGCCTGCCTGGTGCGAAGGTGGCGGACCTCACGCGTCACCTAGATAGGATTTTATATAGTGCTGGGGAGGAGACGGCTGTCTTGGTACATGTGGGTACTAATGACATAGGAAAATGTGGGAGAGAGGTTCTGGAAGCAAAATTTAGGCTCTTAGGTAGAAAGCTGAAATCCAGATCCTCCAGGGTAGCATTTTCTGAAATGCTACCTGTGCCACGCGCAGGGCCCAAGAGACAGGCAGAGCTCCAGAGTCTCAATGCGTGGATGAGACGATGGTGCAGGGAGGAGGGCTTTAGATTTGTTAGGAACTGGGCAACATTCTGGGGAAGGGGGAGCCTATTCCGAAAGGATGGGCTCCATCTTAACCAGAGTGGGACCAGGCTGCTGGCATCGGCGTTTAAGAAGGAGATAGAGCAGCTTTTAAACTAGAAATGGGGGGAAGGCCGACAGTCGCTCAAAAGAGCATGGTTCGGGATAAGGTATCTTTCAAAGATATCACCATAACAGGGAAGATAGAGTATCCTGATAGTGAGGTTGCAAAAGAGATTGTAGTAGATCGGGTATCTTTAAATAACAATAAAAATCAGACAAAAGATTGCCAATTAATACTGTCAAGTACTAAGCATGATGTACTTAGGAACAACAAACATAGTTTGAAATGTCTATATGCGAATGCCAGGAGCCTAAGAAATAAGATGGGGGAGTTGGAATATATTGCACTAAATGAAAAATTAGATATAATAGGCATCTCTGAGACCTGGTGGAAGGAGGATAACCAGTGGGACACTGTCATACCGGGGTACAAATTATATCGTAGTGATAGGGTGAATCGGATTGGTGGAGGGGTAGCATTGTATATTAACGAGAGCCTTGAATCAAATAGATTGAAAATTCTGCAGGAAACAAAACACTCCTTGGAATCACTGTGGATTGAAATTCCATGTGCAAAGGGGAAAAGGATAGTGATAGGAGTGTACTACCGTCCGCCTGGCCAGGACGAACAGACGGATGCGGAAATGTTAAAGGAAATCAGGGACGCAAACAAACTGGGCAACACAATAATAATGGGGGATTTCAATTACCCGCATATAGACTGGGTTAATGTAACATCTGTACACGCAAGGGACATAAGATTTCTTGATGAAATCAAGGACAGCTTCATGGAACAGCTAGTTCAGGAGCCGACAAGAGAAGGAAAAATACTAGACTTAGTCCTTAGTGGTGCTCATGATCTAGTGCAGGGGGTAACGATACGAGGGCCGCTTGATAACAGTGATCATAATATGATCGGTTTTGATATTGGCATTGAAGGAAGTGAAACTAGGAAATCAAGTACGCTAGCGTTTAACTATAGAAAAGGTGATTACGACAAAATGAGAAAAATGGTGAAAAAAAGACTGAAAGGAGCAGCTCGCAGAGTAAAAAACTTGCATCAGGCGTGGATGCTGTTTAAAAACACCATCCTGGAGGTTCAGGACAAATATATTCCACGTATTAGAAAAAAGGGAAAAAAGACTAAACGTCAGCCGGCGTGGCTAAACAGTAAGATAAAGGAAATCATTAGAGCCAAAAAACAATCCTTCAGAAAGTGGAGAAGAGAACCAACTGAAAGTAACAGGATAGATCATAAGGAATGCCAAGCCAAATGCAAAGCGGAGATAAGGAGGGCAAAAAAGGACTTTGAGAAGAAATTAGCGTTGGAAGCAAAAATACATAGTAAAAATTTTTTTAGATACATTAAAAGCAGGAAACCGGCCAAAGAGTCGGTTGGGCCGCTGGACGAAAATGGTGTTAAAGGGGCGATCAAGGAGGACAAAGCCGTAGCGGAGAAATTAAATGAATTCTTTGCTTCGGTCTTCACCGAGGAGGATTTGGGGGGGACACCGGTGCCGGAAAGAATATTTGAAGCGGGGGAGTCGGAGAAACTAAACAAATTCTCTGTAACCTTGGAGGATGTAATGGGTCAGTTCAGCAAGCTGAAGAGTAGTAAATCACCGGGACCTGATGGTATTCATCCCAGAGTATTAATAGAACTAAAAAATGAACTTGCGGAGCTACTGTTAGAAATATGCAATCTGTCCCTAAAATCGAGTGTAGTACCGGAAGACTGGAGGGTAGCCAATGTTACTCCGATTTTTAAGAAGGGTTCCAGAGGAGATCCGGGAAATTATAGACCGGTGAGTCTGACGTCGGTGCCGGGCAAGATGGTGGAGGCTATTATTAAGAATAAAATTGCAGAGCATATACAAAAACATGGACTGATGAGACAAAGTCAGCACGGATTTAGTGAAGGGAAGTCTTGCCTCACCAATCTAATGCATTTTTTTGAGGGGGTAAGCAAACATGTGGACAATGGGGAGCCGGTTGATATTGTATATCTGGATTTTCAGAAGGCGTTTGACAAAGTGCCGCACGAAAGACTCCTGAAGAAATTGCAGAGTAATGGAATCGGAGGTAGGGTATTATTATGGATTAAGAACTGGTTGAAAGATAGGAAGCAGAGAGTAGGATTGCGTGGCCAGTATTCTCAGTGGAGGAGGGTAGTTAGTGGGGTCCCGCAGGGGTCTGTGCTGGGTCCGTTGCTTTTTAATGTATTTATAAATGACCTAGAGATGGGAATAACTAGTGAGGTAATTAAATTCGCCGATGACACAAAATTATTCAGGGTCGTCAAGTCGCAGGAGGAATGTGAACGATTACAGGAGGACCTTGCGAGACTGGGAGAATGGGCGTGCAAGTGGCAGATGAAGTTCAATGTTGACAAGTGCAAAGTGATGCATGTGGGTAAGAGGAACCCGAATTATAGCTACGTCTTGCAAGGTTCCGCGTTAGGAGTTACGGATCAAGAAAGGGATCTGGGTGTCGTCGTCGATGATATGCTGAAACCTTCTGCTCAGTGTGCTGCTGCGGCTAGGAAAGCGAATAGAATGTTGGGTGTTATTAGGAAGGGTATGGAGTCCAGGTGTGCGGATGTTATAATGCCGTTGTATCGCTCCATGGTGCGACCGCACCTGGAGTATTGTGTTCAGTACTGGTCTCCGTATCTCAAAAAAGATATAGTAGAATTGGAAAGGTACAGCGAAGGGCGACGAAAATGATAGTGGGGATGGGACGACTTTCCTATGAAGAGAGGCTGAGAAGACTAGGGCTTTTCAGCTTGGAGAAGAGACGGCTGAGGGGAGATACGATAGAAGTGTATAAAATGAGTGGAATGGATCGGGTGGATGTGAAGCGACTGTTCACGCTATCCAAAAATACTAGGACTAGAGGGCATGAGTTGAAGCTACAGTGTGGTAAATTTAAAACGAATCGGAGAAAATTTTTCTTCACCCAACGTGTAATTAGACTCTGGAATTCGTTGCCGGAGAACGTGGTACGGGCGGTTAGCTTGACGGAGTTTAAAAAGGGGTTAGATAGATTCCTAAAGGACAAGTCCATAGACCGCTATTAAATGGACTTGGAAAAATTCCGCATTTTTAGGTATAACTTGTCTGGAATGTTTTTACGTTTGGGGAGCGTGCCAGGTGCCCTTGACCTGGATTGGCCACTGTCGGTGACAGGATGCTGGGCTAGATGGACCTTTGGTCTTTCCCAGTATGGCACTACTTATGTACTAAGATCATCACAAGTGAACACTCAAGTGGCCAGATGGGTAGAAAAGGTACACAGAGAGAAGAATGTCCAGCAGAAAAAAAAAAGGGGGGGGGGGGGTAATATCTCTGTACAAGTCTCTGGTGAGACCTCAGAGTACTGTGTACAATTCTGGAAGCCATACTTTCAGCAAGATATAAACAGGATGGAGTCGCTGGAGGTCTTCATCATAAAGCATATGGGGACAGACTTAGATCTCAACATATGTATACTTTGGAAGAAAGGGGGGAAGAGGGGCTATATGATAGAGATGTTTAAATACCTCCATGGCATAAATGCAGAGGAGGTGAGTCTTTGCTGGAATGTAAAGAAATTATAGTGGTAAACTCATTAAAAAAAAAAAAAAAAAAGCAGCATAGGCAAAAATGTCTTGGTAATGAGAAAATGACAAGGGGAAATATTAACAGAGCTAAAATACATCATAAAATATTCAAAATCTCGGGGAGGGAGGAAGAGCAGGAGGCATGAGTAGGACAGCGAGGCATGGAAAGCAATGCAAGTACATCATTAGGTTGTTTCAATCCATTTAGGGTTGTCAAATCCAGATTAGCCTGGCAGGGTTAATCTAGTCCTGGGCTTGTACTTGTAGCCTGGCTTTTCTAAGGAAATCCAATGGGGCAATCAGAACCACAGTCCTGTCGTGCACTGTGGTAAGGTCAGGAGTGGATCAGCCCTGTCTGGTGCATCTGCATCTAGTTGGCAACCCTAATTCCATTGCACTCATTTATGTTCACATGGTAGAGAAATAGGGCAGTGTATTTCCAAACCACAACAAGGTGACATTCAAATAAGCAGATTTCATTTCAACTGTAACATAACATTTTTGAACTTCTATGGAAGACAGAGGACATGTGATACCACAGTCCTGTCCATCACAGCCAGGGTGGTTCACTGTTGTGAAACATATGAATGGTCCATGGTCACCAGGTTGCAGTACATGTGGTGATGCATAGAGAGCATTTCATTGACAGTTCTAAGCAGAGATCCACATGTATGGAAAATAATTTGATTCCCACCTAGAAATCAGGGCCTTTCCTCTTTGCTCTCCCCCAGCACCAAATCACCAGAAGGCAGACAAAGGGGAAGGTTTCACTTGCCACAACATATTCCAGCCATCATTCCTTCCCTCTCCTCCTGCCCTCTCAGCACTATGGGAACACAGGGGAGTCCAAACAGATAGCACTGTGTAACATATAGCCTTAGTCTGTTAGCTGCAAGCATATGGATTACATATCCAAGAAGATGTTCAATATTTCTACAACTGTCTTTTTAGGTCAATCTAGCAACACAAATACACTCTCCACCATGGGCCCTGACCAAAGTTTACATGCACATGTGGCACCATATCCATAAAACCACAATGGCTTATAAGGTAGAAGGTGTTAATTGGTCTAGTATGCATGCTTACCGTAAGCTGTATTAATAAGGATTTTCTACATTGTGTCCATCTATTGATATGGCATGTAAAGAGTCATGATTTCTCATTGGCGTGTGCCCCAAAAAGTGCAGTCAATGACTATGAAGGCTTGTAACCAAATATCTCTGAAGGTATGTGTCCTAGGTGCAAGAATGGAAATGGAACAAAAGATAAGCACGCTTGAACATTACATGTTTGGAATAGGTAACCCATAGGATCAAGTGCCAGTGGCAGATCAAGACCCCAGACCAAAGGGAAGAAATATAAACAGCCTGATAAAGAGAAGAAACTCCTAAATACATTTCTACTCTGTCAGCACAGATGAAGGTCCAGGAGTTGAACCACAGAAGGTAATGAGAAAATTGATATCCAAGCCTTGTAGCACATGATTGAATTTCAGAGGACAGTGTTCCCTGTGATGTATGTAAATAGAAGGTGGACAAAGCAATAGGATGACAACATACAAAGACTAAGAAGTTGGGGTAGTTCAGGCAGAACCTCTGTCTGAATTTTGCAATGTTTTTCTCCAGTGAAGATATGTTAAGATGTTGTGGTGGTGTATGCAGGAACTGAGTAAATTTGTGACAGCTTAGGGTCTGAAGTGGGAAGAATGGGTAGAAGGTAAGGCATGATGGGACATAGTATTTATATTGGCAGACAGTTTAAATGCTTCAATTTTTAAAAGTTTAGAACATGTTTTCCACAGTGCTTTTTTTTTTTTTTTTTTTTACTTTTCCTCAGTGTAGACCTTGATGTATGAATCTAGGTGCATACCCCTTCAGGCCCCAACAGTGTGTGTTGAAACAGAAATGTAGCCCAACCAGGGAGATGAATAAAGATCTGGGAGTCCATGAAAACAGGTATTAGTGGAACACGGGAGTGTTTCATGAGTGGGTTGTATGGACCCCACAGGACTCATGTTTATCCCTTATGTTGTAGCCTTCTGTTTGGATCAAGTCCGAGATGCTGACACAGAATGACACCAACTTGCAACTCACCGCCACCACTACACAATGTCAGCAGTAGCGGGTGAAAGCACATTTCTTGATACAGCTTAACCAGTCTCGCAAAAAGGGGGGGGGGGGTTTGTATTATTTTTTCAGGTATGCAGCTTACTGGTGCCATGGTGATATTCAATTTGCAAAGTCTGTTTGTAGGTATTTCCTAAAACACAGACCCTCCCCCCCCCCCCCCCCCAAATAGTATGGCTTCCCTTCTCAGGAAGCCAAAGGTAAAACCACACTTAATCAAGGCACATAATCTTGTAGTGAAGGAGGAAGTAGTGGATTGTATCTGCTCCCACTGCTCACCCGCAGCAAAAGCTACTTTCCACTTTTTCTATTATAATTTTAGCTTTGTATTCAAAGACTAAATATCCCTGATATGCTTGCACTGTTCCATAGCATCAGCAATGAAAGGTAGCACCACATAGGAGGGTTTCCAGGACAAGTACACAAAAGCACTATTAGTGGCATGGGAGGAATGTTGAAGTGAAAAGGATTGGATGCCTGAAGGTGGATGAAAAGGAACTTTGATGGTCAATAATGTTTATAAACTTTGAGAGAGATAAATTTAAGAATTTCTCTGTATACGTTCTATGTGAACTGGACAGTTCTCAGTGTGCTAAGAAAAGACCAGTGATGTCACCCTCATAGACATCACCAATTTTAAGCCTTTACTGCTGTGTAAGCATGTATATAGAAAAAGCAAGTGGTTTGAGGAGTATGCTCTGTTACACCAATCTAGGTAAATATTTAACATCTCAAATCAACATCAATGGAGGATTCCATAATTGCAGCAAGAGATCAGCCAGGATACAGATAACAGGGTGTGTCTGTGTTAGTGTGGGCATGACATCTAGCCAGATGTAATGCATGTCCACCCCAAAAGCCCTTATGTTTTGAGCTAGACCTGTTTTTATAACGAATAGCTGCAGTGGGAATTTAACCCACTTCCCCGGGATTAAAGTCTGCTGCACTAAACACTAAGCTACTCCTCTACTTCACACAAGAGATACCCCAGATGACCACTGGAGGGACTCAGGATCACCTCCCCTTACTCCCCCAAATCATAAAACATTTTTCCAAACAGCACTTTCAAAAGGAAAAGAGACCTTTTTTGTAGAAAATTACCTTTCTTGTTCTGATTTTGCCGTTTTAGAAAAAAACAATCAAATTCAGACTTCATAGCCAGGAGAAGCCGAAATCTCCAAATTGCCGGCGTTCCCTACTGGCTGCATTCCGCCGTCAAAAATAGCTCCCTGTGGCCTCACAAAACGATCCATCGGACCAGGTAAAGAGGGGGGTAGCGGGGAAGCTCTGCTCGTTATTTTCCCTCTTCGTTTAGGCATTTTGGTAGAGCACGAAAAACGAGGCTCGCAGCAACTTAGCTAGGTGCAGCCATCTTGGATCTTCGTATTGCTTTTTAAACCCAAAGGTTAATCCTAAGGGTTGTTGAACAATTAGGTATAAACTGTGTTGTTTCTGACATTGTTTTGAATTGCTTTAGATCCTACTAGTCTGTACATCTGCTGTCTGCAATTTTGGAAATAGAAAATAGGAAATAAAAGAATAAATTTTGGATGTACTCTGTAGAAGTTGTTGTTTACTTTTGCAATATGTGTATGGATGCCTGTTCTG
Source organism: Microcaecilia unicolor (assembly GCF_901765095.1). Taxonomy (NCBI): domain Eukaryota; kingdom Metazoa; phylum Chordata; class Amphibia; order Gymnophiona; family Siphonopidae; genus Microcaecilia; species Microcaecilia unicolor. The sequence goes on from NC_044039.1 coordinate 104,468,638, forward strand.
GTGTGTGCATGTGATAATGTTTGAATAACTGTCTATAGTTATGGCTATAATTTCTGAACATGTGGAATCATTAAAGGACAGACTTTTGAATGCCTGGTTGGGTAAATATGCTAATCTCAACATTGTTAAATGTTTCAGACCTTCCATGATGTTATTATCCAGAAAGAAGAGATAAGAGTTTTCAATTTAGGCATAGTATGTCATCACAAGAAACAAATATCAGAAATCCAATGGACTGCATTATAGCCCATTTAGAGTCTCTTTTACTAAACCGGGCTAGTGATTCCTGCTGCGGCAAATGCGCCGACCATTCATTTTGAATGGGCTACCTGGCAATTGCCGTGTGGGAATCGCTAGCTTGGTTTAGTAAAAGAGGCCCTTAATTATGTTTAAACAAAATGAGAGATCTGCATGAAATCAAATATTTATTTTCATTATGTTGCCTTATAAAACCACTTGTCCCTGAAACATAGTCAAAACAGGAAAATCAATTTCTGTATCCAAAATGTAAACCTCTACAAAAGAAATGAAGTGAAGATGTGATTCCATGTTACCCAATGAAAGGAGAGTTTAATTTTAATTCCATTTAACATCAATATATTCTATTTTAATAACACCAGGCAGATTACAATAACAGTTAAGATTAACACATCTGGAAACAGGATAGCCTCACTGACATGTGGCCATGTATTGAACCACTGTATTTGGCCACTGTATAGTACTGAACAGTGTATAAAAATGAGCATAAAATACAGATCCCCCTGTTTTGTTTTGTTTTTTTGTTACATTTGTACCCCGCGCTTTCCCACTCATGGCAGGCTCAATGCGGCTTATATTACTAAGCCGCTGTGTTAGCATTGCCGCATGGCTTAGTAAATAGGGAGGGGGGGAGCGAGAGTTTATTACTGATGTTTGTACCAGCTATACTAATTTTTAATGCTGTTTTAGTGATTTTCAATTTTATTTCATGACATATAAATAAAAAAAGCTGTCAAATTAAAAATAACACATAGGCTCTCATGTGTTTGCTATTGCTTTTATATAGAAATATTTTTATTGTCATCAGAAGCAAAAATAAAGGCATATAGCACAGCACTGAAATCAACAATACAACAATGCAAATAACAAAGCAAGCTCTGGAGCATTGACAAATGCATTTTCAATATATCCCTCTTCCCTTCACAGACCCCTAAAAAACTCCCCCAACCTCCCCCAGCTCCCCTTACATCCCCCCTCCCCCCTCCTAACAGAGAGAATGCAAAACCAGGTCTAATAAAAGAATATAAACCTCACAAGTTTGCTATTGTTTTCAATTGCAATTGTTTTGTTCTGACCAATATGGTGGCAAACTCTGCCCATTGCCCAGATATGGGCAGATATGCCAAGGAAGTTAGATTGAGACAGGAGATGGCATGATGTCAAAAAGCTGAAGACAAGGAAGTTGTCGGCTGCATGGGGTGGGCGGGGGAGGGGAGTTTATTTCCCCTTCCCTCCCCCCCCACCCCATGCAGCCGTCATCCCTGTACACAAAGCAAACAAACCTATGAGCTGCTGCATCCACTTTGTCGTTCTTTATTTTTGGTGGCTTTTATATTTGATCTCACTTATATTTTCAAACATGCCAGCTTATGCAGCATACAGATGTACACCGGAAGTATCAGTTTCATCAGTTAGAGTAGCAATTAGTTCTAAATCATAATCATTGTGACATTTGGAGGGGCTGGTTATAGGGACTCCTGTATTTGTGCAGAGATGTTTTCACTTAGTAAAGAGCCACAAAAACAGACATGTTATGAAAATTAGGTGCTCAGCAATCAGAATTACTATTTATAAGTACAAAGGGACCTTTTTACAAGCTGCGGTAGGCTCTATGTGCGTGCAGCGCACACCCAAATGAGACTACCGTCAAGCCAGTGCACCCTCCTGGTGGTAATTTCAGATTTGGCATGCACCCATAATGTGGATGAATTATATATTTCCTCCTACACGCACCAGTTCCGGCGGTAATCGACACTTTGTGTGTGCCGACCAGTCACCTTGCATGTAGCACATGAGCCTTTACCACTAGATCAATGGGTGACATTAAGGGCTCAGGCTGGTTTTGGGTGCACCTTGGTTTAATTTTTACCACAGGACCTTTTCCCGTCCCATTAAAAAAAAAAAGGTCCTTTTTTGTAGATGCAGTAAAAACTGGTCTGGCACACACCCAATATACGCGCCTACACTACTGCAGGGCACCTTTTACTGCGGCTTAGTAAAGGACCCCCAAATCTTTTTTTTAACAATTAGGTTGAAACCTGGGAGCATTTAACATCTTTTTTTCCTGTGCGTACATCAAAAGTAAAAGATGATATGTGGGAACTTGCTCCTTTTGTTTTGTGGAATGCAGCTCTGTGGTTATGTTCCACTAATAAGTTAAACGATTAACTGGCTTTCTTGAAAGGATTATATAACCTATGGATGCATGACTAGGAACAAAACATATACTTATTTATTCAATATCACAATTCCTCATGTACAGCCACAAAACAACCTTTTAGGCTGGATAGTGTTCACACTTAGCTCCTTTTATTATTGACCAGATAGAAGAAATATAGTTTTAAGTTTTGGCACAGTAAAAGTTAGCACAAGAACAAAATATAAGAAAACCAATGGACTGCATTAGGGGTTTATAGCTCATATAGTTATGTTTAAACATATGAGAGATCTGCATGAAACTAAATATTTATTTGTATTATTTTGACTTATAAAACCACTTGTCCCTGCAACATGCTCAAAACACACAAAAAAAATCTATTTGTGTCTCTAAAATGTAAACTTCTACTAAACAGATGAGATGAAGATGTGATTCCATGTACCCAATGAAAGGAGAGTTTAATTTTACTTCCATTTAATTACAACATATTCCATATTTATAACACCAGGCTTCCCAAGGCAGATTACAAGAACTGTTACGATTAATCTATCAGGAAACAGGATATCCTCAGTTAAATTTGCTGTATTCTATAGAACAGTGTGTAAAAATTAGCACAAAATACAGAGCTTATTACTGCTGTTTCTACCAGCTACAATAATTTTTAAGCTGTTTTAATGATATTCAATGTTATTTCATGATATCTAGCTATGGGAAGCTTTCAAATAAACAAAAAAAGCTGTCAAATAATGTAAAAGAAATCTTTTATCCATCACCTTTTAAGGCACTACCTATCCAACTTATACTTTTTACAGATGCACATACAGAACAGCCAGGTACATCGGAGAAGTCGAAGTATAGTAATAAGGACGTTGATATGATAAATTGGCAAGTACAGTGAATGGTTTAGGGAAGTCCTTTCATGGACCTGGAAGATGGGCGTCCTTTTTACTATACTTTGGGCGTCCCTGGTTTGGGCGTTTTGTACTGCAATAATAGAATGACTAAGGACGTCCATACTATTTTTCGATTATACCTACCTGATTTTGGCTGACTTTGTGAGGGCGTCCTAATTCATACTTGGACGACCTTTCAAAAATGTCCCTCCACATGTAAAGTCTTTCCTATTTAAGACCCTCTTCAATATAAACATATTGAGATCATTGTGTTTTCAACACACTTTGAATTCACATGAACGTTCTTTATTAGATACCTTATGTGCTATTGCTTTTTCATGCATATATTTTATACTTTGTTTTGTATAAAATTAATAAAGAAATGTAAACCCAAGAAAACTCCTTGGTACCATCCAAGGAGGTTCGATTGAGAACAGGAGACAGCATGATGTAAAAAAGTTGAAGCCACTTAGGTTAGTCTATGTTTCCCCTTCACCATGCAGTCGTCATTCTGTGTCCACTCAAAACAAAGCAAACAAACCTATGAGCTGCTGCATCCACGTTGTTGTTCTTTATTGTTGGTAGCATGTTTATTTAATTTCACTTATATTTTCAAACATGACAACTTGTGCAGCATACGTATGTACACAGATAAGTCTGGGAGGTGTGAGCTGCGGGGAGACGCCGGATCGAGATGAGGAAGAAGGAGCGCCGGCCACGCACTGGACCGTGAGCCTCCCAGGCAGATCAATATTACCAAAGGACCGGTCCGGGCACAGCCATCCAGCACGGGAGACCCACTCAAGCACAACCTCCCAGCTCGATATCGGCCACGCTGAGGACCCACGCGGGAGTGGCCTACCCACACGGCGGAGCCTGAGGCGCTGAGACCCAGGATCTGGTCGGACTGGCGAGGAGAACTGGGGTGGAGCACGCCATTGCTGGTGTGTACCGAACTGGGTGAGTGGACTCTCCCACTAGTGCCAGCCCACACCCTCGAACCGGAGACCGATGAAAGCTGTTGCTGCTAGGCTGCCTGTGATTTTGCTTGCTTTGTTTTGAGTGCACTGGGATGATGGCTACACGGAGTAGTGGAAACAGGAAGGCCCGAATAGCCTCCTGCTTACAATGAACTAGATAGACTCACTTCCACTATAGTTTATTAAACCCCCTTGCATTAGCTCACAGGACTAAATGCCCTGTTTCTGAATGAACTGAATGACGGTTGACTAGGGTAGTAGAAACAGGGATAAACCAAGCAGGCTTCCTGCTTACAATGAACTAAATAGGCTCAATTCCACTCACGTCTATTAAACCTCCATGCAGCAGCTCATAGGTTTGCATGCATTGTTCTGAATGTACTGGTGATGGTTGCGTAAGGTTGGGCAAACAGAGACTAAGCCAACCGTCTTCCTTGCTTATATGGACCACTCTCTCTGACACCTCGCTATGATGATAAATCACACTAAGCTCTTTAAGCACTAGATGCACTATACTAATCCGAATTGCGTCATAGACGAGAACCACACCACGGACTATAAATGCTTAAATGTTGATACTGTTTAATGTTGATAAGACTGTTTAATGCGGATACTGCTTGAAATGATATTTTCTCACTACTTAATTACTCACAATGCCTGATGTGACACTGCCTAATGCTGGCACTGCTTGATGTTCATACAAATTTTCATTCACTAATACCCTCAAGCACAACCAAACACCATGATCCATAGCCAACATGAACACCAATAAATTACTCATGATAATTTACTTCCTCCCCCTAATCTACCACGCATGGACCACTCCCAACAACAATCTACCCACAATACACAAACCCTACAGACAACCCATCTACAACTCACCAGACCAAAAGAACAACAACCAACTAAAAGGAAAAACAAATACATATGGAAATAACCAACAGAAAGGGAAGAAAGGAAACAACAAAACCTGATACCAAGAAAGCAGGCAACTAATAAAAATTAACACATCTACGGCCCAAACCGAACCTTACCACTCAATCCAGATGGGGTACGTAAACGCCAGATCGGTAGTAAATAAAACAGATTATAACAGACTGGATCACCACAGACAATCTTGACCTCCTATTCATCACTGAAACCTGGATCCACGACCTAAAAGACCCCATAATCTTAGATTTATGCCCACCCGGATACAAAATTACCCACTGGACAAGAAACGGAAAAAGAGGAGGTGGAATAGCTATAATATACAAATCCGAGTTCATCATCACAACCACAGCTGAATCCATTCTACCACAACTTGAAATTGCCTCGGTAAGAATCAATCACCCAAACTTGCAGGAACACCTTAACGTAATCCTACTCTACAGACTGCCAGGCAACTGGCAAGATTCCCAAAAACACTTCATGGACTTCATCTCGAACACCTGTGTCTCTACCTCAAACCTTATCATATTAGGCGATATCAACCTGCACCTTGAAGATCTTACCTTAACAAGCACCCAAGAATGCAAAGAATTCCTACAACTATGGGATCTCCACGTACCAAATACACAACCAACTCACACTAAAGGACACACACTAGACATTATCACACACAAATTCGACCCAGACTCAAGCCTCATACTAACAGACACAAGATGGATACCCGAACCGTGGTCAGACCACTATAAAGCATACATCTCCCTCCAATGACGAACGAAAGACACAATTAAAAAACAAGAACGAAAAACCTACACCACGAGAGGAAAAATAGACCCGGTGGTAGTCTGGCAAGAGATCTACCACAATGGATGGACAATAAAGGCAGACACAAACCAATTCCTCCTAGAATGGGGACGATAGATGCAGAACAATATTAGACAACATTGCCCCAACTCAAACCAGAACCTAACACAGGAAGAATTCAACACCATGGTTCAATGAAGAACTGAACAAAATTAAAACACAAGTTAGAAGGTTAGAACGTACATGGAATAAAAAGAAAGATGACCCCACACTTAACGCCTGGAAACAACTTCAAAGAAAATATAAATATACCATAAGACAAACTAAAAGAGTATTTTATAAAACTGAAATTGGACCAAACTACAAAGACACACATAAACTCTTCCAGCTCGTAAATAAACTACTAGATATCACACCAATCACAACCAACAGTAAAGATACACCAGGAGCAGACAAACTCGCGAGATACTTCAATGAGAAAATCATACAATTGCGACTTAAAATACCAGTCAGTACCACCGATTACGCCATACTCCTTGACTATCTAGATCCAGACCCTGGTGTATACCCAGCAGACAGAACCTGGACCAACTTCGAGATATTATCGGAGGATCTTATCTCCCAAATGCTCAAAAGATTTGCAAAATCTCATTGCAAATTAGACATATGCCCAAACAACCTTATGACATCTACCCCTCAACAATTTATAACAGACCTCACAAATCATGTGAACTATATGTTACAAATTGGACTCTTCCCGAAAGAGAAAGGAAACATTCTACTCACCCCCCATACCCAAAGACACAAAGAAGAGTGCTAGTGAACTAACCAACATGGATGGAGGAGTGGCCTAGTGGTTAGGGTGGTGGACTTTGGTCCTGGGGAACTGAGGAACTGAGTTTGATTCCCGGCACAGGCAGCTCCTTGTGACTCTGGGCAAGTCACTTAACCCTTCATTGCCTGCCGCATTGAGCCTGCCATGAGTGGGAAAGCGCGAGGTACAAATGTAACAAAAATAAAATAAAAAACTACAGGCCAGTAGCATCCATCCCCTTAATAACCAAACTAACTGAAGGGATGGTAACCAAACAACTCATTAACTATTTAAACAAATTCTCAATACTACACGACTCCCAGTCAGGATTCCGGTCTAACCACAGTATGGAAACGGTACTAGTTACTCTCATGAATAAATTTAAACAAATGATTGCAACTGGTAAGAACATACTACTTCTACAATTTGATATGTCTAGAGCCTTCAACATGGTTGATCACGGAATATTACTACATATCCTCGACTACTTCGGAATTGGAGTCAACGTTCTCAATTGGTTCAAGGGGTTCCTAACCACACGATCATACTAAGTGACATCTAATTCAACTACATCAGCTACATGGATACCTGAATGCGGAGTTCCACAGGGATCTCCCCTCTCACCGACCTTATTCAACTTAATGATGATACCCTTGGCAAAACTACTATCAAACCAAAACCTTAACCTATACATATACACAGACGACGTAACGATCTACATCCCATTTAAACAAGATTTAAAGGAAATTTCCAATGACATTAACCAAAGCCTACATATCATGCACACATGGGCGGACGCATTTCAGCTGAAACTCAATGCAGAAAAAACCCAATGCCTAATACTCACCTCACAATATAACACGAACAAATTCACCACCATTAACACACCAAAATTGAATCTTCCAATTTCAGACACCCTAAAAATTCTTGGAGTTACCATTGATCGACACTTAACACTTGAGAGTCACGCGAAAAACACAACCAAGAAGATGTTCCACTCAATGTGGAAATTAAAAAGAGTAAGACCGTTCTTTCCAAGGATCGTCTTCCGCAACCTGGTACAATCAATGGTACTCAGTCATCTAGATTACTGCAATGCACTCTACGCTGGCTGCAAAGAGCAAATAATCAAGAAACTTCAGACAGCTCAGAATACTGCAGCTAGACTCATATTCGGCAAAACAAAATATCAATGTGCTAAACCCCTACGAGAAAAGCTACACTGGCTCCCACTCAAAGAATGCATCACGTTCAAAATATGTACCGTAGTTCACAAAATCATTCACGGAGACGCCCCAGCCTACATGTCAGACCTGATAGACTTACTTACCACCCAGGAATGCTAAAAAATCATCCGGCACATTCCTTAATCTTCACTTCCCCAACTGTAAAGGTCTAAACTACAAATTAACGCATGCATCAATCTTTTCCTACCTGAGTACACAATTCTGGAACGCGTTGCCGCGCAACTTGAAAACACTCTATGAACTAACTAACTTCCACAAACTACTAAGACCCATCTCTTTAACAAGGCATACCACAAAGATCAACAAATATGAACTTCTATACAAATATCCAGAACTGTCTTACAATATTTGCTTGTTAAACTACTAGCATGTTTTATCATTATCATGTTACCCAAGATCCTTCTGTAATTCTAAATGTATATTTTCTTATATGTCTCCACTATTCATGATGTATTATTGTAAGCCACATTGAGCCTGCAAAAAGGTGGGGAAATGTGGGATACAAATGCAATAAATAAATAAATAAATAAATAAATAACAGAATAACGTTTCTTAGGTAGAATAGTAATTAGTTATAATTGTAATCAGTGTGCCAGTTGGAGGGGACTTCCTAGCATGTTATATTTGTGCAGATATTTTTTTCTTCTAGTAAGGGCAACTAAAACAGACATCATATTAAGAGAATCAGGTGCTCAACTTTCAGAGTTTCTATCTATTTATTTATTTATTTATTTACTTATTTATGGCAGTTATATCCCACATTAAACATGAATTAGGTTGAAACCTGGGAGCATTTAAAATATTTTTTCCTAAGCCTAGATCAAAGGAGAAAGATGGTTTGTGGGAATTTGGTCCTTTTGTTTTGTGGAATGCAGCGGTATATTATCAAAGTGCACTTAATATTGTTTATTACTACAGTTGAAAATAAATATATTAAATAATGAGGGCAGAGCTACCTTCATGCAAGAACAGAGTCAGGCTAAATGTGCTAACATTTTCCAGTTCTGTGATATATATTTTCTTCTTCAACTCAGTTTTCAATAGCATTTTCTCAGTTATTACCCAAGGGCCCTGTTTAGCCGTGCTGTAGGCGCGCTAACATTTTTAGCACACACTACAAATTAGCGCAAGCTAACACTAGAGACACCCATAGGAATATATGGGTATCTCTAGCATTAGTGTGCACTAAAAATGCTAGCATCCCTTAGTAAACAGGGCTCCAAATGTGAAAACAATTATAATGTTAATTAATAAGTTTTGGATGTTACTGAATTCTATGATTCTGTCTCACTGTATTTCGAATGGACTGCTTGAGGGGCTTATAGTCCATTTAGTTAAACAAATGAGAGATCTGCATGAAAGAAAATATTTATTTTTATTATTTTGAATTATAAAAACTACTTGTCCCTGAAACTTGCTCAAAACAGAATAATCAATTTATACAAAAGAGATGAGTTGAAGATCTGATTCCATGTGCCCCAATGAAAAGAAAGTTTAATTTTACTTCTAATCTTTATAACACCAGGCTTCCCAAGGCAGCTTACAACAACAGTTAAGATGAGAATCCATCAGTAAACAGGATCTTCTCACTGAAATGTGGCTATGTATTACTGTACTGAGTAGAACAGTGAAGAAAAATTAGCACAAAATACAGCCTTTATTAGTGCTATTTCCACAAGTTACTATAATTTTTGGAGCTGTTTTAGTGATATTCAGTGTTGATTTCATGATATCTACATATGAGACACTTTCAAATAAATTAAAAAACTGTCAATTAAGTAAAAATTATAAAAATCTTTTGTCTTACACCTTTTAAGGCACTGCCTATCCAACTGGAACAGCTTTTGACTTTTTACAGATGGACCATGTATAGGTAGTCCATTATTTCTAATAATCTTTTACTATTGCTTTCAATAGCACTTGCTATTGTTTTGGGTGTACTTGTGACTCTGCCTACTGCCAGCAAGCTATGCCTACTGGCTTCAAGATAGCCTCACCATCTCCTGTTCTTAATCTAACCTCCTTGGTACCATCCAAGGAGTTTTAATAGACAGACCAGGTGACATCAAAATGTGGAAGCCAATTAGGTCTTACGTTTCCCCTTCCCCATGCAGTCATCATCCCCATACACTCAAAACAAAGCAAGTAAACCTATGAGCAACTGCTTCCAAGTGGTTCTTTATTGCTGGTAGCATTTTTATTAATCTCACTATATTTTCAAACATGCCGGCTTGTGCAATATATGGATTTGTACATCTGCTGTCTGGAATTTTGGAAGACAGAAATCAGGAAATAAAAATTAAATTTTGGATGTGCTCTGTAGAAGTTGTTGTTTACTTTTGCAATGTGATGGATGCCTGTTCTGGTGTGTGCATGTGATAATCTTTGAATAACTATACTAATGGCTATGGATTTCTGAACATGCGGTATCATTAAAGGACAAATTTTAAAATGCCCAGTTGGGTATATGTGCTAATCTCAACTTTGTTAAATGTTTCAGACATATCCATCTATTTGTTCCCATGATATAATTGAATTCTATTATTCTGCCTCACTGTATTTTCAAATGTAAGCCACATTGAACCCGACTTTGCTTGGGATAATGTGTGATATAAATGTAAAAAACCAAAATCCTTTATCCTCCACCTTGTAAGACACTGCCTACCTGCTGGATAGTGATGGCACAAGGAAAGCAAGTTTGGTCCAGTGCAGACTAACTCAAAATAACCTGTTCCTTAGCTGGGCCCTAGTATTACCATATTGAAAATGCAACCATACCATGCCTCTGTGGATATGCTCCAGTAATAAGTTAAAAGATTAATCGGATTTCTTGAAAAGATTACATAAACTTAGGATGCATGACACAAACATACACTTATTTATTCAATATCACAATTCTTCATGTACAGCCATAAAACAACCTTTTAGGCTGGATAGTATTCACATCACAATGAGCTCCTTTTATTATCGACCAGATAGAGATAAGAGTTTTCAGTTTTGGCACAGTGTAAGTTATCACAATTACAAAATATAAGAAAACCAATGGGCTGCATTTAGGGGCTTATGGCCCATTAATGTTTAAACAAAAGAGATCTGCGTGAAACACAGTATTTATTTTTATTTTGACTTATAAAACCACTTGCCCATGCAACATGTTCAAAACATAATAATCCACTTGTGTATCTAAAAGGTAAACTTCTACAAAACAGATGAAGATATGATTCCATATGCCCCAATGAAAGAAGAGTTTAATTCTACTTCCATTTAATTTAAATATATTCCATCATCTTTATAACACCAGGCTTCCCAAGGCAGATTACAACAGTTAAGATGAACTCATCAGGAAACAGGATGTCTTCACTGAAATTTGCCCATCTGTATTGTATAATACAGTGTATTTATTTAGTTTTTAGTGTAGAAATATTAGCACAAAATACAGAGTTAATAATCGCTGTTTCTACTTGCTATAATAATTTTTAAAGCTGTTTAGTGATATTCAATTGATATTTCATGATATTTATATCTACATATGGGAAGCGTCAAATAAGTTTAAAATCTGTCCAATAAGTAAAATAAAAAAATATTTTGTCCTCCACCGTTTAAGGCACTGCCTATCCAATTGAAACAGCTTTAGACTTGTTACAGATGAACCAACAATAAAGAATGACAACGTGGATAAAGCAGCTCACAGTTTTGCTTGCTTTGTTTTGAGTGTACTAGAGATGACGGCTGCGCAGGGGAGTGGAAACAGAGATTAACTAAATTGACTTCCTCGCTTACAGTGGACTAGATAGGCTCACTGCCACTACTGTCTATTAAACCTGGCTCCTGGGTATCATCGACCTAGGCGCAGGGCATAGACGTGTTGACAGTAAAAGAGAGGCTTGGAACGCATTGTCGGTCAGTCGTCACAGCCAATAGCAAATTTCATATCAAAGTGTAGCTTCCGGATTTAGAGGTGCTGCCACGTCATTCGTTGCTACGTCAGCAGCAGGCAGCCTGAGCGAATGGCTAGAGCGGAAAGATGGCGGCTTCTATTCGAGAGAAACAAACAGGTGAGGAGTATGTACCTGGACCCCTATTTTCCATCTCTCTGAGGTCCACAGAGGTGGACTATTTCTAGGTTGACCTGTAGTGAGCCTGACGCAAAACATTTGGAGAGAATTGTGGCATTCCGTCACCAGAACCCTGTGGCTTTCTCTGCAAATGGGGTCTCCAGGAGGTCCCTTCCCTGGTCGCACAGCACTTCCCGTATGCCCCTGCTTCTCCAGTCACAGGATAGTGAACAATAATCTTCGGACACTTACTGGAACAAGTCTTGCTGACTGTCCGGGCCTGTGTTTGCAGGAGCTATTAAAATAGTCTGGAGTACTGGGACCTGCAATGCTGCAGTCAAGCTGCATGGGTTACCCTGAGGGTGATTTATTAATGATCTCTCGGATGCTGCTGCCGAGCAAGCTGTGAATGGCGTTGTTCGCTGGGATATGGACAAGGAGCATGATTCAAGTTCACAAAAAGTAATTACCTGCAGGGCACAGCTTAAGGCAAACCACCTTAGCTGCTGCTTTGCTAAGTAAAGACACAGCTGTGTTTTTATTTAGAGGTTGCAAGGTAGGGGGCGATATGGGTTGGGGGGAGAATGGAAACTTGAGCATTCCATCTTCTCCATGAAATACGGGGATTCTGATTAAGTGGGATCGAGGGTGTAAAGAGTGCAGACTCAGAGATTGGGTAGTTGCAAGGCAGGACCTTCAATGATAGTTTGCATTGACAGCCACCTGCTTTTCAGCCTCAGGGGGAGGGACCATGCTTTGGCTATTTTTCTATGGGGCTGTGCAGTCTGTACCCCAGACTTCAGTAGATTCAGACCTTTAATTGCATAAATAGCAAATCTTGCTGTTAGCATTCATTTCAAGTAGATTTATCAGGTGTTCTCTGTCAGTGTCATTGAGAGGGACTTGTTTAGATACACCAAAAACCTGAGAGGAGCTCACAATTGTATGCAGTACTTCCATGGTTTGTTAAACCTGGATTTGTCAAGGAGACAGTATAGTCTACCTGGTTGATTTGATTTAGGGACAAGTAGAGACCCTAAATCCTGAGGTATTAAATCTCTAAGTGTTGTACTGCAAGGGTGTGCCAAAGAGTCATGGCCCTTACCATATTACCCCTTTGGCGGGCATTGAAGGAGGCACAAATGTTATCAGTCTCTTTTTACCTTCAGGTTTTATAGATATTGGCTGGATTTATTTCTGTAGTTTCAGGTGGCTAATGTGGGAACTTGGAAGCTTTCTGCTGCTTCTTAATTAAGACATTTTAACTTTCCTGGATATTCGTTGTTATGGTCCACAGTGCTAGGATAATTCTTGCCCATAGCAGCTTCTTGGGCTATTAGAGGTAAACTTCCAAATTCCATAAATGGTTCGTATTGGGTGTGCATTTGTGCGCCCGGTTAGAATAAGGTCAGTTACATGCGTAATATAATTAGCTAATTGACACTAAATTGACATTTAATTGGTAGATAAGTACCAGTAATGGGCCTTAAGCACTAATTGATACTAATTAGCAGAGTACCATCAGCAGTTGTGCATGTAACTGACTTATGCCCCTGTTCTGTAAACTGAGCACCTAACTTTTCTCTTGTACATCACCAAAGGGGACATGGCCAAGGGAGGGTCATGAGCTCTCACAGAATTTAGGTGCAGAGTTATAAAATACTTCCATTTCCGTGTCTGACAGTAATTAGGCACACACATTTACACCAGCCTTTGGCAGGTGTAAATTCTACTATTTATCATTTCTAAAGCGCTCCTAGACGTACGCAGCGCTGTACACTTGAACATGAAGAGACAGTCCCTGCTCGACAGAGCTTACAATCTAATTAGGACAGACAGAACAAACAAGAGATAAGGGAATATTAAAGTGAAGATGATAAAATAAGGGTTCTGAACAAAGTGAATAAGAGTTAGGAGTTAAAAGCAGCATCAAAAAGGTGGGCTTTTAGCTTAGATTTGAAGACGGCCAGAGATGGAGCTTGACGTACCGGCTCAGGAAGTCTATTCCAGGCATATGGTGCAGCAAGATAAAAGGAACGGAGTCTGGAGTTAGCAGTGGAGGAGAAGGGTGCAGATAAGAGAGATTTACCCAGTGAACAGAGTTCCCAGGGAGGAATGGAGAGGTACTGAGGAGCTGCAGAGTGAATGCACTTATAGGTCAATAAGAGGAGTTTGAACTGTATGCGGAAACGGATAGGAAGCCCGTGAAGTGACTTGAGGAGAGGGCTAATATGAGCATAACGACACTGGCGGAATATTAGTCATGCAGCAGAATTTTGAACAGATTGAAGAGGAGAGAGATGGCTAAGTGGGAGACCTGTGAGAAGCAAGTTGCAATAGTCTAAGTGAGAGGTGATAAGAGTGTGGATGAGGGTTCTGGTCGTGTGCTCAGAAAGGAAAGGGCAAATTTTGGTGATATTATAGAGAAAGAAACAACAGGTTTTAACAATCTGCTGAATATATGCAGAGAGCGAGAGGAGTCGAAGATGACCCCAAGGTTACGAGCTGATGAGACAGGAAGGATGAGAGTGTTATCCACAGAAATAGAGAATGGGGGAGGAGGAGAGGTTGGTTTAGGGGGAAAGATGAGAAGCTCAGTCTTGGTCATGTTTAGTTTCATATGGAGCTGAGACATCCAAGCAGCAATGTCAGACAAGGCAGGCTGACACTTTGGCCTGGATTCCTGTTGAGATTTCTGGTGTGGAGAGGTAGATCTGGGAGTCATCAGCGTAAAGATGATACTGAAAACCATGGAATGAGATCAGAGTACCAAGGGAAGAAGTATAGATGGAGAAAAGAAGAGTTTGGCACAAAAGTTGCTTAAGCTGGTATTCTGTAAAAACTGTTCCATGCAGAACTGTGTTTATAGAATTCGCACTTGGTGCGCAGCTTCCCAGTGCCTAACTTTGGGTGCCATTTACTGAATCTACTCCAAAGTGCTTAGTCCTGTGGATTGAGGGTTCAGGTATCCAAGAGTCCCTCATTGAACTATATTTCTACTCTGGCAAATACTGAACTTTAATTGCTATTGTTTGAAGCTCGATTGAAGGCTAGAATATTGTTGAAATCTCCCAGCCTGCTTTCAGCATATCAGGGTAGTAGTGTGCCTGTTCAGAACAAGATTTGTTGTTATGGAATGACTGATTTTTACTCATCCATTTTGAATCCAGTGTTCATATATTTTTATTTTCCTGCTGTCTTTTTGAGATGAATAATTTACCTAGAAATTTTACCAGAAATTATATTGATGATGATTGAGCTACGATTTCCAGAATTTTAAACAGTTGATAGTATGTCAAGTTCAGTATCCAACTGCAGTAGTATTGGGAATAGACTGATATTCAAATGACTTCTTGACCCTGCTAAAAAGATTAGAAGGACACACTACCTCTGGAATATTCTCTCTAGTTATCATATGGTTCAGCCTGATCTCATTTACCCGTTCCTTGCTATTATATAAACAGTGATTCATGACTTTCAGGATGTGCAGGTATAGGGGTAATCTGCATCACAGAAACACAGTTGATACCCCTACAATATATGCGTTATGTTCCCCAGGTTATAAGATGTTGGACAATTTCATATTATAAAAAAAGGAGGAGGCATAATGGTATTGCAGATTTCCATGACTGGATCATTAGAGATCCTGGGGTTAGAGCTGTTAGATTTTACAGTGAACCAAGATTCTCGATATTATCCTAGTGGCTTTGTCCTACTTCACAGAGCCCTGGCTCATAGGAAAATGTTTGTGACAGCTTAAGTTGCCCATTTTGCAAACTGCCACAGATCATAAAAGGATAGTTGTTTTAAGCAACTGGAGTCTACATCCAGAAGGTAGTCTAATCCTGAAGAGAATTTTTTTTGCTAACCTTTGTATAACATTAACTTGACTTCCATTTGTTAAAAGATTCCCTCTTATACGAGAGATACGCGACTCACATGATTAATATCCTAAGTAAAATTAAAGGTTTACGAGATTTACAATTAGTTACATTCGATGTAGATTTATTCTACACGAATATCCCACAACAAGAGATACTATTTCACAAAGGGATTTTTTTTTTTAAGAATACCCGCAGAATTCCAAATAGAAGTAGCAACTCTGGCACTTACTAAGAACTTGTGCAATAAGATTACCTATCTATAGAACAACAGTACCCAAACTAGGCCTATGACCCCATAGCCAATTAGACATTTAAGGTATGCACAATAACTATGTATATTAATTGTATATGTATATCCAACTTCTCCTTCCTTCCTCTAGAATGCCCTCCCCAGATATATCCGATCAATCTGACTACCTACCCTTCCGGAAAGCACTAAAAACCCATTTATTCAAGCAAGCTTATCCAAATGACCCAGACTAATCTTATGAACCCATCTACCTAACACATACCCATTTGATAATGACATTGTCCCAGACTATATCTCCCACCTTACTCCCCTCTCCATTGCCTATCTCCACCTACTCATCTCTTCTATTTCTGGTACCTACTCATCTCTTCTATTATTCTGGTATACTTAACTTTTACCCTCTCTAACAATATTCTGTATTCCTATTACTATGTAAGCCGCATTGAGCCTGCTTTGAGTGGGAAAGCGCGGGATACAAATGTAATAAATAAATGTAACAAGTCTGGATATTAATTTATTTTCAATACATGCATATTTATAGTGGGTATTCTGAAAGTAGGGTTGGCTGTGAGGTCAGTTGGATAGATATACAACTTGCAATGATATATATATATTAAATATATTTTTCAGTTGCATTGAAGCGTATGCTGAATTTCAATGTGCCTCCAGTTAAAACTGGCACAGGAGAACCAGTATGGAAGGTAAGAGGATTAATAATATTGCTAATTTTAAGAGATACTTTTAAATCATGAGCACATGATGGAAATATTAACTATTTTTATTGAGGTCTTAGTGTTATGACAATTTTCATAACATTTAATTGTCCTAAATAAAAGAAAAGCAAACATGAAAACAATAACCTAGAAGCATAGGTTTTGCTTGAATGATATATGTAACTATTTAATTGGATCCAGTCTCACTATGAGTGGATTAGACTCCCATGTTTTAGAAGTAGTTAAAATAATTACTAGGGGGAGACCAGACCTCTTTGGAAAGAGGAGGCAGAGGAGCAGGTGCTGTATTTGAGAACCAATTTGTGTTCTAAGATGTATTATTTTGTCTCTGAAGTATTTAGCTAACTCATCTTCAGTTGGTATAGCGAAAAAGTATTAATTAGAAAAGAAAATTAAATATTTTGTCTGGTAAATATGTTCTACTATTTTAAATAGAATCTAAAGAAATGCAGATAATTAGAATTCCTGTGGAGAACGAATAGTAAAATTGATATCAAACTGTTACGGCATTCAACCTGTAACACTTACAAAAATAAAAAACAGTTACTGTCTGTAGAAAAGCCTACTACTGTACTCTGGTAGGCAAGCATCATACCAGGAATTAAGATGGTTAAAGGATTTAAATCATCTAATGAGAAAGGCAGTTCTACATAAGATGTTTATAATAGCCTGATTCCAGTTTTTCAACATAGCATCAGAATCAGATGGACTGTTATCTAAAGATGACATGATAGAAGACTGGAAGTTATTGATATCAAATTTTCCTCTTGAAAAAAAACTTTTTCAAGGTGGTTACTGTCAAGATATAAGGGCTTGTCATCTAAGTGTACATCAAAAACATAGATCAGACCAAATAAGGGGTTTCCATCTAATTTCTGTAGAGAATAATTTTAAATGAGAAACCACGGAATAAGCTAAAACATCAGAATGTTGAGCCTTCATATGAGTACTTTGAGGTGCTAAGGAGCTAAAACCCAAAGAATCCAAAAATAAAAACCAAAGAAAACAACAAAATTATTTTACGTTAGGTCAGAACAGTTTTCCAAATAAGTACATAAGTGTTGCCATACTGGGAAAGACCAAAGGTCCATCGAGCCCAGCATCCTGTTTTCAACAGTGGCCAATCCAGGTCACAAATACCCGGCAAGATCCCAAAAATGTACAAAACATTTTATACTGCTTAACCCAGAAATAGTGGATTTTCCCCAAGTCCATTTAATAACGGTCTATGGACTTTTCCTTTAGGAAGCCGTCCAAACCTTTTTTTAAACTCCGCTAAGCTAACCGCCTTTACCACATTCTCTGGCAACGAATTCCAGAGTTTAATTACACATTGAGTGAAGAAAAATTTTCTCTGATTCGTTTTAAATTTACTAAATTGTAGCTTCATCTCAGGCCCCCTAGTCCTAGTATTTTTGGAAAGCGTGAACAGACTCTAAACATCTACCCGTCCAACTCCACTCATTTTATAGACCTCTATCATATCTCCCCTCAGCTGCCTTTTCTCCAAGCTGAAGAGCCCTAGCCGCTTTAGCCTTTCCTCATAGGTGAAGTCGTCCCTTCCCCTTTATCATTTTCGTCGCCCTTCTCTGTACCTTTTCTAATTCCACTATATCTTTTTTGAGATGCGGCGACTAGAATTAAACACAGTATTCGAGGTGCGGTCACACCATGGAGCGATACAAAGGCATTATAACATCCTCATTTTTGTTTTCCATTCCTTTCCTAATAATGCCTAACCATTCTATTTGCTTTCTTAGCCGCAGCAGCACACTGAGCAGAAGGTTTCAACATATCATCAATGACGACACCTAGATCCCTTTCTTGGTCCGTGACTCCTAATGTGGAACCTTGCATGACATAGCTATAATTCGGGTTCCTCTTTCCCACATACATCACTTTGCACTTGCTCACATCAAACGTCATCTGCCATTTAGACGCCCAGTCTCCCAGTCTCGTAAGGTCCTCCTGTAATTTTTCACAATCCTCCCGCAATGTAATGACTTTGAATAACTTTGTGTCATCAGCAAATTTAATTACCTCATTAGTTACTCTCATCTCTAGGTCATTTATAAATATGTTAAAAAGCAGCGGTCCCAGTACAGACCCCTGGGGAACCCCACTAACTACCCTTCTCCATTGAGAATACTGACCATTTAACCCTATTTAACCATTTCTATCTTTTAACCAGTTTTTAATCCACAATAGAACACTACCTCCTATCCCATGACTCTCCAATTTCCTCTGGAGTCTTTCATGAGGTACTTTGTCAAACGCCTTCTGAAAATCCAGATACACAATATCAACCGGCTCCCCTTTATCCACATGTTTTGTTCACCCCTTCAAAGAAATGTAGTAGATTGGTGAGGCAAGATTTTCCTTCACTAAAACCATGTTGACTTTGTCTCATTAGTCCATGCTTTTGAATATGCTCTGTAATTTTGTTCTTAATAATAGTCTCTACCATTTTTCCTGGCACAGACATCAGACTCACCGGTCTATAATTTCCCGTATCTCCTCTGGAACCTTTAAAAAAAATTCGGCGTTACATTGGCCACCTTCCAGTCTTCCGGTACCACACTTGATTTTAAGGATAAATGACATATTTCTAACAATAGCTCCGCAAGCTCATTTTTCAGTTCTATCAGTACTCTGGGATGAATGCCATCCGGTCCAAGAGATTTGCTTCTCTTCAATTTGTAGAACTTCCCCATTACATCCTTCAGGTTTACAGAGAATTCATTAAGTTTCTCCGACTCGTCAGCTTCGAATACCATTTCTGGCACCGGTATCCCATCCAAATCTTCCTCGGTGAAGACCGAAGCAAAGAATTCATTTAATCTCTCCGCTATGGCTTTGTCTTCCCTGATCGCCCCTTTTACTCCTCGGTCATCTAGCGGTCCAACTGATTCTTTTGCTGGCTTCCTAATTTTAATATACCTAAAAAGATTTTTACTATGTGTTTTTGCCTCCAACGCAATCTTATTTTCGAAGTCCCTCTTAGCTTTCCTTATCAGCGCTTTGCATTTGACTTGACATTCCTTATGCCGTTTCTTATTATTTTCAGTCGGTTCCGTCTTCCATTTTCTGAAGGATGTTCTTTTAGCTCTAATAGCTTCCTTCACCTCACTATTTAACCATGCCAGCTGTCGTTTGGTTTTCCGTCCTCCTTTTTTAATACACGGAATATATTTGGCCTGAGCTTCCAGGATGGTGTTTTTGAATAGCATACACGCCTGATGTAAATTTTTGATCCTCGTAGTCGCTCCTCTAAGTTTTCTTTTCACCGTTCTTCTCATTTTATCATAGTCTCCTTTTTTAAAGTTAAACGCTAACGTATTTGATTTCCTATGTATACTTCAAAGCTAATATCAAATCCGATCATATTATGATCACTGTTATCAAGCTGCCCCAGCACCATTACCTCCCGCACCAGATCATGCGCTCCACTAAGGACTAGGTCTAGAATTTTTCCTTCTCTCGTCTGTTCCTGTACCAGCTGCTCCATAAAGCTGTCCTTGATTTCATCAAGGAATTTTACCTCCCTAGCGTGTCCCGATGTTACATTTTACCCAGTCAATATCGGGGTAATTGAAATCACCCATTATTATTGTGTTGCCCAGTTTGTTTGCGTCCCTAATGTCCTTTAACATTTCTGCATCCGTCTGTTCATCCTGACCAGGTGGACAGTAGTACACTCCTATCATTATCCTTTTCCCCTTTACACATGAAATTTCAATCCACAGTGATTCGAAGAAGTGTTTTGTTTCCTGCAGAATTTTCAATCTGTTTGATTCAAGGCTTTCGTTAATATACAGTGCTTACCCCTCCACCAATTCGATCCACCCTATCACTATGATATAATTTGTACCCCAGTATGACAGTGTCCCACTGGTTAGCCTCCTTCCACCAGGTCTCAGAGATGCCTATTGTATCTAAATTTTCATTTAGTGCAATATATTCTAACTCTCCCATCTTATTTCTTAGGCTCCTGGTATTCGCATATAGACATTTCAAACTGTGTTTGTTGCTCCTATTTACATCATGTTTAGTACTTGACAGTACTAATTTTGCAATCTTTTGTCTGATTTTTATTTTTATTTAGGGACACCTGATCTACTACGGTCTCTTTTGCAACCTCACTATCAGGATACCCTATCTTCCCTGTTTTGGTAATATCTTTGAAAGATACCTTATCCAGAACCATGCGCTTTTGGACGACTGTCGGCCTTCCCCCCCATTTCTAGTTTAAAAGCTGCTCTATCTCCTTTTTAAATGCCGATGCCAGCAGCCTGGTCCCACCCTGGTTAAGGTGGAGCCCATCCTTTCGGAATAGGCTCCCCCTTCCCTAGAATGTTGCCCAGTTCCTAACAAATCTAAAACCCTCCTC
Source organism: Microcaecilia unicolor (assembly GCF_901765095.1). Taxonomy (NCBI): domain Eukaryota; kingdom Metazoa; phylum Chordata; class Amphibia; order Gymnophiona; family Siphonopidae; genus Microcaecilia; species Microcaecilia unicolor. Next base: position 104,490,032 of record NC_044039.1, read on the forward strand.
CCTGCACTTCGTCTCATCCACGCATTGAGACTCCGGAGCTCTGCCTGTCTCTTGGGCCCTGCGCGTGAAACAGGTAGCATTTCAGAAAATGCTACCCTAGATGATCTGGATTTGCGCTTTCTACCTAAGAGCCTAAATTTGGCTTCCAGAACCTCTCTCCCACATTTTCCTATGTCATTGGTACCCACATGTACCAAGACAGCCGACTCCTCCCCAGCACTATCTAAAATCCTATCTAGGTGACAGATGAGGTCCTCCACCTTCGCATCAGGCAGGCAAGTCACCAGGCGATCCTCGCGTCCACCAGCCACCCAGCTATCTATATGCCTAATGATTGAATCACCAACTACAACAGCTGTCCTAACCTTTCCCTCCCAGGCAGCACTTGGAGACATATCCTCAGTGCGAGAGGATAGTACATTCCCTGGTGGGCAGGTCCTGGCTACAGGAGTACTTCCTACTTCACCAGGGTGATGCTCTCCTTCTAGGAGACCTCCCTCCTCCAAGGAAGCACAAGGGCTACCAGACTGGAGGTGGGACTTCTCTACAACATCCCTGTAGGTCTCTTCTGTGTACCTCTCTGTCTTCCTCAGCTCCACCAAGTCTGCTACTCTAGCCTCAAGAGAACGGACATGTTCTCTGAGAGCTAGGAGCTCTTTGCATCGGGCACACACATATGACATCTCACCAACTGGGAGATAATCATACATGTGACACTCAATGCAAAGGACTGGATAGCACCCCTCTCGCTGCTGGACTGCTGACTCCATCTTAGTGTTTTTGAGTTTTTCAATAATTTAAAACTTGCTACAGTATTAAGGATATTAGCCTAATATAGGGAGCGCATTACATTCAAGATCTGCACGATTGTGCACAAAATCATTCACTCAGACGCCCCAACCTACATGCTAAACCTTGTAGACTTACCTCCAAGAAACGCCACAAGATCATCCCGCAAATTTCTCGACCTGCACTTCCCTAGTTGTAAAGGACTAAAGTACAAGCAGATGCATGCGACCACATTCTCGTTTTTAGGCACACAAATGTGGAATGCACTGCCTATAGGCCTGAGAACAATCGGCGAAACAACTATCTTTTGCAAATCTCTGAAGACATATCTCTTCAGCAAGGCATACAATGAGTACTAATAGCCACATAATTCACCTGACAATCCAGTCAATTAAGATAACTCATCTATTATAGCTACCTTAATCACTCCTCTCCTTCTTCTTCCTACCCTTATCTAACCTCTGCACAATATTAAATGTATATGTCACCTTGCAATGACAATGTTAACAAAACTATGTAAGCCACATTGAGCCTGCAAATAGGTGGGATAATGTGGGATACAAATGCAATAAATAAAATAATAAATAGTATATTGTATGATTTAGTTAGTATTTCCTTCTTAGATGGTAATGAAATGTATTTAAAACTCTGTAAGAGCACTCCTTGCTTGTTACCCTAATTACAATAACTGACTATAAATGACGAGTTGTCCTAGGGGTGGGAAAACTAGACTAGATCCTGCAGTGCCTGTTAGATTCTATCTGTTAATGCTGTGGTACAAAGTTTTTAAAACTAAGTGGAAAAGACTATGGAGATTAGTTGATAAAATTTGCTTTTTATATTTTTATTTTGCCTAACACTAACCTACAATTCCTCCTTTAAACCCCAATCTTTAAGTTCCCAAAGCACAAAGCAATGTAAATGTAAATTTATATCACCCTCCAGTAAGCAGCATTTAAATTGAGAAGCAATTTGTGTAAAAAAAAAAATCAAGAGTTCTTGAACCTCAGATATATGCCTGGAGGATGATAAAATAAAATGCAACCCAAATTCTCCTGAAAAGTAGCATTGTGATCTCATAGGGGATTTAAAAAGTGTATTATCTGTATTAAAAAAACAAAACAACTTATATAAATTAATGCTACTCCTTTACCCTAGCAATATTGTTGAGGTTGGTATCTATTGATATTTACAAGAAAATAATATGATAGTTATTTTCCACCAATTTTTCTGTGTTGGGGGAAAAATTAGTTTCTTGTGTGTTTATATGTATACTTTGAAGGAAAGGGGGCATCCCATGGGTGATACAGAGGGATGTGGGGCCTCATTTGAATAGGTCAGAAGGGCCATATGCAAAACAGTTGCTTAATGTTAGGGCCAGCCTTGGATATATGATGGAGATATTTAAACAATGCATTAGAGGTGGGCCTCTTTCAGTTGAAAGCTAGCTTTCGAATGATGGGGCTTAGAATAAAGGTAAAAGGGTATAGACTCAGGATTAATCTAAAGAAATACTTTTTTAAATAGAAATGGTAGCAGATGATTGGAATGACCTCCTAGAAGAGGTGATGGAGACAAGAATTGTATCTGAATTTGTGAAAGCATGAGGATAGGCACAGAGAATCTTTAAGGGAGAGGAAGGGATTGTAGAGCTTAGTTGGTATAGAGGGACAGATTGGATAGACAATGTGGTATTTCTCCAAGGGCGAGCAGGACTCATAGCCTAATGTATGAGTGTTGTCATCCAAAGAAGTCCTCATGTGGGAACTGTTCTCCAGCTCCTTTTCTTAGAGCTTTGGAGTGATGCCCCATGCATTCAGCCACCTTCCCATCTGCCACTGTTGCACAAGACCTATCCAGTTACCTTTTTTCCATGGAGCATAATAGATGCACTGTTCTGGTGCTCCCATTCAGCTCACATCAAAATCAACTTTTTCTTTATTTTTGCCATATCTTTAATAATCGACTTATATAAGTTCTGTCACTGTTGTGCAGATTTTGTTTTTCACATTATTTGCCATAGGTTTTTCTGGTGTTGTAAAGTTTCCTTTCTTTACCATCCGATATCTCCTGGCCTCGGTAGGCCTAAGGCACCCTGTCAGGTACTTTTCATAATGAGTCATTGGAGGCCACTGCAGCTATTTTTCCAGATATGTCCAAGAAAAAGTTCACAGTAGCTTTAAGAAATGTTCTCATTGTAGTAAGATTTCTTCTTGTTCTTGTTGTGCTCGTTGCAACAAGACCATATCCGTAAGGGATATTCATAATTGGTGTGTGTAATGCCTGGGACCCAATCATGATCTCTCTCAGTGTTCACAGATATCAGAGAGGTATCCGTGAATGATTTTTTGGTGCTGATAAGGTTGGTGCGTCAACTTCGACATCAGAAGCACTGGTCTTCATGGCTCCTAGAACTTCATAAAACGGCGGGACACATTGACATCAAAAGTGTCTTGATCACATTTGACTTTGAACATTGATAAAGGCCATTGGGATTGATCATGCCCTGATCTCCTCCGGAGGAAGAGGAAGGATTTGTTGTTGTTGTTGTTATTGTTTTTGCTGTTGAGGGACAAAGATATCAGACATCACAGAGGCTGGGATGTACTGATCATGAGCCCCTTCAGAGCACGGGGCTGAGCGCATCGACACATCGAGAACATTGGTGTCCTTTAAGTACTTCTGACTAGAGGACTGCTTATCCTCCAGGACATTGGAATGGGTGCGACAGCCTCCACAGACCTGAGACCTAGTTTCCAGTTCAACACTGATAACTCGGAATGAGGTGGCCATTCTGACTGTGATGCCCCCTGCCTTTGTCAGTGGTGGCCTTCAAGGAGCAGCCTTTGAGGAAGTTTGAAGATTGCATGGAGTGTGTTTGGGCTCGACATAATATTGCTGCTTCAATGGCATCAATGCTTAGGCTTGAACAGGTTCAGCTGATACTTAAGGCCCATTCACTGCCTGTAGGAGACACATTGACACCGAGGTGAGGAAGGGGCTTAGACTCAATGCCGTCTGTGCCAGTGTTGATCTCTAGTGCATAGAAGAAGCTGCTTCCCTGGTGCATTGAAGATCCTCAGTGCCTCCGACATCCTTGGCCCAGGTCTGATCAGATCGTCAGTCATGCGAGGTAGGCAGAGACTCATATGTGTCCAACTGAATACTTCTATGAGTGATTCAGAGTGTTCCTGGGCATCTGAGGAAGAAACCAGAGCTGATCTTGGGCTTCTATCAGATCCCTTTCCACCATACTTGCCGACACTCTTCCCTAAGAATTGCAGGAGAAGCTTGCTGATTTGCCATACCATGGAGAGAATCTCTTCGGAGATAAGGGGCAAGAGGCTCTGCTGCCCTCATTAGGCAGCACTTGGACACTCTTAAGAACCTCTGTAGGCCCACTTGTGACCCAACCTCCACTTTTAGGAGGCTGTATAACGGAGGACCATGAAAGACCTCACAGAAATTGGTTTCCTTGCTCTTGCGCCTTCCAAACTAAGGATGTCATTCTTGCACAAGACAGCCGAGGGCCCAGAAAGACCAGCCAGCTCCGTAGTCAAAATAAGGAACAGGATTTTGATATCTCCTGCAGAGCATAACCTCATTCCCCATAACTATTCCTAGCAGCCTTCTGGTAGGAGGGGAAATGAAACGTTTTGCAGCAAGATGGCCCTTATAACCTCAGACCGCAGAGTTCTAAAACTTTGTCTGGGAAGGTTACCATTTGCAGTTAGAAAACGTTCTTCCAAATTTCCCACTGAGGCCCTGATGATCAAAGGTAAATGTGGGTACTAGAGGCCACTAGCGCCAGACTAGTGCCCGCATTTACCAGTGCGGGATGATCAGAAGGGTCTGATGCGAGCGCTGCTTTTTAAAATTATATTTAAATGAGCTCTGCTTTATTCAGCATGCCCAGGCCAATCCTCCTCCTGCAGAAGTAGCCCAATGATCAAAACTAACAGTGTGCATAAATTTGCATTCTATTAGTTTTGATCATCGGGGTGTTGTTTCCCCATGCTGTTCCGGCGCTGATTTTACAGTGCTAAAGAACAGTGCAGGGAAACTGATCATCGGGACCTGAGAGCAGCAGGAATTGCTTACCAAGGAACTCTTCCCTCTTACAGACCAACGTGGTAGAACCCATTCTACTATCGGAAAGAGGGAAGAAATTTTATATCAGGTATTTCCTGATCACAGAGAAGCTCAGATGTTGAGGGTGTTTCATGTAACTCCCATGGCCTGCCTCAATTTGAGGTAAGCTCAGTGGACCCTATCAACTCGGTGATCACAGATCATGGCAAACCTTTAGGACATAATTTCTATTACCACTCCACTCAGGGGCTTACTGTCCTGGTAGATGGTTCAATTCAATCTGGCAAAAGGATTCCTCTTGCAAGTTCCTTAAATTCACAAAGTGTTAACAATGGATGCATCCAGCCTGGGTTGGGGAGCTAATCTAGAAGGGCTTCACGCTCAAGGTCTCTGGTCTGCTCATCAGATAAACTTTCTAAAGTGAAGAGCAATCTGAAACATTCAAAAGCCTTTAAGAGATTGGTTATCAATTATTCTAATTCAGACTTCTAGGTTGCAGTGTATTACATCAACAATCAGGAAGGAACAGGTTCGTACCATCTGTGAGGGTGCAGTCAGAATGTGGAAGTAGGTATCTTCCAGGGAGTGTCACTCAGAATCACATGCCTGGCAGGGAAAGACAAACTGAGTTGGGTTATGCAACCTCACAAGGGTTGCTGGATGAGGACATAGTCCACAAGATCTTTTGAGAGTGGGGCACCTGCTCAATAGTTCTTTTTGTCACTAAGTACAACAAGAAAGTCCCTCAGTTCTGCTCCAGACTAGGATCACATGGCAGACTAGTCTTGGATTCCATCCATATTTATTGAGGGTAAAGTACTTCTGTATTTGTATCCTCCAATAGCTCTCATAGTGAAAAACTCTTCTGAAACTAAGGATCAAGTAACCATGATTCTGATTACTGGTCAAGACAGACATGTTACCTCTTCTTCTGGAACTTTCTTCCAGCAATCCCTGGATACTGGAATGTTTTCTAACACTAGGCCCTAGATAATTTTTCCTGTCCTTCACAAAAACTGTTTTGAATACCTTCTACATTTCTCAGTGTCAGACCAACTCTGTTAAAATTCACCTAAGTGCAATTTGTGCTTATCACCAACAAGAAGATTAATCCATTTCTGCTCAGGCTTTAGTTGCTTGCTTTATGTGGAGCTTGATTCCATTGAAGCCTCTCATCAAGCCTCCTGTACTGTCATGGAACCTCAGTGTCATTTTAACACACCTGATGAAAGCTCATTTTGTGCCTCCTAGATACCTGTCACCTCAATTGCCTGATCTGGAAGCTCTTTATTTTTTGGTGTTAGTCTCTTCAGCCCATAGGGTCAGTGAGCCCCAGGCCTTAGTAGCTGATCCAAAGTTCTACAACAATAGAGTGGTTATGCGCACTTATCCTGAATTCCATCTCAACCAGTTAATTGCTCTACCAGCATTAAATGCACTTTTTCAAATTGGCTAGCAGACCTCATTTCCTTCACTTATGCTGAGGCTGGGCTGACTCTGGAGGCTCATGTCCGAGCTACGACTGTATCGGTAGCCTACTTGAGATCAGCCTCCACAGAAAAGATTTGCAGAGCTGCAACGTGGTCTTCAGTCCACACACTTCATGTTATTGTTTGGAACAAGACTCTGATGTGACAGTCGGGTTGATCAGACAATCCTTCAGATTTTATTTGGTGTTCAACTCCACCTACCTAGGCCCATTTTTATCTATTCCAGGCTGCCTTTATAAAACCCCCCCCCCACAAAAAACAGGCTCATAAATGTAAAATTGATTTGTTCCTAAGCCTTACCTGTTGTGAGACTATCAGTATATTATCCTCTTTTTTGTTGAAGGCAGTCTTTAGCTAGGGAGTTCTGTATATGAGACTGTTATCCTGCTTGTCCTGGGAGAAAGTGACTTACCTGTAGCAGGGTTTCTTTAAGGGCAGCAGAATACATGGTCTCACACACCTTCCCTCCTCCCATTTGGTGTTGTATTCTATAAACTATAAACTTGACTGGTGGGAAGGCGTTCACATATGTGGTGTAATGCTCGTAAAAGTTTTGAATAAAGAAGCTGGAGAGTGGTTCTCGCTTAAGGGCTCCATTGGATGAATTCACACCTTTGAGAGACTGTATCCTGTTGTCCTTGGAAAACACCTGCTACAGGTAAGTAACTTCACTTTATCTGCCATCATTTTCTCTGTTTCTATACTTGGAAATTTGGTTTTGATTATTTCTTTTTCAGGTGCTTATTTATGACCGCTTTGGCCAAGATATAATCTCGCCACTGCTGTCTGTGAAGGAACTGAGAGACATGGGCATCACTTTGCACCTGTAAGTCTCATGGGCGTGGGTATATGTAAACTATGTAAAGATTACTAAACTCTGGAAAATCATCAAGCAATTTATTCTTGCCAGATAGGTTGTGTTAGTTTCTTGCTGGAAAAATGGATCTTCAAACTCACCTCCACGAAATTTAATTTATTTATATACAGATTTATATCTCTCATTATCTAACTGGGTTGTAAACAACATACATAATATAATCAGATCAAAAGTACATACAATAGAACAACTTAAAATAAAAAATCATCAAACAAAAAATCAATTTGTAAACATTAGATTATCTTTAATCTAAAACAAAATCAGAACCTGCTGATCATCCTCTTCACTGGAAAAGGCCTGTTTAATAAATATACGTTTAAACTCTTCCAAAAGACTAACATGGATGAAATTGACCTTTAGTTCCTGAGGAAAAAAATTCCGTGTTGCTACCTCTAGTAATCCTTTATTCATTGATTGCAGTTGGTGGGATGGTCAGTAAATCCCCAATGACATGGCAATGCTTAAAGGAGTTTTGTTACATAAGGACTTGTAAATCAGTATCAAAATTTTAAATTGTACATGGCATAGAATGGTAAGCGAATACAAACTCTTAAAAACTGGAGTAATATGCTCTGCTTAAGGGACACCAGCAAAAACCTGTACCCTTATGTTCTTTGCAACCTGTAGCATATGTAAAGAACTTTGGGTGTAAAGCATTGCACTATACAAAGTAAGCATTATGAAACTTGGAATATTGTACAAAAGTTTTTTTTTTTAATTTAACAACTCCTTCAATCTACATAACATTATAATTTTTAAATTGGGGTTTAAAAGATAGTGAAGAGTCTAATATAGCACCTAAGTTTGTTTATATTCTGTTGATATGCTGACTATATCAGTGTTCTTGGCATGTAGTCTCCTGTGTGCAGCAAGTCGGAGCACTAGCATATAAAGCGGGATTAACTGGATCAAGTTTTCCTTGCCTGGAAATCTTTTCTGAGCAAGTGCACCAGTACCAATGGTTTAAAGCAGCCATTAAAAGGAACCTGGCCAAGTAGAATCATTACATGGCCTGCAGTATAATACATTAAAATGTTTATTATTATAACATCAGGGAGGATAGCAGCAAATCTGATAATTGGAGCATAGGTTTCCTTGACCAGAAGACCCATATTTTCTTATGTTCATTGTATAGCTATAAGCAATCTACCCAGTACTTGAGCTATGACAGTTGATTGTAAACGTATGATTTACTTTGCATGCGGCTTTCTCTACTGACTGTGCAAAATAAATAATTATTCCATATCATCATGCTGATCAATCCATAGACTGGTGGGTTGTGTCCATCTGCCAGCAGGTGGAGATAGAGAGCAATCCTTTTGCCTCCCTATATGTGGTCATGTGCTGCCGGAAACTCCTCAGTATGTTCTCTATCTCAGCAGGTGGTGGTCACACACAGCAGCAGCTCTGGCTAGGTCTCCAAGCCTAATTTTTAGGTTTTGTTGAGTACCTGGGGTTGAGGGCTCTTCTTGAGCAAGTGCAAACCTGGTGGCGCCAGGTCCCTCCTTTTCTCCCCCCTACCGCTGGCTCCGTTAAAAAAAAAACACATTTTTGGACGTCCTTAAGGGCGTTTATTTCGACGTTTAGTTAAACGTTTATTACAGCTACTCACTGGGACACCAGGTCGTTACAGCTCGGAGCGAGAAGCAGGTAATTTTTACCTTTTTATAGCGGGCAGGGGGTTCCCCGATCGATCTCCACGTGGCCTATGGCGTCGGAGGGTGAGGGCGCGAAGAATCGCTCCCCGGACCGCGTGTGCGCTTCTAGCAGGGATGCGGGGGTCTTAAAGTCTGATTCGCCCTTGTTGGGTGTCAGTTCGGAGGCCGGTCAGTGTCCCGGGTCTTCCTCCGGTGCGGCGGTTTTTCCCGCCATAAACGCCCATCCCCCGCTGCTCGCCTCCGCCATCTTGGCCGGCCACTCTGCTCGGACGGCTTCTTCTTGGGCCGCCCTTGAGCTGGGAGACGTTAATGCCATGGCCGCCCTTGATTTGGGCGACGGCAAAAAAGCGGCTAAAGTTAAGCGCCGTTCTTCCCGCGTGGCTCCTTCGCGGAGTATCGCGCCGGACGCCATCTTGGATGCGCAGAATGTTTCTCCCCCGCTCTTGCGAGCGCCGGTTGAGGGTGCGTCTAGGGCTGTGGCCCAGGCTGCTGAAGTGCACAGTCTGGGGGGTTTCTCCCCCGAGTTTATTTTGCTGCTGCATCAGGCCTTCCTTATGCAAAACGCTGCCCCTTCTCCCTTGTCCGATAAAGGGGTTGAGGCCCCCGGAAGTAAACGCCCTCGGGTGGATTCCCAGGCCTTAGAGGACGGTGTTTCCTCTGATGTAGATGAGGGCAGCGTATCTGAGTTCTCCCAACGGTCCTTTGGGGATTCCTTGGAGGAGACGGATTCCCGCTCGGATGGAGCGGATGACCCCTCTGCAGCGCGGATCTTTCGCTCAGAGGATTTGCCCAACCTGTTAGTGCAGGCCATGAGCATTTTGAAGATTTCCTCTCCAGAGGACGTCTCTCCCTCAGCCCCTGTTGGCTCCGCCATTATGCTGGGGACGAAGCGCCCGCCTAGAACCTTCCACGTGCATGATGCCATGCACACCTTAATTTCGGCTCAATGGGATGTCCCGGAAGCGAGCCTCAAAGTGGCTAGGGCTATGTCCCGCCTCTATCCTTTGCCTGAAAGTGAACGGGAGGCCTTTCTTTGGCCTACCGTGGATTCTTTAATCACTGCGGTGACTAAGAAAATGGCGTTGCCGGTGGAAGGTGGCACGGCCCTAAAGGACGCCCAAGACAGAAGATTGGAGGCGGCCTTAAGGTCGTCCTTCGAGGTGGCTGCCTTAAGTTTGCAGGCCTCAGTTTGCGGCTCCTACGTGGCCAGGGCGTGCCTGACGATTGTGCAGCGGGCTTCCCCCTCGGATCCTTCCTTGAGGGCTGATTGGCTGGCCCTGGAATCGGGCTTGGCTTATTTGGCAGACTTACTGTATGATGTCTTGAGAGCCTCGGCTAAAGGTATGGCTCAGACAGTCTCTGCGCGGCGGTGGCTTTGGCTGAAACATTGGTCTGCGGACCACGCCTCTAAGTCCCGCCTGGCTAAGTTGCCTTTTAAAGGCAAGCTGCTCTTTGGGGTCGAGCTGGACAAAATTGTGACCGATCTCAGCACGTCTAAGGGCAAGAGGTTACCAGAGGTCAGGGCTCGGGCCAGTGCTCGCCCCGGTATCTCCAGAGGACAGTTTCAGGAAGCCCGTCTGTATCGCCCGGGCAAGTCGGGCTCCTCTGCCCCCTCTTCCTTCAAGAGGAACTTCTCCCCCAAGCAGCATTCCTTTCGCAGAGACCGCCGTCCCGGAGGTGCGCCCTCCGGTCCTCCCCCAGGGTCTCGTACCCAATGACGGGGTCCTGGTCCATGGCCCAGTGCAGATTGGAGGACGCCTGTCCTCGTTTCTGGGCGAGTGGACCAGGGTAACTTCAGACGCTTGGGTGCTGGAAGTCATCAGAGACGGCTACAAGCTAGAGTTCTGCCGGCCCTTAAGAGACGGGTTTGTACTCTCTCCCTGCAAGTCTCCGGTCAAAGCTGTGGCAGTGCAGCAGACCTTGGACAAGCTGATCCGCCTGGGAGCGGTCGTTCCAGTGCCAGAAAATCAGCTTGGCAAGGGACGTTACTCCATTTACTTTGTGGTACCAAAGAAAGGAGGTTCGGTACGGCCTATCCTCGACTTCAAAGGGGTCAATCGGGCCTTGAAAGTTCGGCACTTTCGCATGGAGACTCTCCGCTCTGTTATAGCGGCAGTGAAGGCAGGGGAGTTCCTGGCATCCTTGGACATCAAGGAAGCGTACTTGCATATTCCCATCTGGCCTCCTCATCAACGCTTTCTGCGTTTTGCAGTCCTGGGCCAACACTTCCAGTTCAGAGCCCTCCCGTTCGGGTTGACTACTGCTCCGCGGACCTTCTCCAAAGTAATGGTGGTCATTGCGGCCTTCCTGCGAAAGGAAGGAGTACAAGTCCATCCTTATCTGGACGACTGGTTGATCCGAGCCCCCTCTTATGCAGAGTGCGGCAAAGCTGTGGACCGGGTGATTGCTCTTTTGAGCTCCCTGGGGTGGATCATCAACTGGGAGAAAAGCCAGCTGCGCCCGACTCAGTCCCTGGAGTATCTGGGAGTTCGATTCGACACCCAAGTGGGCAGAGTGTTCCTGCCGGACAGTCGGATTGTCAAACTTCAGGCTCAGGTGGACCAGTTCCTAGTAGCCTCTCCGCTTCGGGCTTGGGACTATGTGCAGCTGTTGGGCTCTATGACGGCCACGATGGAAGTAGTGCCCTGGGCCAGGGCTCATATGAGACCACTACAACACTCTCTGCTGCAGCGCTGGACTCCGGTGTCGGAGGATTATGCTGTGCGCCTTCCCTTGGACCCAGCAGTGTGCAAGGCGCTGAGCTGGTGGCTGAAGACAGACAAGTTTTCTGCAGGATTGCCTCTTGTGACCCCGGAGTGGATTGTCGTCACGACGGACGCCTCTTTGACGGGCTGGGGAGCCCACTGCTTGGGAAGGACAGCGCAGGGGCTCTGGTCTCCTGCAGAGGCAAAGTGGTCTATCAACCTCCTGGAACTCAGAGCCATTCGGTTGGCGCTTTTGGAGTTCCTCCCGGTACTGGCGTTGAAGCCAGTACGGGTCCTGTCGGACAATGCCACGGCTGTGGCCTATGTCAACCGCCAGGGAGGTACCAAGAGCGCCCCTCTAGCCAAGGAAGCCATGAATCTATGCCAGTGGGCGGAAGCGAATCTGGAACAGCTGTCAGCGGCCCACATTGCCGGAGTCATGAATGTCAAGGCGGACTTTCTCAGTCGCCATACCTTGGATCCCGGAGAGTGGCAGTTATCGGCTCAGGTGTTCTTGGACATCACGAAGCGCTGGGGCCAGCCGAGCCTAGATCTGATGGCGTCATCGGCCAATTGCCAAGTGCCGCGCTTTTTCAGCAGAGGACGGGACCCTCGATCTCTGGGAGTAGATGCTCTTCTCCAACAGTGGCCGACACAAGAACTTCTCTATGTGTTCCCGCCCTGGCCCATGTTGGGCAGGGTACTAGACCGGGTGGCAAAGCATCCGGGCCGGATAATCCTGGTGGGTCCGGACTGGCCCAGACGTCCCTGGTATGCGGACTTGATCAGGCTCTCAGTGGACGACCCTCTGCGGCTGCCAGTGGAGCAGGGCCTGTTGCATCAGGGTCCCGTGGTGATGGAGGATCCCTCCCCCTTTGGTCTTACGGCCTGGCTATTGAGCGGCAGCGTCTGAGGAAGAAGGGCTTCTCAGACAAGGTCATCGCCACTATGCTGAGAGCGAGGAAGCGCTCTACTTCTACTGCTTACGCCAGGGTTTGGCGTACCTTTGCAGCGTGGTGTGAAGCAGGCTCACTTTCTCCCTTCACTGCTCCAATTTCTTCAGTGCTGGCATTCCTGCAAGAAGGTCTGGAGAAAGGCCTGTCGCTCAGTTCCCTTAAAGTCCAGGTAGCGGCTCTGGCTTGCTTCAGGGGCCGCCTGAAGGGTGCTTCCCTGGCTTCGCAGCCAGATGTGGTACGTTTTCTCAAGGGAGTTAATCACCTGCGCCTTCCTCTGCACTCGGTGGTGCCTGCGTGGAATCTCAACCTGGTGCTAAGAGCCTTGCAGAAGCCGCCTTTTGAACCCTTGTCGAGGGCATCTCTGAAAGACCTGATGTTGAAAGCAGTCTTTTTGGTGGCTATCACTTCAGCCAGAAGAGTTTCCGAGCTCCAGGCACTCTCATGTCGAGAGCCTTTTCTGCAATTCACTGAGGCAGGAGTGACTATTCGCACAGTGCCTTCCTTCCTGCCCAAGATTGTTTCTCGCTTCCATGTGAATCAGCAGCTCTGTCTCCCTTCCTTTCGTAGGGAGGACTACCCAGAGGAATAGTCTGCTCTCAAATTTCTGGATGTGAGACGAGTCATCATCAGATACTTGGAAGTGACCAATGATTTCCGGAAATCGGATCATCTGTTTGTCCTGTTTGCAGGTCCTCGTAAGGGTCTGCAGGCTGCTAAGCCTACAGTGGCAAGATGGGTCAAAGAAGCCATTGCAGCGGCTTATGTGGCCGCGGGGAAGGTGCCGCCTATTCAGCTGAAGGCTCACTCCACTAGAGCTCAGGCGGCCTCGATGGCAGAGGCCGGGTCCGTCTCCTTGGCAGAGATATGCAAGGCGGCAACTTGGGCATCGGCCCATACCTTCTCCAGGCATTACCGCTTGACTGTGGCTGCTCGGGCGGAGGCCCGGTTTGGAGCTTCAGTGTTGCGGTCAGGGATTTCAATGTCCCGCCCTGGTGAGTACTGCTTCGGTACATCCCACCAGTCTATGGATTGATCAGCATGATGATATGGAAGGTAAAATTATGTATCATACCTGATAATTTTCTTTCCATTAATCATAGCTGATCAATCCATAGCCCCTCCCAGATATCTGTACTGTTTTTATTCTGGTTGCATTTCAGGTTCAAGTTTAGTCTTCAGTTCCTGTTCAGGAGGACTTCGTGTTCAAGTTTTTTCAATGGATTCTTCAAGAGTTGAGACGAGTTTGTGTTACAGTGAGCTGCTGCATTCCTCTCCCCTCCATTTTACGGGGCTGGATTGAGACAAATTCTGCCGGCGCTCCCTCCCGCTTCGGGCGGCTGTAGGGCAGCTTTGTACCCCTCCCGCTTCGGCGGTGTTAGGGTCAGTCAGCTCCTCCCGCGGTTGCGGTTGCAGGATAAGCCAGATCCCCCCCGCATCGGCGGAGTGGTGTCCCTCCCCCGCTCCGCGGGGATGAGCTGGACGGATTCCCCTCCCCCACTTGTGTGGGGATGAGCTGGGTTAATTCCCCTCCTCCGTTTCGGCGGTGGTGAGCTGAGCAGAGTGTCCCTTTGTGGGTGTAATTCTCTAAGTGCTGAGTCCTGCGGATGGAGCTTGGATATCGACATACTGAGGAGTTTCCGGCAGCACATGACCACATATAGGGAGGCAAAAGGATTGCTCTCTATCTCCACCTGCTGGTAGATGGACACAACCCACCAGTCTATGGATTGATCAGCTATGATTAATGGAAAGAAAATTATCAGGTATGATACATAATTTTACCTTACTAAATATTAGCCTTATTTGGACACAGATGTTGCACCCCACAAGTCTACATTAAACAGATTCTTGGTGACATTCTCTTTTTTTATGGCTTGAGCATTCTGTTGGATGTCAGCACAAACCTTGTTCTGTTCTTTTCGCCCCTAGGCTTTTACACACTGATCGAGATGCTATTCCAGATGTACCAGCAGTGTACTTTGTAATGCCAACAGAAGAAAACATTGACAGAATATGCCAGGTAATTTATAGTCGTTTAAAGATTTAAATCACCAGTAGCACAGAGTAACAACTAATTTTAATGTATAATTTTTGAAACTTTTGAGAAAATTCCTTGGAGAGACATTTTATACTAACAATTTAGGCATTTCTTTACTAACCCGTGGTATAATAGCACGTTTGAGTACTTCTTTTAAATTTTATGTTTATGTATATCATATCTTCATGAAGTGACAGAGGAAAATAGGAAAAATAGAGGACTCAATAATAACCCACATTGCATATTGATCCAGAAAAAAAGGGGAAGGGGGATGAGGAAAACAAAATAAACAGGAAGTAAATTATGAAGAGAAGTAGCCCAGGTACTTCTGCAGTTGGCTTTCAACTCGGGCATCCTTTGGTTTTGCCACTACGGAGAACTTGCACCTTTGCCAGGAAGAGCCACATATTGTGCCTGCGCTACCAGAGGCAAAGTCTCAGCAGACATACCTGTGTTTTTCATATAGTACTTCCATATTATCTCCACTGAAAATATCAGAAGGGGCTTAGGGAAGTTTAGTAGTCTCAAGTTATTCCTTTTCAATTGATTTTAAAACTTACTTCAGCTTTCAATGTAATAAATCTTTATCTTCCTTATCATCAAGCTTAACTAATCCAGATTAATCAGTTAAGAGTTTGCCCACCAGCAGATGGAGGTAGACAGACTGAGCTATTTCAGTGACATAATTGACTGGTGCAGCTTGGAATTCTCCAGTATTTCTGTATCTCCTGCACAGGGTTTCTCAACCCAGTCCTCTGGACACACCCAAACAGGTTTTCAGGATACCTTCAATGAATATGTATGAGATAGATTTCTGCCTCCATTGTATGCAAATCTATTTCATGCATATTCATTGTGGGTATCCTGAAAACCTGACTGACGTGTGTCCTGAGGATTGGTTTAGAACCTCTGGTGCAGCAGGTCCCTTGTGTAGACCTGACTACTCAGGATGCAGTATATGGCCTGCATTCCGCAAGTTTTTGTCCTTGGGCTGGTCTTGATCCTGGGGTTTGAACTGTGGTCCTTATCCCGGGTGAGCACAGGGGAGGCTCTAGATTGGTAAAGCTTGCTAGCAGTGATTACTGTAGGGCCCTTGCCAGCAGGGAGGGAGGCAGTAGAGGGTCTTTGCTGATCCCACCTCACCTTGGGCAGCCTTGCACACACATGCACACATGCTCACACACTGGCCTATGGGGCTATCATGTCTGGCAGTTGGGCAATCTGCAGGAACTTGCAGCTCAGCACTGCCACCAACTTCTGTTATCCTGGTTGTTGTGCAGTGGCCCCTGATTTGATCTCAATGGCCTCTGGTGACCTACGGTGTTCCTGCTTCCTCCCCCAGACTGACTATACTTTTGCAGATATTGTGAGGAACGGAGGCCATGTTGCCATAGTCCTTCTATTTTGCAGGGCAGCATAGTAAGAGTGGGCTCCTTGGGTTGGTGGGGGAGGAAGGTACCATCAGCCACCCCAGTTAGTAAGGTTCAGTGTTGTTGGGGGTGGGGGTGCCTCAAGCTTTTGTAGATTGCGTTAAGTAGGTGTTGACAGGGGGAGGGGTACTCCTTGACCTTGGTGAGGGCCTAGCCTTCTCACACAGGATCCCTGCGGTTGAGATCCCTGGAGACCATTGAGGGTCCCTATGCCTATTTATAAGAGGCTTCAGCTTCCAAGAGGGGATTCAGACATGAACTGGGACCTTCTCCAGGCTGCATATATGCCTGGAAATCCCTGGGGTGTTGTGAAGGATGACAGAGAAGGCTCCCCTTTGGACATGGATTCTCTGGAGACAGGCTACCTCTCATCAGCTGAGAATGAGGATTCCCTGATGGTCTGGATGTTCCGACTTGAAGAGGTGGAGCAGCTCATAGATTCAAGGATCAAGACATGTATTTTGACTTCATTCTAATATGCCCATGGTTGGGGACCCCATCCTAGAGGGTTTTTGGAAGCTACCTTGTTACATAGGGCTTGGTCTTGGCCAAATGGGAGGCCCAGAAAGGCATTCTCTGGAGCATCTGGCTCTTTGGTAGGCTCTACCCATTACCGTGTGAAGAACTATACAGGTTGCTCTGTCTACCAAGGTGGATGCCTTGGTTATGGCATGACCAAGAAGATGATGATATTGGTTGATCGGGCTTCGGTGCTGAAGGGATAGCCATTACAAGAAAGCGGAACAGATCCTTAAGCAAGCCTTTGCTGCTTGTACCCAGTTATGCTGGTTTCAGCAATTGCTGAAGTCTTTAGAGGTGGCTCACCTAGAGTGGAGATGGCTTTCCTAACAAATGCTCTTTATAATCTTGTATGCATCTTCGCCCAGTCTGTGGCCTCGGTAGTGATTGCCCATAGGTACTTGTGGCTGATATGGCTTTAAAGCTGTGGTTAATTAAGCCGACTTTCAGGGGTGAATTACTCTTTGAATATTTGGAGAAGCTGATAAAGGAGCTAGGTGGGGCTAGGCCTCGGACTTCCTGAGAGCCGTCCTTGCCTTGGGGGGAGGGGGGGAGGTCCAGGGTGAAGAAAAGGTGCTGCTTCCACTTTGGCAGGTGATCCTCAGGTCCTCCAGTGTTGGTGAAGACTCATTAAGTTTTGCTTTTTTGTGGTACCCAGAGGGTGAGGGACTCTGAGAGTCTCGATCTCAGCGGTTGTTAAGGGACCCCAATTAGGGTTAGCTGGGCCCCTCTGTAGGTGTCATGCTTTCTCTGTTTTACCATAAGTGGACCTGTATTGCTTCCGACTAGTGGAGTTTGAAGGTGGTATAACAGGATATGCTCTGGAATTCACTGAGTTTGTTTCTGACATATTTATGGCATCGCCTATGGTTTACCAAACAAAAGAGAGTCAGTAGAGGCTTCCCTCCACTGATTACTTTAGCCGAGGGGGTGGAGGAGGTTGTCCCTCAAGAAGAGAGGAAGAGGAGATATTCCATCTTTTTTATGGTCCTCAAGAAAGGCAGCTTCTATAGACCCATTCTAGATCTCAAGGAGGTCAATGGCTCCCTTCGGGTTCTGCATTTCTGTATGGAAACTCTGAGGTCAATAATCACCTCGGTCAGGCTGGATCTGACCTTCCTGGATCTGGCAGAGGCCTATCTCCATATTACCGTCAAGGAGTCTCATAAGTGCTTTCTGTGTTTCCAAGTTCATGGTGGTAGTTGTGGCATATATCTGCAGACAATGGATTCGAGTGCATCCGTTCTTGTACAGCTGGTTTATCTAGACTGACTTGGCAGTCTTGAGGGCAGATAGAGTGAAGGTGATTTCATCTGATCAAGTGTCTGGGCTGCTCGGGAGGCTACTTGTGACTGGGATTACTTGCAGTTACTCAGATCCATGGAAGTAACCTTGGAGGTGGTGCCATGAGCAAGGGCTCGTATGCACTTGATCCAAAGGGCGTTGGTCTCTCGGGTTTGGCTTTTAGGTCCTAGAACTTCCAAGGTACGTCTCCCCTTTCAGGAACCCTGGGTCAGAGACTGACTTAATGGGATAATCCCTACCATCTCCTCAAGGGAATAGTGAATAATGTTGACTACAGATGTGAACCTGGGTTGGGCCACAAAAGTACGGTGAACATAAGAATAGCCATACTGGGTCAGACCAATGGTCCATCTAGCCCGGTATCCTGCTTCCAATAATGGCCAATCCAGGTCACAGGTACCTGGCAGAAACCCAATTAGTAGCAGCAATCCATGCTACCAGTCCTGGGTCAAGCAGTGGCTTCCCCCATGTCCATCTCAATAACGGACTATGGACTTTTCCTCTAGGAACTTGTCCAAACTTTTTTTAAACCTAGATATAATAACTGCTGTTACACATCCTTTGGCAGCGAGTTCCAGAGCTTGACTATTCTTTGAGTGAAAAAATATTTCCTCCTGTTTGTTTTAAAAGTATTTCCTTGTAATTTCATTTCCTGGTCTTTGTACTTTCTGAAAGAGTGAAAAATCAATTTACTTTTACCCGTTGTACACCACTCAGGGTTTTATATATCTCAATCATATCCCCCCACCCCCATAGCCATCTCTTTTCCAAGCTGAAGAGCCCTAAACTCTTTAGCCTTCCTCATATGGGAGGAGTTCCATCGATTTTATCATTTTGGTTGCTCCTCTTTGAACCTTTTCTAATTCTGCTATATCTTTTTTGAGATACAGAGACCAGAATTGAATGCAATACTCAAGGTGAGGTCACACCATGGTTCATGGTTTTATTTTTCATCACTTTCCTAATAATTCTTAGCATCACTCGTCGTTCCGATTTCCATATCATGTTAAATAGCACCAGTCACAATACGGATCCCTGAGGCACTCCACTATTCACCCTCCTCCATTGAGAAAAATGCCTATTTAACCCTACCCTCTGGTTTCTGTCCAGTAACCAATTCCTAATCCATAGAAGGACATTGCCCTTATCACATGACTTTTTAATTTTCTCAGGAGTCACCCATGAGGAAGTTTATCAAAAGCTTTCTGAAAATCTAGATACACTACTTCAGCCGGCTTACCTTTATCCACATGTTTATTCGTGCCTTCAAAGAAATGAAGCAAATTGGTGAGACAAGACTTCCCTTGGCTGAACCCATGCTGACTCTGTCCCATTAAATCATGTTTGTCTATGTGTTCTGTAATTTTATTCTTTATAATAATTTCCACTATTTTACCCACACTGAAGTCAGGCTTACCGGTCTGTAATTTTCCGGATCACCCTTGGAACCCTTTTTAAAAATAGGCATTATATTGGCCAGTCTTCAGGTACTATGAACAACTTTAATGACAGGTTACAGATCACTAACAGCAGTTTGTTCAGTACCCTGCGGTGTATGCCATCAGGCCCAGGTGATTTGTCCCTCTTTAACTTATTGATTTGGCTCAGTACGTCTTTCAGGTTCACCAAGATTTCTTTGAGTTTCTTCACATCATCACCCTTGAAAACCATTTCCAGTACAGGTAGATCTCTTACATGTTGTTCTGTAAAGATAGAGCAAAGAATTCATTCAGTCCCTCCGCTATGGCCTTGTCCTACCTGAGCAAAATCTAACAGTCCCACAGATTCCCTCACAGGCTTTCTGCCTCTGATATACCTGAAAAAGGTGTTACTTTGAGTTTTTGTCTCCACGGCAAGTATTTCTTCATATTCTCTTTTAGCCTTTTTTATCAGTACTTTGCATGTAGCTTATGTTACTTCTTATTTATTTTCATTAAAATTCTTTTTCCATTCTTTGAAGGATGCTCTTTTCGCTCTTATAGCCTTTTTCACTTCACCTTTTTACCATGCTGGCTGTTATTTGTTCTTCTTTTCACCTTTGTTAATAATGGAATACATCTGGTCTGAGCTTCCACAATGGTATTTTTAAACAGCGTCCATGCCTGATTTAAAGTTTTGATCTCGTAATATATGCTGCAGTTGTTTTGATGGGATCTTTAAATTGGTGAGTGGCAAATTGGACCTAGTCCTGCTCTGGCAGTGGCATACTGGAGAATTCCAGGCTGCACCAAATCTTACACCAGTGATGTCACTGGAATAGTTTAGTAGTTCTACCTTCATCTGCTGGATTAACCTTTTTGGTCCAGCATTTATGGCTTTCAATTTGAGCTTCAACAAAGAGGAGCATTCAGGTTAGAAGAATCTTGGGCATCAGTGACTTGGCATTTAGGATTTGTCGAGTCCTGATAATATGCATATATGTAAATCATTTTTAAAAAAGATTTGTGTGTAATATGTTCATTTATGTTTGCTGATATTACATGCTGTACTTTTTTTTTTTTTTTTTTTTAATTTGTAGGACCTTCGAAACCAACTTTATGAAAATTACTATCTAAACTTTATTTCTGCAATTTCAAGAAGCAAACTGGAGGACATTGCGAGTGCAGCATTGGGAGCGAGTGCAGTATCCCAGGTGGCAAAGGTTAGAGCATTCTGTGGGTTCTGACATTGATATAGGTTTTTGCTTCTGGTTGCTTTTGCTTAGCTACTGTTTTCCATAAAGAAAATTCTCCACCTTGACAGAGCATTTCTTCTACTAATTATGCTATAGATAGGATGCTCAGTGGAATTTATATCGTATCTTTTTTAGAATTATTTTAATTTCAGATATGTTTTTTATAACTTGACTAATATACATGGAGATTGGTGGTTAAAAAAAAGCTTTCCTTTGTAAGTTGTACTGCTGAATGATCATTCAAACTAATATGACTTTTGCTCTGAGATTCCAGGACATGTATAGTCATAAGCTCCTTCTGCAAACTCATTGCTTGTGTTGCTGATTGTGGGACTAATTTTATTTTCAGCATCTTTCTGGCTGTATTTGTTAATAATTAATTCACAGGATCATTTACTCAGAGTTACCAAGGTACCCAGTTCCAGGAGGGAGACTCTTTGGCCAGTCCTGGTTTTAAACTTACATCCCAAAGTAGAGTGGTATTTGTAGTTCCTGATTTTACTCATTGAAATCAGTGCTGCAGGTCCCATAATGCATCAGAATGAGGTTAGAAGAAATCCAGGATTGGGCTGAAATTTCCCTCCTGGAACTAAGTAACTTAAAAACTCTGTTTATTAACAGTGTGCGTTAATAACATTGATGCATGTTATTTGCCACAAGGCCCATTCAGGGTGTGAATTAAGCTTTTGCCTATGGAGGAGACCAGAAATAAATTACATTAACTATATCATGTTTAAAAAAAAAAAGGAATTATTCCCTCAGGGATCAAATTTAATCTAATTTTTACTGAGTTGACTTGCAGGATCCCTCTCACTGGCAATGGTGAAATCAGTTGCATACCCTTATGCTGTGGGAGGCTATAGGTAGACCACCTTATCTAAAAACTTTTTGGAAATGTGGTCTACCTATGTTCAGTCTCTTAGTCCAAGAGTTCGGAGTTTAGTTTTGAACAAGCTACATCTTGTGCCTTCATAATTATTTCTTACAGAAGCTGTATTCTCCTGTGGACATAGTCCTCTAGGGTCCCCTGGGGTAAGGGGGGATAGGGCTAGGGAAGGAGGGGAAGGGTGGGGGCTGGAGGTGGGTGGGTACCAGAGATGATATGGGTCGGGGTGGGCGTGGGTGGAGGCTATAAGAGTCAAAGCCTCCCTCCCCCTTTGTGGTTATATATTGTTAAACTGTCTGTAATTTGTTCTCCTTCAAGGATGCTCTTTGTATCAGTTTTGCTGCTGTTTGCGTTATATTTGTTAACAGTTCTTTGTGTTATTTCTTGCGATTGTTTGGATTGAATTTTGTATCCTTGTAATTCTGAGTACATTTTTCTAATAAAATATATTTGAATTGATCTCATTTTTACCTCAGTCTGTAGTTTGATAAACTGCAGTTTTGTTACTTCCTTAAATGATTTCAAATGATTGTTTTAGAAAGAGAAAACTACAGTCATTTTACTTCAAGGGGTCATGTGCTAACATCGTTAATGTGTGTTATTTGCCGCAGGGACCTATTTTATACTTTCTGACACCTATTTTGTACGCTTTAAGGGCTTATGAGCTAATTCTGAGTTAATCAGCATTCAGTAATGTGGACATGCTAACTAATTAGCACAGGAATGCCCACTCTCTGTCCCCCAGACACGCTCCCCTGTGCGATAAAATAAAACAAAATTTTTAGCACAGATCACAAAGTTACAGCAGGACACTTGAGCTTGTCCTGTGGTAAGCAGTTTATAGCATTGATGTTGGAATTTGTATGGGTTCATTTCTTTTTTTTTTTTTTTCTTTTTCTGGGACTCTGTCATCCTTAACTGACCTAAGTGGCTGTCTTGTTACCTGTTTACATTTACTTGACTCCTAAAGCAGAATTGTCGGGCATTGCAGAGATCAGGCATCCAGGGAGGGAGACTGTTACCACTAGTGTAGCAACCTCTACTAGCCAACAAGTGTCACTGAGAGTATGCTTCAGAGGTGGCATTCCTCCAGCCTTTGGGTTGGTAAGGTTTCTCTTTGCAACCTTGGGCATATCTGAGGGTGAAAATGCTGTGTGTTGGGGGGGAGGGGGGTAGAATGGTTAGAGCAAAATACATGTTAATTTACATATATTTGTTGTAGTCTCACTTTTATAATTAAGGGCCCTGTTTACTAAGCTGCACTGTAGGCATGCAAACCTTTTACCTTGCCCTAACGATAGACACCCATTATATTCTTATGGGTGTCTCTATTATTAGCGCGCGCTAAAACGTTTGCATGCCTACAGCATGCTTAATAAACGGAGCCCTAAGAGAGGTAAGGTGAAATTAGGTCTTACCTGCTAATTTTCTTTCCTCTAGTGCAAAGGCACCCAAGGCTCCCGTCTTGTCACGGGAGCCAAGGCACAAAGCTGCCAATACCGGAGACAGCAGCACAGGGGGAGGGACCCGGCTAAGCAGGTTTGACACCCCAAGGGGGAAGACTGGGCCCCACTGGACTCACACCCCCCGAAGTACCTTTTTATTTTTAAACCACACTCAGGCTTCTGAACCAATTAACAGGAAATACTCCCTATTTATTATTCTTTTTTTTTTTTAATTTTTTTTTTTAAGACCTCACCAGACTAGTAAGACTGCACAGGCTGTACTTCTACCCTCTGCTGGAGACTGAGAAATACTGGCTAGTTGGGGTTCTGCACAGGTTATATATACAATTTTCAAAGTTCAGTGTTTCTCAGTCTCCCTCTGCTGGTAGGAGTGCATAACCCAAGCGTCTTGACCGGTCTGGAGGGTCGCTGAGGAATATAAAAGTATTAGCTTCTAAACACATTCTTTATTGTAAAGGTGAAACTTAGTATCTTGTGGTTCTAATGCTATGAACTTATGTTCCTGCAAATGCTTGGAATTTGTTTTCAAAAACATAGGCTTTGAGCATGTCTACTGAAAAGTCAGAAAACCATCATTTCAACTGAAAACAAATGTGGCCATCTCGGGAAAAGGTGGCTAAAGTAATCAGAAACAAAAAAATGATAAACCTTGCTTTCTCTACCTCACCACCTCTCCCTCCACTAGTCCGTTCCCCTCTCTCTCCTTCCCCTCATTCCCTTTCCTCCTTTCCTGAAGTTACTATTGAGGAAACTACACTTCTCCTTTCTTCCTCAAAATGTACCACCTGTTCCTCTGATCCCATTCCTACCCACCTTAATGCCATCTCTCCTGCTCTTATTCCTTTTATCTGTCACATTCTCAACCTCTCACTTTCCACTGCGACTGTCCCTGCTGCCTTTAAACATGCTGTGGTCACACCTCTCCTTAAGAAGCCTTCACTCGACCTTACTTGTCCCTCTAATTACTGACCCATCTCCCTCCTTCCTTTTCTCTCCAAATTACTTGAGCGTGCTGTTCACCGCCACTGCCTTGAGTTTCTCTCCTCACATGCTATTCTTGACCCACTACAATCTGGTTTTCGCCCTCTCCACTCAACCGAAACTGCGCTTACTAAAGTCTCCAATGACCTATTACTGGCTAAATCCAGAGGTCAATATTCCATCCTCATTCTTCTTGATCTTTCCGCTGCTTTTGACACTGTCGATCACAGCATACTTCTCGATACCCTGTCCTCACTTGGATTCCAGGGCTCTGTCCTTTCCTGGTTCTCTTCCTACCTCTCCCTCCGCACCTTTAGTGTTCACTCTGGTGGATCCTCTTCTACTTCTATCCCTCTGCCTGTCGGCGTACCTCAGGGTTCTGTTCTTGGTCCCCTCCTCTTTTCTCTCTACACTTCTTCCCTTGGTTCATTAATCTCATCCCATGGCTTTTCCTACCATCTCTATGCTGATGACTCCCAAATCTACCTTTCTACCCCTGATATCTCACCTTGCATCCAAACCAAAGTTTCAGCGTGCTTGTCTGACATTGCTGTCTGGATGTCTCAACACCACCTGAAATTGAATATGACCAAAACCGAGCTTCTCATTTTCCCCCCCAAACCCACCTCCCCGCTTTTCTATTTCTGTTGATGGCTCTCTCATTCTCCCTGTCTCCTCAGCTCGAAACCTTGGGGTCATCTTTGACTTTTCTCTCTCCTTCTCTGCTCATATCCAGCAGATTGCCAAGACCTGTCGTTTCTTTCTTTACAACATCCGTAAAATCCGCCCCTTTCTTTCCGAGCACTCTACCAAAACCCTCATCCACACCCTTGTCACCTCTCGTTTAGACTACTGCAATCTGCTTCTTGCTGGCCTCCCACTTAGTCACCTCTCCCCTCTCCAGTCGGTTCAAAACTCTGCTGCCCGTCTCGTCTTCCGCCAGGGTCGCTTTACTCATACTACCCCTCTCCTCAAGACCCTTCACTGGCTCCCTATCCGTTTTTGCATCCTGTTCAAACTTCTTCTACTAACCTATAAATGTACTCACTCTGCTGCTCCCCAGTATCTCTCCACACTCGTCCTTCCCTACACCCCTTCCCGTGCACTCCGCTCCATGGATAAATCCTTCTTATCTGTTCCCTTCTCCACTACTGCCAACTCCAGACTTCGCGCCTTCTGTCTCGCTGCACCCTATGCCTGGAATAAACTTCCTGAGCCCCTACGTCTTGCCCCATCCTTGGCCACCTTTAAATCTAGACTGAAAGCCCACCTCTTTAACATTGCTTTTGACTCATAACCACTCGCCTCCACCTACCCTCCTCTCTTCCTTCCCGTTCACATTAATTGATTTGATTTGCTTACTTTATTTTTATTTTTTTTTTTGTCTATTAGATTGTAAGCTCTTTGAGCAGGGACTGTCTTCTATGTTTGTGCAGCGCTGCGTACGCCTTGTAGCGCTATAGAAATGCTAAATAGTAGTAGTAGGTTTTAATGAATTGTATTAGAGCAAACAATTCTTAAGGCAGGCAGGTTGGCTGCAATACGCAAAACCTGTATGACACAGTGGCCCTCGCGGACAGAAGCTCATTTGCTCCATATTGACTCCATATTGGCACCATAACTGCACTCTGGTTGTTATGGGGGGTTTTGTGTTGTATCCAGAGCTCAAGCAACAAGAAGGAAAAAACCAACCCTTCATGCCTTAAAAGATGTGGATACCTACAGAACACAAGAAATACGGCATTGGTACTCATGTTTGGCTTGCTGTGTATTAGGTGCTATCCTTGGATTTTTTAAAAAGTGTTGTTTTGTAAAGTTACCCACCGTGGGCCTTGCGTTCTGTGGTGGCCTGTGACCTTGTGCCCGCTTTTCTGCAATTTGTATTGGAACAGACCAGAAGGGAATTTTTTTTTTTTTTTTAGGGGAAAGGGAAATGGGACTTGATATTCCGCCTTTCTGTGGTATTTTACAACTACATTCAAAGCGGTTTACATATATACAGGTACTTATTTTGTACCTGGGGCAATGGAGAGTTAAGTGACTTGCCCACAGTCACAAGGAGCTGCAGTGGGAATGGAACCCAGTTCCCCAGGATCAAAGTCCGCTGCACTAACCACTAGGCTACTCCTACTGACTGGGCCTCATGAATGGAACAAACTACCTTTGGGAATTAAAAATCAAACTTACTTGACCTCATTTAAGTACCAGCTGAAGGGCTACCTGCTGGTGTGTCAGGGTTTCTTTGATTTGTCATTTAAATGCTAGTTGCAGGACCACTTGTTCTGTAGTTATTTATTATATGTTATATTTTTCTTTTTTTCTTTGCTTGTTTTCTTATGTATGTAATATTGTTCTCCGCCGTGGATAAGGGTAGACTATGAATAATAAATCTAAACCTAATACAACAGTCCAAACCCCATTCTTTTAAGTGAAAAAAAAAAGTTGCGGACTGCTTATGAATCCATGACATAAAAAAATTAGTAATTTCCAACATTTTGGATCTTCTACTTTAGTCATCTTTTCCCAGAGATGGTTACGAATGGATGATTTAGGAATCTAAGGGATCCTTTTACTAAGCTACGTAAGCGTCTACACGCACCCAACGTGCGCCAAAATGGAGTTACCACCCGGCTACCGCGTGGCTCTTGCAGTAATTTCATTTTTGGCACGTGTCCGAAAAATAAATTTTATTTTCAGACGCGTATTGGATGCGTGCCAAGTGGCATTTGATGCACTCAGGCCATTACCACTTGGTTACCATGTGAGACTTTACCGCTAGGTCAATAGCTGGCGATAAGGTCTCGGACCCAAAATGGACCTGCGGCAGTTTTCATTTTGCTGCACATCCGTTTTCTTCAAAATTAAAAAAAAAAAGGCATTTTTTACATATGCGCTGAAAAATGATTCTGCGTGCATCCAAAACATGCGTCTATTTATTATTTTTATTTGTTGCATTTGTAGCCCACATTTTCCCACCTTTTTGCAGGCTCAATGTGGCTTACATAAAGCCGTAGTGGCTATCACCATTTACGGAATGAGAAATACAAGGTATTATAAGGATTAGAGTACAAACAGTATTAAAATAAATTAAAGTAAGTGTATAAACAGTTCATAACAGGTGTAAGAGATAAGGGAGTAATGCATAATGTTCACTTAGTGACAAAGTAATTGAAGTAAACAGGTATAAAGAGTTCAGTGTTATCTTGTTCTGGTAGACTTTTGAAGTCAGGTCGTTTATGAAGGATCATTATGATAAGTCTTTTTGAACAGGTTGGTCTTTAGTAATTTCTGGAAGGCTATCAAGTTGTGCATTGTTTTTATGGCATTTGGAAGTGCATTCCATAGTTGTGTGCTGATGTAGGCGAAGCTAGATGCATATATTGATTTATATTTCAATCCTTTGCAACTGGGGTAATGGAGGTTCAAGAATGTACGTGATGATCTTTTTGTGTTCCTGGCTGGTAAGTCTATTAGGTCTGACATATATAACGGGGCTTTGCCATGAATAATTTTATGAACCAAGGTACAGAGTTTGAACATAATTCGTTCTTTTAGTGGAAGCTAATGCACTACACTACCACAGGCCATTTTTCAGTGCGCCTTTGTAAAAGGGTCCCTAATACTTTTATGCTGATGTGTGGCTCATTAGTAGCAAGGTAGTAAAGAATTGTGTAGCACCTTTTGTCCAGGCTATCATAGCACACCTCATTTTGCTTTTCAGGAACTTTTTTGTGCAGTCATGTAATAGATGGTTATGTCTTCTGTTCCCAAACTGTGGGTTTCAGGTATATAGCTAACAGTTACAGAGCAACAACAAGGTCTTTTTAATCCAGATGTTGTAAAGTAAGCACGGCTGAATCTTTTTCCATCTCCTATACACCTTTTAAATTGATCTTAATAGTGATGTGTGTAAAGAGCCTAATTCTTTTTTTTTCTTTTTTAGGTGTTTGATCAATATCTCAATTTTATAACCTTAGAAGATGATATGTTCATACTGTGCAATCAGAATAAGGAGGTTGTTTCCTACCGTGGTAGGTGAACCTAGTTTTATATAATTTAAATAAAATAAAAAATGATGTAGTACAGCACATTGTTTTCTTATAACTCTGATTTGAAACCACTGAAAACGTATCCCCTTGTTAAGGCTTTATACATAAAGGGGGAGATTCTATATATGGTGCTTAAAATATTAGCACGGAAAACATTTTTGACTAAGCATATTCTATAAGCTGTGTCTAGATTTAAGCACAGTATATACAATACACTTAGTCGATATCCCAAAACCTAAAACTATGCGCTTCCATTTATAACAGTGAAAATGTGGTGTAAACCCTGATGTGTAGATTTATTCACAGTGAGCCATATTCTGTAACTATGCACGTAAATTTCAGAACACCCATGAAATGCCCATTTCCCTGCCCATAACCACACCCAGTGGCCTGCGGTGACATTTATAGGAGGGGATTCAGTAGACATGCTAAACATTTGTTCAGCAACTAAATCAACAGTCAATCCCTAATTACTATTGATCGAAACCTCACTCTTGATACCCACGTGAAGAACACGACGAAAAAGATGTTCCACACCATGTGGAAACTCAAAAGAGTAAAACCATTCTTCCCGAGATACATCTTCCGCACCCTGGTACAGTCAATGGTAATAAGCCATCTGGATTACTGCAACACACTATATGCGGGCTGCAAAGAACAGACTATCAAAAAACTCCAAACAGCCCAGAACACTGCTGCCAGACTCACATTTTGGAAAAACTAAATATGAAAGTGCAACACCCCTAAGAGAGAAACTGCACTGGCTCCCACTTAAAGAACGCATTGCGTTCAAGATATGTACGATTGTACACAAAATTATTCACGCAGACGCCCCGATCTACATGCTGAACCTAGTGGACCTACCTCCCAGAAACGCCACAAGAACATCCCGCAAATTTCTCAATTTGAACTTCCCCAGCTGTAAAGGACTAAAATACAAGCTGATGCATGCCACTACCTTCTCCTACATGAGCACGCAGATATGGAATGCTCTACCCACAGACCTGAAATCAATTGTCGAAACAAATAACTTTCACAAATCTCTGAAGACATACTTCTTCAACAAGGCCTACAATGAGAGCCAACAGCTTCACTAATTCACTTTCCCAACCCAACCTGTTAGGAAAATCCACTCCTACTATCACCCGCCTAATCACTTCCTCTTTCTTCCCTACTTAATCTCTACACACTACTAACTGTATCTGATGTTCTGTAATGACAATGTCATAACAAAACTATTTAAGCCACATTGAGCCTGCAAATAGGTGGGATAATGTGGGATACAAATGCAATAAATAATAATAATAATAATACTGGCTAAATCAGTAAAATGTTCCACACTCTCCAGTGAAATGGTAATACTACTACTACTACTACTACTTAACATTTCTAGAGTGCTACTAGGGTTACGCAGCGCTGTACAATTTAACAAAGAGAGACAGTCCCTGCTCAAAGAGCTTACAATCTAATAGACAAGTGAACGTTCGGTCCGATAGGGGCAGTCAAATTGGGGCAGTCTGGATTCACTGAACGGTAAGGGTTAGGTGCCGAACGCAGTATTGGGCTTTAAGCAAAGACTTGAAGACGGGCAGGGAGGGGGCTTGGCTTTAAGGGCTCAGGAAGGTTGTTCCAAGCATAGGGTGAGGCGAGGCAGAATGAGCGGAGCCTGGAGTTGGCGGTGGTGGAGAAGGGTACTGAGAGGAGGGATTTATCCTGTGAACGGAGGTTATGGGCGGGAACGTAAGGGGAGATGAGGGTAGAAAGATAGTGAGGGGCAGCAGACTGAGTGCATTTGTAGGTAAGAAGGAGAAGCTTGAATTGAATGCGGTATCTGATCGGAAGCCAGTGAAGTGACTTGAGGAGAGGGGTGATATGAGTATATCGGTTCTGGCGGAATATGAGACGTGCAGCAGAGTTCTGAACAGATTGAAGGGGGGGATAGATGGCTAAGTGGGAGGCCGGTGAGGAGTAAGTTGCAGTAGTCCAGGCGAGAGGTAATGAGAGCGTGGACGAGAGTTCGGGTGGTGTGTTCAGAGAGGAAAGGGCGAATTTTGCTGATGTTAAAGAGGAAGAAGCGACAGGTCTTGGCTATCTGCTGGATATGCGCAGAGAAGGAGAGAGAGGAGTCAAAGATGACTCCGAGGTTGCGGGCAGATGAGACGGGGAGGATGAGGGTGTTATCAACTGAGATAGAAAGTGGAGGAAGAGGAGAAGTGGGTTTTGGTGGAAAGACGATAAGCTCGGTCTTGGACATGTTCAGTTTCAGGTGGCGGTTGGACATCCAGGCAGTAATGTCAGATAAGCAGGCCGATACCTTTGCCTGGGTCTCCGCGGTGATGTCTGGTGTGGAGAGATACAGTTGGGTGTCATCAGCATAGAGATGATACTGGAAACCATGAGATGAGATCAGGGCGCCCAGGGAAGAGGTGTAGATTGAGAAGAGAAGGGGTCCAAGGACAGATCCCTGGGGAACACCAACAGATAAGGGATGGGGGTGGAGGAAGATCCATGAGAGTGAACTTTGAAGGTATGGTGGGAGAGATAGGTGGAGAGCCAGGAGAGGACAGAGCCCTGGAACCCAAATGAGGACAGTGTGGCAAGAAGTAAGTCATGATTGACAGTGTCAAAAGCGGCGGATAGATCGAGGAGGATGAGGATGGAGTAGTGGCCTCTGGATTTGGCAAGGAACAGGTCATTACAGACTTTAGAGAGTGCTGTTTCTGTCGAGTGAAGAGGGCGAAAACCGGATTGTAGCGGATCGAGGATGGCATGAGAGGAGAGAAAATCAAGGCAGCGGCTGTGGACTGCGTGCTCAAGTATCTTGGAGAGGAAGGGTAGGAGGGAGATGGGGCGGTAGTTGGAGGGACAGGTAGGGTCTAGTGATGGTTTTTTGAGGAGTGGCGTGACTACGGCATGCTTGAAGGTGTCGGGGACAGTTGCAGTGGAGAGAGAGAGGTTGAGATATGACAGATGGAGGGGGTGATAGTAGGAGAGATGGTGTTAAGTAAGTTGGTGGGGAAGGGATCAGAGGAACAAGTGGTGCATTTTGAGGAGGAAAGAAGGCGGGCAGTTTCCTCCTCGGAGATATCAGGAAAGGAGGAGAAGGAGGTCTGGGTTGGTTGGTTGAGGGAGAGGGTTGAAGGGTGAAGAAGAGGAGGTGGCTTGGTAGTGAACTCAAGGTTGATCTTTTGCACCTTGTCGCGGAAGTAGTCAGTTAATAATAACTTTATACCACTGAAAATTTTAATATTTTAAAGAAGGGAAACACAAGGAGAGTTCAGTATAGGCTGATCCTTCAGCCGAGCTCATTTATTAGTGAGACTATCTTAATCCTAATAGGGGATATATATATAATAGGAGGTACCTAAAACATTAACAACAAACAGTACTCCTGTTCTATATAAATTACAAAATCTTTATTAGTGAAAACAAACCAGTGCATTAAAAGAATTACCAAATAGTATCCCTGCAACTCACTCACACTGCCATCCACACCAGACTTATACCCTGATCACATATGTAAATCCCACAAAGAACATTGAACATAAACCCAGTTTTTTCAGTCTCTGTGTTTCGTCAGAGCACAATCTCAATAAAGATCAGTCAGTGAGCCCTAAAAAAACAAGGGCACACAAAACCCAGTTCTTAATAATTGTAGCAGATATTGAACATTGCTGATTTTTGTATCCAACAAGTTCTCAAGTGAAGAAAGAAAAAAAACTCCACTGTAATATAAAGCCACTGTTCTTATCCCTGTGATAAAAAAAACCCACAGAGAAACACTGGGAATTACAAAGTCACACAAATCTTCTGTGATCCTCCTGCACACAGTCAAACCTTTAAATTAAAGGCAGCCAAAGAATGCTTCAGGTAAGTGGGAGGCTTCCAGGGATAATAGGTATATTAAACCCACATACTTGGTATACTCCAAAGTTCCCCAGTTGGTATACTCCAAAGTTCCCCAATGCGAGACCGCATTTCGTAGCTCTTCCTCAGGGGGAACCACCCCTTATCACCAACGGGACTAACGTCCAGGCAGGGAATACCAGCCCCACCTCCAAGCTTGGATTCCCTGCCTGGACGTTAGTCCCGTTGGTGATAAGGGGTGGTTCCCCCTGAGGAAGAGCTACGAAATGCGTAGGGATTTCGGGTGACTACTGTAATCCAAAAAGGTATTCCTGTCAGTCTTCTTTCGAGAAACAGTAGTTGAAAAACTACTTTTATGTATAGTATCGCCATAAAAATACAATAACTGGTGGAACGTGTGGGATGCTGTAGAGCTTGCAGACTTGTTTTGTATAAATTCAACTTCCTATTCTATTTGAAGAGGTGCATGGTGTTAGCACTGCTATGTGGAATAATTAGGGCAGCTACTTTGTGCTTGAGCATGTAGTTTTTAAATAATAATTAAATTTGTGCTAATTGCACATTCCATTACATAGCTTCCCACTATTCCAGAACCTGTGGGACAGTTGTGTCTATAAACCAGCAGGTGGAGATAGAGAACTGAAAACTGAGTTGACATCTCTCTTGGCATCCAGTCCAGCTCCTCAATATTTTCTCTCTCCAGCAGGTGGATGGACACACTTTTTAGCTCAGGTTTTTAGTGATTTGCTCCTGGGCCAGTTGGTCAACTGGTCCCCCATTTGAGCTTTGCGGGCAGCTTGAGTCTGCAGAGACATATCTGAAGGTTTTCAGATCCCTGTCTTTGGTGCCCTGTGAATTTACTACTTCCCTCCCTTCTCCTCTTCCCTGTTTCCTGTGGAGCTTTCCTTTCCAGCACGATAGGAAAGAGGTTTAATGGAGAGCCTGGGACAGAGAATCTGTCATGATTCTGTCTTATCTGGGGGTAAGACTTGTGGAGACTGTGAATTTGGGGGGAGCAGCTGGCAGGAGAATAGGAACTATCCAGCCAGGCTTTTCAGCTGATAGTGGACTGATGGGTTCTCCACTTCTGGACTTGATGGCAGTGAAATGGAATGCCAGAGTGCCCAAGTTCTTCATCTGTGGGAAAGAACTGGGTTCGATGCCTTTCCGCAGCCTTGATTGGAGACACATCTACTGTATTTCTTCCCACCTTGGCCCAAGGCATGCCGTGTGTTGAAAAGGATTGCATTGCACACAGAGGTGGGAACAAGACATAGATACTAGACATGATATACACAGCTGGGAGAAGGCATGGGGTTTCTTGTTAAGTAGCTTTGTGAGTAGTGCCATTATAGAGAATGGATATAAAATACTATATCGCTGGTACTACACCCCGGACAGATTAGCCAAAATGATACCAGAAGCGTCGAATCAATGCTGGAGGGGATGTACAATGAAGGGAGACATGCTACACATCTGGTGGACATGCCCAAAAATACAAAGATACTGGAGAGAACTGTTGGACATGCTTAAACAAATACTGGGCAAAGAGTATCCACTGACAGTGGACCACTGCATACTAAACTTTCAACCTACAGGATTTTCGAAACCGCTACATCGATTGGCCTCCATGTTTTTGGCGGCGAGCAAGATAGCGGTGGCATCCGCATGGAAGCAACAATCGTCTCCCCCAGTAATGAAGGTTATATATAAAATGGACTACTTCTACCAAATGTCTAAATTGACAGCAATAAAGAATGGACAAGTAGCCCAATTCTTAAAAATATGGGATAAGTACAAAGAATGGAGGCATCGAGACGGGATCAACCTTGATGCGCCCCAACTGATGACACCGCGGCTCTGAACACCTCTAAGAGTACAAGGACCGAAACACATCATAAACTTATCCATGGGTGCAGCAGTGTTGGGACTATTGCAAAATGAAAATAGAAGAGACATATGGGCAGGGAGTTGGGGAAGTGAGGGAGGGGGGAGGGGATATGGGATTGTTTATATGTAAATTACAGCAATATACTTTGAAATGTATGTTTAAATATATAAATAAACAGTTAAAAAAAAAAAAAAGAAAAGGATTGCATTGCACCAGGGTCAAATAATTCTGGTCACCCCGGATTGGCTGCGAAGGCTGTGATACTCAGACCTGATTCAACTGCTGGACGAGGATCCTACTACTACTACTTAACATTTCTAAAGCGCTACTAGGGTTACGCAGCGCTGTACAATTTAACATAGAAGGACAGTCCGCTCAAGGAGCTTACAATCTAAAGGACAAATGTATCCTCTCTGTCTTTCGCAGGTACATGGCCTACTGAAGAAAGGTCCAGTGCTCATGGAGGATCTATGCCCCTTTGGTCGTATGGCTTGGCCATTGAAAAGGCTCGATTGAGCCAAAAGGTTATTCTGATTCAGTCATTGCTACCTGCTTCAGGATCGGAAATGCTCTACATCTGTGGCATATATGAAGGTGTGGAGGACATTCAAGGGTTGGTATTCTGAGCACGGACTTTCTCCCTTCTCTGCTCACATTGTATGCAAACTAGCATTTTTCCAGGCAGGTCTTCAGAAGGGATTGGTGTTGGGTTCTCTAAAAGTTCAGTTTGTGTCTTTGGCCTGACGTTTCTTGCGGTTCACCTGGATATAGTTCAGTTCTTTCAGGGTGTGGGCCGCTTGCAGCCTCCCTTTCGTACACCTTGTCCAGAGTGGAACCTTAATTTAGTCTTTTGAGCTCTGCAGAAGCCTCCTTTTGAGCCACTCTGAAAGACCTCCTTGAAAGATCTTATGCTAAAGACAGCCTTCTTGGTGGCTGTTTCATTGGCATGTAGGATTTCACAGCTTTAGGCTCTTGTCGGGATCCCTTTCTCATGGTTCCTTCCTTTCTTCCGAGAGTGGTATCAGCATTTCATCTGTACCAATCTGTGGAGCTTCCGTGCTTTTACAGAGAGGACAAAGAGGCTTAGTATTCAACCTTGAAATTTCTCAATGTGCATAGAGTCCTCATTAGATACCTGGACATCATGAATGAATTTTCGCAAATTGGACAGACTTTTTAGTAAACAGAAGCTTGGCCTCATGGCTTCCAAGCCCACCTTGCTAACTGGCTAAAGGGGACTATCATGTCAAGTTATTTGCTTTCGGGGAAGCAGGCTCCTCAGGCTTTGCAGGCTCATTCTGTGAGATGTGCAGCGACATCCTGTGTGGAGACTACCTTACTGTCTCCAGCTTATATTTGCAAGGCAGCAACGTGGTCAATGCTGCATATGTTTGCCAGGCACTACTGGGTGGACATTGCGACGTGCTTGGAAGCCAGTTTTGGGGCTTCGATCCTCAGTGCAGCGGTACCAGGATCCCACTCACTCTAGAAAGTGTTTTTATAAATCTGGAATATGTAATGGAAGGAGAAAATAGTAATTTTATTTCTATTAGTCCTTCCCACTATTCCAGAGGCTTGCCCAAGGTTTCTGAGATGGTCCTATAGAAATTAAAAGTTAATGGTTTGAATTGAATGAAACTACAGAAGGAGGTATATTAGCATTGTCACTAGGAGAATTGACACCTGGGAATTTACTCTGCTTAGTATGTATGCATCAGTAGGGTCTAAGGGTTCTTTCTTTGCAGAGGTGTGCAAGCTCATTTCTCAACATGGAGTCGGTGACTTTATCATTTGGGTGGGGGGGGGGGGGGGGGGGGGAGATGACATGAACATCAATTTGGATAAATTGGATAGGTTCAGCAGGAGAAGCAGAGAGGAAGTGAGAGAAGGTAACTTGATTTGGAGACTGCTCCTTAATCACTCCCTTGAGGACGTGTGGAGGATACAACACCCTATTGAGAGGCAATACACGTATTATTCAGGCAAATATAGAACATACTCTACGCTTGATTATTTTTGGGTAGACAGAGCAGTGGGGAAATGGGAGGATTTAAAGGTCCACCTTATTTGTATCTCTGACCATGCCCCTCTTACAGTACTTTTAGAGTAGTGTAAGGTGGGAAGGCAAGGGGCTCCTGGAGGGCTAATGCTAATCTACCATCCCACTCAACTACTCAGGAGCTATTGAGAGCCAAATGGCAGGAATATCTAGATTCCAGTGATACTGGCGATGTGACCCTTCCTACATTGTGGGAGGTGGGGAAAGCTTATGAGGGAGATTTTGATACAGGAAGCTTCCCGAGTCCATAGAATGAGGGAGGCCCAGCAAAAGGCTTTATTGGTGAGCCTGGGTGACTTGCAAAAGGTACACAAGAGGCATCCGTCTAAGTTGCTTCAGGGTCGCATTGCTAAGCTCAAGGTTCACCTCGAGGCATTGGACATTGGATGCATTGAATTTAAATTGAGGAAACTTAAATGAGATTTTATGGAATTTGGTAACAGATCAGGGAAGTTGCTAGCATTGCAGGTCCAAAAGCAACAGAGTGAATGTTGGGTTAATAGGATTACCACTTCCTCGGGGATCCACAAAACCTTTCATTCCAATATAACTTCTGAATTCCATCAGTTTTATCAAGCCCTCTATATGTCTGAACTACAGTGTCCCTCGGAGGAGATCAGGGAGTTGCTCGCGAAGCTTCTGCTCCCGCATGTTATGGGGGAGAAGGTCTTGAGACGGAGTACTCCTGTTACTGGTTTAGAAGTGTCACATGTTATCTCTCACTCATGGGGAAATCACCAGGGGAGGACAGATTCCCTATGGAATATTATAAAATTTTGAATCTACAGTTTTCGCCCTTACTGGCTCAACCGTTTAATGATCTGACTGATGGCTCTGTCCTTTCAAAGCCCAAGTACAGGGCCAAGTGTAGTTGTGCTTCCTAAGCTGGGAAAAGATCCCTTCTTCGCTAATTATTGACCCATTGCCCTTCTGAACACTGATATGAAAATTTTTGCAAATGTTCTTGCCAATTGGCTGTAGACTATGCTTCCTAAATTAATACATCCTGACCAAATGGGATTCGTGTAAAGGTGACAATTGGGGGATAATGTTTCTAGAGTAGTCGATCTTATTGACATTTTCAAATGGAGAAGGGAACAGACCCTTTGTGTGGCCTTTGACACTGAGAAAGCATTTGATAGGTTGGAGTGATTCTACCTCTTTGACGTGATGGGGGCCCCTTTGGTGACTGGGTTAGGTCACTCTGTGTAGAACCTTGTAGCTACATAGTGGTGAATGGCATCCAATCGGAGGAGCTTCAGTTGTATAGTAGTACCCACCAGGGGTGTCCTATGTCACCCTTGTTATTTGCTATTGCAGTAGAGCCCTTAGCAGCCACCATTTGTCACTGTTGATATTTATTTATTATGACATTTCTACCATGGTACCAGTTGTGCTATATGCCAATGATGATGCTGATTTTATTTTTGGTTCAGCCACAACGCTCCTTGCCCTTTTTAGTGGAGACGTAACAAAATTTGGGGCCTTTATCCAGGTTTAAAGTCAATATCAATAAAACTAAGGCTCTCCTTTTTAATGTTGCGCAATCTGACTTTCTCTTTAAAGTAGCAATGCAGGGTTTCCAATATCAGGGAATTCATATCATTGACAGGATCTCAGATTTGTACAGGCTCAACTATGAGTGTCTCCACACCAAATTACTTGCGAACCTGGAGTCCTGGTCTTCTCTGATGCTTTCCTATTTTACAAATGATGATACTGCCTAAATTTTTGTTTCTTTTTGCGCAATTACCTATTTTTATTTCTAAAACATGGTTCAAACAGGTGGGATAAATAGTTACGCAAATTTGTGTGGGGAAAAGGGCGACCTAAAGTTAGTTGGGCTCTGCTACTTCAGGAGAAGGCACTAGGGGGGCTGGGTTTTTTGAACTTTCGCAGGTAATATCAGGCGGCGGGCATGAAGAGACTTAGCGAGCACTATGTGGAGCATCCACTTGTGCATTGGGTAGCAACGGAGAAGTTCATTATTTGCCCTTACTCCCTGTAGATGTGGAGGGGAGAGGTAGTACGCTCGTTTGATCAGGAGGGAGAGTCCACCAACCATGTCTTTTTATCCCCCTTATTGGGGGTTTGGAAAGAAGTTAAAGAGAGGTTTCGCTTAGCCATCACTGCCAACTTGGCTAGTCATCGTAAGGATTTTCAGCCTTGGTCGACTGAGTACTTCATCCAGTTGCATGCTGCGTTGCAAACTCTGAGGTTTAGTCACTGTAGGGATTTGTATCATCAGGACACTGCTAGCCCTTGCCACTTTGCAGGACCTAATGGGCATGAAAATTCCTTTTTATCAATATTTTCAGGGTAGGGACTTCCTTCACTACCCGTTGGTGAAGAGAAATCTCTTTAGAGAGGCCTTGGACCTGGAAATAGTGCTATTTAAGTCTCCTACCTGCAGGAAGCTGTTATCCCGTTTATACAGTCCCTTAGGCCCTATTTATATATTTGCTAGTTCCTCTCGTAAAAGGAAGTGGGAAGCCTGGTTGTAGGCAGCTCTGGGGGACGGCTCCTGGAAGGTGATACATCTCTATGTGCATAAATGTACTTGGATCACCAGTTAGAACCAATTCCAGTTTCAAATCCTGCCACAGGACCTACTAGACTCTTCAACTGGGGGGGGTGGGGGTGGGAATGCAGAGTACGCTCACTGCTGGAGGAATTTGCCCAGTTGGGGGCCCTGGAGCATATGTGGTGGGATTGCAGGATTGCATCAAGGTACAAGTGTTTAGGGCAGTTATGGCACCAAACCTCTGGCCTGACTGGGGACTCTGAGTGGGTGATAGTGCAGCTTGTGTGCTGGGCCTTATACTGAACTGGTCTCCTCATGACTGTCCGGCCGCTGCTGCTTCTTCTGTGGAGCAGCAGCGGCCGGTACAAAAAGAAAAAAGCCAAAAAAAGATTTTTAACCTGTAACGCGGCTCCGTAGACAGCAATCTGGCATTGGCTGTCGTCACTGCAGCCGCTCCTCCTCTCCCCTCCCCTCCACGTCACTGCCCCTGCAGGAAGACCCCGGAGGAGCGCAGCGACGTCAGAGGGGAGAGGAGGAGCGGCTGCAGAGATGACAGCCAATGCCAGATGGCTGTCTACGGAGCCGTGTTTCAGGTTTAAAATCTTTTTTTGACTTTTTTCTTTTTGTACCGGCCGCTGCTGCTCAATAGGAGACGCAGCAGCGGCCGGACAGCGTTAGTATTGGTGGCTGCGGGTGGCGAGGGGGTTGATGTGCCCGGGGGGGGGGGGGGTAGGGGCTTGGGTGATGCGCCGAGGGGGGCGGGGAGGGTCGCTGGACATGGGTGGCTACAGGGGGGGCAAGGGGAAGAAAGGAGAGGAGGGTCGTTGGGCATAGGTGGCTGCAGGGGGACAGGGGAGAGGAGGGTCGCTGGACATGGGTGGCTGCAGGGGGCAGGGGGAGAGGAGAGTCGCTGGACATGGGTGGCTGCAGGGGGAGCAGGGGAGAGAGAAGGGCCGCTGCACATGCGTGGCTGCAGGGGCAGAGGAGAGTTGGTGGGGATGGGATCCTGAGACCAGATGGGTGGCTGCAGGGGG
Source organism: Microcaecilia unicolor (assembly GCF_901765095.1). Taxonomy (NCBI): domain Eukaryota; kingdom Metazoa; phylum Chordata; class Amphibia; order Gymnophiona; family Siphonopidae; genus Microcaecilia; species Microcaecilia unicolor. The sequence goes on from NC_044039.1 coordinate 104,529,322, forward strand.
GGCAGGGGAGACAGGAAGGACGCTGCAGGGGGGGGGGGGGAGATTACCTTGCTAGCGCCCGTTTCATTGCCTACCGAAACGGGCCTTTTATACTAGTTATTTGAATATTTTTTACTGCTGTAACTGCATATTGCTCATGTTTGATCTATTCTTACTGTACACCGCCGAGTGAATTCCTTCAAAAAGGCAGTAAATAAATCATAATAAAAAAATGAAATGAATTCCTAATGCAAAAGTGAGAGCTAGGGATCATCTTACTGAACCCAGCAGTATCACACTGGCACTGAAATATAACAATCAGTACAAATAGAAAAATAGCACCCAGCTCTAGAAAGTTGAATCTGATAATGCAATATTGCACTGTAAATTTTAAAAGACCTCAGAGACCCCTCAGAAGTTATCAACTATACTTCTTAAACATGGTCATTTTTCTTTCATTGGTCTAAAAACTCCCAATTTTTTAAGTGCATTGCTATAAAATACATCATATTAATCTTAGTGAAAATATCATAACAATCTCCTTGTGGTAGCAAAAACAGTGCCAAAAATACAGCCAAGCACTTATCTTTTCATCCAGTGGTGCCACAGTTTCACTCTGGTATTCAAGTTTCCTCAGGGGTTCAGTGCTGCATAAACTCAACCACAGAAAATTCTCTTTATCTAAAACAAAATAATTATATTTATTACTTTGAAGCTGTCTATTCAACTTTTCAAAAACAAAAAAAAACCACAGAACACTTACTTTACTGTATTCACTGCATGTTTCAAAATTGCGGAAACGTCAGATGCTCTCTTACTCATTTAAATATACTCTGACGACATATTCTTTCACACCAATTAAAACTAAATCAAAAAGCTCTTCAATGAAATTGAACAATCAATAAAAAAAAGTTCCAATCATAAAATTCAAGCCATACGGTTCCAGAGTATGGAGTTTAAATGTCCAGCATGACTCGGAGCAGTCCAATCATCCGGTCTCCCCTGTGCTTATGCGGTAACTCTGTGTGGATAACACAGAGTTTGATCTATTCTTACTGTACACCGCCTTGAGTGAATGCCTTCAAAAAGGCGTCAAATAAATCCTAATAAATAAATAAAAACATTGCAGCTCATCAAAACTGTGTTTGCACTGTTCTCAATGTGAAACCAAAGGCTCTCTCTTGTTCATTCTCTTCAAATTGGATTTATGTTCAAGCATTCAGGTCTTGAAAGCTCTAGTGGTCATACCCATATACAGTTTGTTTTAGGGGCATTGCACAGCAATGCATGTTTACTACTATACTATGTATTTGTATTATTGATCCAGAGCCTACCTCTGTGGTATTGTGTAAGCCACATTGAGCCTGCAACTAAGTGGGAAAATGTGGGATTATAAATGTGTTAAATAAATAAACAATGTGATCCGATTTCATAAAAAGTGAAAAGCATTTCTGTTGGCAAAACATTTGGCTAGGACTTATCCTTATGTGTATAAATTGTTATTGTTTATATATATTTTTGTTTAGTATTTTAAGTTATTTGTATTAAATATTATATGTTGTTTATTCAAACCACTTAGATGTGTAATGATAGGCAGTCTATAAATTGTAATAAAACAAAAATGAAATAAATTCCTTATGCAAAAATGAGAGCTAGGAATCATCCCCATGTTATAGACTTCATGGCTTGTTCTGTAAACCCAGATGATGGTAACATCTTTTCTCTCTTTTCATTCTCAGCGGTCAACAGATCAGATATAACAGACACTGAGATGGAAAACATTATGGACACTATTGTTGACAGTCTTTTCTGCTTCTTTGTAACACTGGGTATGTCTTCAAATTGTGTTCTGTAGAAAACTTTTGATTTACTATACTGTTTGAGAAAGAAGGAAAGCCAGGAGTCAGTCAGAAAAGAAGAGAGGGATTTATCAGGGAGTCAATAAATGACCACTCCCCAGAGACTGGAGTGAATAGGCAGATGGTGTGGACTTCAGAGGAAGAAAAGCAATGAAACTTAGTTCAAAGAACAGGTTGAAATCTATAAGTAGATGAGAGTAGCAGCCCAACACCACCATCATGGCTAACTAGGTGAGGTGTGTAGGAGAAAAGGTCATTTCTGTGATACAGGGCAGCAACTGAAGCAGAATCTTCAGACAAAAGCCAAGTATGAGAGAAAAAGAGGTTGTGAATGTAAGCAGGTTGTTGGAGACAGAGTAGCATTCCACAGGACACATGAGAAAGGGAGAGAAAGGAGGGGAACAAAAATAAGATTGCAGACATTGTGGTGTGACTTGTAGAGGTAGGGTGTGAGTTGATTTGGAGGGCCAACTATACACCACTACAATAGCCCTTAGGCCTGCAATTGTCACCTGTATGTAAGTACAGTAGGTATTTTGTGTTTTTTGGAGGGCTCACAGCTTCCACCACAAGTGTACCAATTAGAGTGGTATATGGGCCTGGCTCCCCTTCTCTACAGTCCACTGCACCAACCACAAGGCTACTCCAGGGACCTGCTTGCTGCTGTAAGACGAATAGCTGTTATATTATTCCAGGGGAATTCTGCGCAAAAAAATTGAAAATTCTATGCAACAAGATTTGAAAATTCTGCAACATTTTGCACACTTTATTTGTAAATGTTTTGTGCAGGATTCCACTATTACGAGGAATGACATCTCCCCCAGGCATGAAATACCCCCCACCCTCACTGCAGCTTTCCATGTAGACTTCCTCCCCATTCCCATGACATGCACAAACACCTCATCCACCTTTTTCCAGCCCCCCACACTCCATTCACCTTTTCTTTCAGCCCTCTCCCTGCATCCACACTCCATATACAGTGGTGGAAATAAGTATTTGATCCCTTGCTGATTTTGTAAGTTTGCCCACTGACAAAGACATGAGCAGCCCATAATTGAAGGGTAGGTTATTGGTAACAGTGAGAGATAGCACATCACAAATTAAATCCGGAAAATCACATTGTGGAAAGTATATGAATTTATTTGCATTCTGCAGAGGGAAATAAGTATTTGATCCCCCACCAACCAGTAAGAGATCTGGTCCCTACAGACCAGGTAGATGCTCCAAATCAACTCGTTACCTGCATGACAGACAGCTGTCGGCAATGGTCACCTGTATGAAAGACACCTGTCCACAGACTCAGTGAATCAGTCAGACTCTAACCTCTACAAAATGGCCAAGAGCAAGGAGCTGTCTAAGGATGTCAGGGACAAGATCATACACCTGCACAAGGCTGGAATGGGCTACAAAACCATCAGTAAGACGCTGGGCGAGAAGGAGACAACTGTTGGTGCCATAGTAAGAAAATGGAAGAAGTACAAAATGACTGTCAATCGACAAAGATCTGGGGCTCCACGCAAAATCTCACCTCGTGGGGTATCCTTGATCATGAGGAAGGTTAGAAATCAGCCTACAACTACAAGGGGGGAACTTGTCAATGATCTCAAGGCAGCTGGGACCACTGCCACCACGAAAACCATTGGTAACACATTACGACATAACGGATTGCAATCCTGCAGTGCCCGCAAGGTCCCCCTGCTCCGGAAGGCACATGTGACGGCCCGTCTGAAGTTTGCCAGTGAACACCTGGATGATGCCGAGAGTGATTGGGAGAAGGTGCTGTGGTCAGATGAGACAAAAATTGAGCTCTTTGGCATGAACTCAACTCGCCGTGTTTGGAGGAAGAGAAATGCTGCCTATGACCCAAAGAACACCGTCCCCACTGTCAAGCATGGAGGTGGAAATGTTATGTTTTGGGGGTGTTTCTCTGCTAAGGGCACAGGACTACTTCACCGCATCAATGGGAGAATGGATGGGGCCATGTACCGTACAATTCTGAGTGCCAACCTCCTTCCCTCTGCCAGGGCCTTAAAAATGGGTCATGGCTGGGTCTTCCAGCACGACAATGACCCAAAACATACAGCCAAGGCAACAAAGGAGTGGCTCAGGAAGAAGCACATTAGGGTCATGGAGTGGCCTAGCCAGTCACCAGACCTTAATCCCATTGAAAACTTATGGAGGGAGCTGAAGCTGCGAGTTGCCAAGCGACAGCCCAGAACTCTTAATGATTTAGAGATGATCTGCAAAGAGGAGTGGACCAAAATTCCTCCTGACATGTGTGCAAACCTCATCATCAACTACAGAAGACGTCTGACCGCTGTGCTTGCCAACAAGGGTTTTGCCACCAAGTATTAGGTCTTGTTTGCCAGAGGGATTAAATACTTATTTCCCTCTGCAGAATGCAAATAAATTCATATACTTTCCACAATGTGATTTTCCGGATTTAATTTGTGATGTGCTATCTCTCACTGTTACCAATAACCTACCCTTCAATTATGGACTGCTCATGTCTTTGTCAGTGGGCAAACTTACAAAATCAGCAAGGGATCAAATACTTATTTCCACCACTGTACATTTTCCAGCCCCCCACACCCCATCCATCTTTTTTCCAGTCATCCCACCTGCACACACTCCATCCACCTTTTTTTCGGCCCCCCCTCCACCCACACTCCATATTTTTTCCACCCCCCCCACCCCCAGGACACACACCCCATCCATATTTTTTTATAGCACCTACAATCCATCCACTTTTTCCAGCCCTCCTCCCTGCATCCACCTTTTTTCCACCTCCCCTCCCACACTCACTGGTCCAGCGCTGAAGGAGAAGCTGCGCGGCTGTAGGTGTGGCTGCTTTCTGCTCCTCTGCCGTCCTAGGCCCGAATGTTCCTTTGAGTTATGCGGGCCTCCGTATAGCTGCGCAGCTTAAAGGAACCGCATCAACAGAGGAGGAAGCAGCCCAACCTGCAGCTCTGTACTTGCCATATCCACTCTTTTTTTTTCTTATTTTAAATATGTTTAAATTACAGATAGTAATTATGCATTAAAAATGTGCAGAAAGAGATCATATTCATCTTTTCTATCATGGAGAGATTATCTGCTTCTGTTCACTTAGGTATTTCATTGAAACATACAATTTGACCAGAGGTGCCTGAACGTTTTGCAAACTCTTGACATCTGCTTAAAGATTCACTTTTCTATTTTTTTGAATTGTTTTTAATCCAGACTTCTACTATCAGATAACTTGGCAGTATTTGTTGGTGCCATTTTCTTAGCAAAGATTTTTAATGTTATTAAAAGTTACCCTGTTGGGATCAAAGAATGAAAATTGACTGCTATTCTATGTAAAAGAGTCAAATTTTAAGAACTTTTTTTTTAACTTTTTTACATGCATGTTATGTACAGAAGATTTTATTTGTGTTTCATTTTCATAGGAGCTGTTCCTATAATTAGGTGTTCAAGAGGAAATGCAGCAGAAATGGTAGCTGTGGTAAGTATTTATAACATACAAAAAATGGAGCAGGGAGGACCATATTTTGTTCTTCTAATCACACACCCAGGGCCAGCTTTAGAGTAGGGTGAGCAGGGCAGTCATTTAGGGCACTACTAGCAACCTGAACATCTACAAACCCTGGACACAGAGTGGCTCCTTGCTAATCCAACCGCTGCCTACCCCATCCAGAACGTGTGAACTGGGAGTGCCATAGAGTATCTTGAGTGACTGCCCTGTGAGTAGGAGTGGGTCAGCTATGAAACAGACAAGGGGGTGGCACCATTGACAATCTGATGTGATTGGGGGTGCTATTAACACTGCTGGACCTGCAAACAGCTTGTCATTAGCCAATCATAAGGAGAATAAAGTCCAGAATTTATAGAGCCCAGTATTCAAAAAACACTGAGATATTTAGCACCTGCTTAATACCTTATTTTTTTGTCTAAAATAATATTGGATGGAATTTTATGTATCTACCACTGTGCATATAATCTGTTTATGAGTATGTAATATACATAGAGTAGAGAGGGCATGGTTAGGGTTGTTCTGGAGCCAGTACCAACTATTATGTATAAATTTATACAGATAAGCATCGATATTCAGCCCCTATAGCTTATACATTTAGGTCTGACACATAAGAATCGGGGATAACCTGAAGCATCCAAGCTAAATGTATAAGCAATACGTATAGCTCTGATAGAAATCCTAGTATTCTCTATTTTTATGTATAATATTTAGTTCTGCTTGTATATTCGGCGGTGCTTGCTTTATGTACAGTGCCACTGAATATAAGAATAATTTGAAATGTTTAGATTTCAAATTACATAGTAACATAGTAGATGACGGCAGAGAAAGATCTGCACGGTCCATCCAGTCTACCCAACAAGATAAACTCATATGTACTACTTTATGTGTATACCTGACCTTGATTTGTATCTGCCATTTTCAGGGCACAGACCGTAGAAGTCTGCCCAGCTCTAGCCCTGCCTCCCAACCACTAGCCCCACCTCCCACCACCAGCTCTGCCACCCGATCTCTGCTAAGCTTCTGAGGATCCATTCCTTCTGAACAGGACTCCTTTATGTTTATCCCACACATTTTTTTATTCCGTTACCGTTTTCATCTCCACCACCGCAAAACCTGTCATTTGAACCTCAGGTTTCTGTGGTGATTTCTAGTGTCTTTAATTCTGTGTGGAGATTGAAAAGACTGAGGCCTTTCTTTTCTGACTCGCTTTTTCACACTTTAGTTCAATTTGAAGTGATATCCAAATTTGATTACTGTAATGCTGTTTACTCAGGCCTAAAAGTCTCTCTTACCAAAAAACGGCAAACAGCTCAGAATACTGCTGATCGTCTCGTATGTAAAACTCCTTGATTCACCACGTCAGCTCCTCTTAATCAAACTGCATTGGCTTCCAGTAAATGCAAGAGTTACCTTTAAACTATGTGTGCTTGTTTATCAAATTTTATTTGGTCTTTTACCTGATTTTATGCAATACTTGTTAGAATCACCTTTATGAAATGCTCATTTGATGTTGAGAGACTATCTTCAGGAACAGCAAGACAGGAGAAGCCTCTACGACAAATCCACGCAGGTCAAAGGGAGTAGAGGCTGACCATAGACTAAACCAACTCGGGAGGTGATGTATAAAAAACACTTTATTGAATATTCAAGGGATTCTACACGTACCGTGTTTCGACGCACAAGGGCGTCTGCCTCAGGGGTCACAAAGGGTGTTCTAAAAATATATACATGAATATTATACATTTAAAATAGAGAATTCTAAAAACAAATTTAAACATATATTTCAAATAAAACCAATTTAAAAAACATGAAAATGGAATCAAATTATGTATTATCTTTGTATTCAACAGCAGACATATTGAAATTATACAACATACTTTTAAATAAAATGAAATATAAGAAATCAATTGTCAGTGGATTGTGGAAAACCCTATTAATGGACTAGTTTAGTCAGTGAAATATTTTTATAGTTGTCTCATGTGAAGGAAATGAAACTTACCACAGAGTACACATGTAAACCAGAATTATAACCAAAGGTGAACTCTATGAAATTCAAATCAGGTTTCCTCCACGTACTAACTCTAAAAAATGAAAGGAACAGTTATGGTCCAGACATTGCTAAAAACATGAAATATCGATTAACACATGTACTTTAAAGGAATAAAAAAGGGGCTAGTTCCAAGGACCACCTTATGTGTGCCTAATGATACCTATAAATAATTGGGATAATAGTGGATGTTTGAAAAGAAGCAGTGCATATACATTACATGAAGACTAATGTTTAGAGAAATGCATTGAAATCAACTATACACATGGGGATGTCTTTAATAAAAAGAACATGGATCAAACGGAACCAAAAACTAAATACACTAAGGAAGTGCCTAAGGGGGCGGGGCACATGAAGAAATAAATCAACTTAAAGAACTAATATACAGTTCGTTGCCAGCACTAAATAACATGTTGTCAAATGTGTCCACATCATGTTCTACAATATAACCAGTATGGGACAGCTGTTCTCAAGATGTAAATAGTGCTTACGTCATGGTTGGACTTGAACTGCATTTTGGCGAGTTGAATGAAAGTGCGAGATATTTAGACAAACTTACTAATGTGCTACTGTGTATTGGTGAACTAAATCAAATATCATACGTAAAAGACGGAGCTTAATGAACAATTAAAAGAGGCTAACCGGGACAACAATCTACTAAACCCGATACAAAAGAAGCACGTAAAGCTTAAAACGAGCAAATTAACTAAAGGACTTTATTTTAAACAACTTAAAGTAGTATGTACTTAAGGAAGGAAGTGATGAAGGGCCAAGTGACCACAAGTAGCAAAGCCAGGCGTTTGAAGAACACTGCTGATGAAAAAACAATATAATCTAACTCACCAGGAGTGTATCAGAATACCATATGGCTTAAAATGTGTTATGGATCCAATAAAAACAACAAAACAGCTGAGAGAGTAAAAAGTACTTACCGATGGAGGACAAACTAGCAGCATGACGGGTCGGGTCCCTTGAATTATATTCAATAAAGTGTTTTTTATACATCACCTCCTGAGTTGGTTTAGTCTATGGGTCAGCCTCTACTCCCTTTGCACTGAGAGACTATCGTGTCCATTTTCCATGTTGTAAAAATCTTCATTACAGTTCTGTTCATGATACAAGCTTCACATACCAAGCTACTAGGAAATGGAATTCCCTACCAAAGTCACTCAGATATGTTACTGACTACCTGAAATTTCATAAATTGTTGAAAGCATTCTTATGTAGTGAATTCCTCACCACTGTTGATGATTGTTATTCTTTTAGTTAATTTATTATTTCAAATTGAGGCCTGGATGTTTTGTATTTTCGTTGTAGTTTTCTTATTGTAATATGGTTTAACCCTTTAGTGTTCAATGTTCCCATCAATCTGTTCCCATATGGCTTATTACGGGAACATTGGACACTAAAGGGTTAAGAATTTGATGTAAGCCATATTGAACTTGTCTGGGATAATGTGGGGTACAAATGCCATAAATATGATAGACGTTCGAATATTTGAAAGGTATTAATTTACAAACAATCCTTTTCCAGAGATGGTGGTAGAATTAGAGGACATGAAATGTGATTGTGCGGAGGCCAACTCAGAAATAATGTCAGGAATTACTTTTTCACAGAGAGGATGATAGATACCTGGAATGCCCTCCCGCGGGAGATGGTGGAGATGAAAATGGTAACGAAATTCAAAAATGGGTGGGATAAACACAAAGGAATCCTGTATAGGAGGTGTGGGACTAAACAAGCTTTAGCAATGATTAGATGTCAACACCAGTAACTGGGAAGTGAAGCCAGTGCTAGGCAGACTTCTACGTTCTGTGCCGTGCTCATGGCTGGACAGCTTCAGCTTCTGTAACTGGAGAACAAGGCCAGTAACTTACAGATTCTGCGGTCTGTGCGCTGAAAATGGCAAGGACAAATCAAGACCAAGTATATTTATCGTACCTTATGCTATGAGTTTATCTTGTTGGGCAGACTGGATGGACCATACAGGTCTTTATCTGCCATCATCTACTATGTTCCTATGTAAGTACTGCTAAGTTTGGTTCCATTGTTTCCATACAGAATTCCTTTGTGTTTATACCACACCTTTTTAAATTCTTTTACTGTTTTCATCTCTTCTACCTCCCCTCAGGAGGGCATTCCAGGTGTCTATCACTCCTTCAGTGAAAAAGTACTTCCTGATGTTATTCCTGAGTTGGCCCCCCTGCAACCTAAATTCATATCCTCTAGTTCTACTGCCTTCCCGTCTCTGGAAAAGGTTTATGTTTATATTAATATCTTTAATATATTTGAATGTCTATATCTTATCACCCCTGTGTCTCCTTTCCTCTAGGGCAGTGGTTCCAAAACCTGGACTTGGATGCACCCCAGCCAGTCACATTTTCAGGATATCCACAATGAATATTCATGGAAAGATTTGCATACCAAGTATGCAGTGCATGCAAATCTCTCTCATGAATATTCATTTTGCATATCCTGAAAACCTGACTAGCTGGGGTGCATCCAGGACCAGTTTTGGGAAAAAATGCTCCAGAGTATACATCTTTAGGTCATCAAGTCTCTCCACATATGTCTTGTGGCGCAAACCCCCTACTGCTTTCATTGCTTTTCTCTTAACCGCTTCAAGTCTTTTTACATCCTTAGCAAGATATAGCCTCCAAAGCTGAACACAAAATTCCACGTGGGGTTCACCAACGACTTGTATAGGGGCATCAATACCTCCTTCTGCTGGTTATTTCCCCTTTCTATGCATCCTAGCATCCTTCTGGCTGTGGCCACCACTGTTGTATTGTTTCATCACCTTGAGATCCTCAGACACCATTAGCCAAAGTCCCTCTCCTGAGCTGTGCTCATCAGTCTCTCACCTCCTATCTTGTACATCTCCTTTGGATTTCTGCACCCCAAGTGCATCACTCTGCACTTCCTCGCATTAAATTTGAACTGCCAGACCTTTGACCATTCTTCTAATTTTTGGAGATATCTTCTTAATGGTTTCTACTCCCTCTGGGCTATCCACTCTATTGGCTTTCTTTGTGTCATCTGCAAAAAAAACTAACTTTTCCTTCTAACCCATCAGCAATGTCTCTCACAAATATATTAAACAGAATTGGCCCCATTACTGACCCCTGAGGCATTCCACTACTTACCTTCCTTTCCTCCGAACGTATTCCATTTACGTTCCCTCTACCACCTGTTAGGTCAACTAGTTTCCAATCCAGTTACCACTTTGGGTTCTAAGTTCACCCCTCTCAGCTTATTCAGGTCTTTCTGTTAGGAACTGTATCAAAGGATTTGCTAAAATCCAAATAGATTACATTTAGCATATGTCCTTTATCCAGTTCTTTGGTCACCCATCCATACAATTAATCAAATTTATTTGGCAGGATTTTCCTTTGTTAAAACCATGTTGCCTCAGATCCTGCAACCCGTTGGATTCTATCTTTTCCTTCAGCAATGACTCCATTATTTTTCCTATCACCGACGTGAGGCTTATAGGCCTGTAGTTTTCCACTTCTTCCCTTTCCCTGCTTTTGTAAAGAGGGACCACATCTGCTCCTCTCCTATCCCATGAAACTTATCCCATCTCTATAAGATCTATTAAATAAATCCTTAAGAGGTCCTACTAGGATTTCTCTGAGTTCGGTCAGTATCCTGGGATGTACCCCATCCAGCCCCATAGCTTTGTCCACTTTCATATTTTCAAGCTGTTTATAAATGCTTTCTTCCCAGATACAGCCTCGGTAGCCAACCGTAGTCCTTCTCCAGGATTTTCTTCCGTGATCACGGAAGAAAAGCATTTTTGCTTTGCATGTTCGCTTTATCCTCATCACTTTCCACATAGCTGTTCTCAGCATCTTTCATTCTTACAATTCCATTCCTAGCTTTTCTCCTTTCCCCAATATACCTGGAAAAGGTCTTGTCATCTCTCTTTACATCTTTAGCCATTTTTTTCTACCTGTGCTTTCAGTAATCGTATTTCCCTCTTTGCTTGTTTGACTTTAATCCAGTAATCTTTTCTATGATCCTCTTGTTGCGTTCTTCTATATTTCTTTAACGCAGCCTCTGTTGCCCTTATTTTTTTTGTCTACTTGTTTGGAGAACCATACAGGCTTCCTGTTTCTTTTATTTTTTTTCCTTATTAAAGATCTGTTGCCATATTTATAGCAGCTTTCAGCTTGGACACTGCCCTTCCACTTCTCCTGTGCCTACCCATGCCATCAGCTCTTTCTTCAGGTACTCCCTCATTTTATCAAAATCAGCATGTTTAAAATCCAGTACTTTGAGTTTTGTGTGCCTGAACTCTGCTTTTGCTCTTATATCAAACCATATTGTGTGATGATCCGCTATTGCCTAGGTGGGCACGAAACACTTCCTCCATTTGTGAGCACTAGATCCAGAGTTGTCCCTTTCCTCGTGGGTTTTTTCACCATGGTAATCCTTGCCTGTTCAAAGTATTTTGACAGGCATCTACAATCTCTCTGCTTCTTTCCTGTTCTGCCGATGGGACATTCCAGTTCACACCAGGCAAGTTGAAATCTCCCAGCAACAGCATCTCCCCTTTCATTCCAAGCTTAATGATATCTTTGATCAGATCCTTATTCAGCTTCTCCATTTATCCCAGTGATCTGTAGATAACACCCGCATAGATACAGGTTCCATCTTTTCTTTCCAGGACGATCCATATTGCTTCTTCTTTTCTCCAGTTTCCCTGCATTTCAGCCACTCTGATATTGTTTTTCACATACAGTGCTATTCTTCCACCTCTTCAGCCCTCCCTATTCTTCCTAAAAAAAATCGTACCATGTTTCTGTAATAGCAACAATATCCAACTCTGCCTAAAACATCAGGGCTTGCAAATCCTGAATCTTTTTATTTAAACTACGAGTGCTTGTGCGTATTGCTTTCCATGTGTATATGCTCACATAAATCCTCTCTCAAACCCGAAGCTCTCAACCAAGCTAATGTATGCGAAGTAATAGATGTACCAGCACGAAGTATTCCCAGCACCACAATAGGCTCTGCAGGCCAACACTCCATGTCCAATTCGTCACTGGAAGTTGCACATAACACTTCCTCCTCAACCCAACACTTGATTGATGGGAAAGAATGGCTGCCGTCAACAGTTGGCAAACTGAACTTGTAGAAGGGAGAGCCTCGCACAGAGGAGGGTTCAAATGCTTGGCTTTTGCAGCTGCTTTCCTGCCCTGAGTGCCTTCAGATGCTCATACTGATACAGTCAGCTTGTGTTCACTGGTCTTTGTCCATAGTTTAAGCTCATGCATTTGGCTATCCCAAGGAGACATCTTGGCACACTTCAGGCAGTCTTGGATCTGATGGTCTTGCTCCATACACCTTACGCAAGATCGTGGGTGTCTAACTTTGGACATCTTGTTCTTGCAAACCGGACCTCACTTTAGAGAGGGACATCACAAACCAAAACCGAACTAAACTGGAAATCCAAGAGTACACCAGAAACTCGACTGCACTAACTGGCAGATAGCAAAAGTCTGACAGTTGTAACAGTAACAAAGGAGAAATTAGATCTTACCTGCTAATTTGCTTTCCTTTAGTCCCTCCGGACCGGACCAGGATTGGACTGATGGGTTGTGCTCGCCTACCAGCAGGTGGAGACTGAGAAAAAAACTCTGACTCTAGAGAGCCAATAGGAGCCCTGGCCATGTGACCTTAGCCTCAGTATCTGAATAACAAAGCAGGAAAGAAAGAAAGACCTTCTGTGCTGTATGGAATTCTAGCAGCCACAAATTCGTCGGCGAAGCCGAGTACTAGAGCTCACCAGCAACTCGCACCAGAGAAGTGGTATGGCCCATTTGTATCAGAGCTCGCCAACAACTCTAACCAGAGAAGTGGCATGGCCCATTCATATCAGAGCTCACCAGCAACCCTCACCAGAGAAGTGGTATGGCCCATTTGTATCAGAATTCGCCCACAACTCTCACCAGAGAAGTGGCATGGCCCATTCATATTAGAGCTCACCAGCAACTCTCACCAGAAAAAGTGGTATGACTCACTTAAGGTCTTCTATATATTCCAGCAATTGAGCTCACCAGCAACTGTCAGAGAAGTGATATGACTCACTTAAGGTTATATATATATTCCAGCAACTGAGCTCCCCAGCAACTCTCACCAGAGAAGTGGTATGGCAAATTTAAGGTTTTATATATATTCCAGTATGGCAAATTTAAGGTTTTATATATATTCCAGTAACTGAGCTCGCCAGCAACCACCAGAAAAGTGGTATGGACCACGCAAAGGTTGTTTTTTTTTTTTTTTTTGTAAAGCATTCCACATGTGGTAAAGGAACTAAGACACGTCCAAACCTAATAAAAGAATCTAAAGAGTTGAGAGAACATGGGAGGGGCCTGGTCCGGTCCGGAGGGACTAAAGGAAAGCAAATTAGCAGGTAAGATCTAATTTCTCCTTCCTTAGCGTCCCTCCGGACCGGACCAGGATTGGACTGATGGGAAGTACCAAAGCAGTAATCTGAAGGGAGGGAGCCTATGAAAAGTACATAGAAATATCCATGCTGTAAAGGCCGCCTCCTGTCGAGAACTAACATGCGGCGTGTCTCAATTAGCGACAGAATGAAGGTAAGACCAGGCTGCCACCTTACCAATGAGCATCGAGAGCATCAAAAAGCGCTGTAGTAAGAATACAGCCCGCTTCTGAAGTTGTGGAATATGTTGTTATACTCTGTGAAACTGCCCTCTCAGTGAGATTTCTCAGTGAGAAGAGAAATAGAAGTTCTCATTTCCTTAATCCGTCGAGATAGAGCGGGTAGAAACAACCAAACCCTTATGCCTACTGGCTAGAAAGACAAACCCAAGAACAAAAGACCGATCAGAAAAGGTGAAACCATGAAACTAGACTAGGCCGAAAAGGAGTAACCAACTGTAGAAGTACTCCACCCATAGCCCTACTTGCTGCAATAGCTACTAGGAACCCTGCTTGAATAGGAAAACTTTATAGAAAAAGCTATGGGTACTATAAAACAGTGGTTTAAGAGAAAAACTTAAAGGGCCCCAGAAGAAAACAGCCCAAAAAGAGGACCTACGAGAGCTGAAAGATTAACATTGTGATTTGAAGAGGATTTCAGCTTGTCGGGCGAAGGAGACTAAGATCCTTAAAGTAAACGAGAACTTCCAAAAGGACGAGGCCGTAAAAATTGCAATCTGCAGGAGAAAAGAAAAAAGAGTAATCGTTTATGAAAACCAACAACAAATGAACCAAGAACAAATAAAAGAGACGGGGCTCAACAACGCAACCGCCGCATAGAAAGAACTACTGAAGCGTAAAATGCGCTCTTAATTAATGAAAAAACCACCAAACCATATGACCAAATAAAGCGTGGTATGGATGAAAGATGGAAATTTTTTTTTTTTTTTTTTTTTTTTATAAATGAAAAGACAACGCCAGAAACGCCTATAGAAGGTTGAAAGACCCCTGCTAAATGATGGCGTCTATCCCTGTCTCCGTCAAGACTATTGCTGGACGGAAGAAGTAAGAAATGTTTGAGAGCCTGAAGGCAAAAAGAGATATCCCTGAATTGCCGCAGTGAGGCAGTAACGCTGAAAAGATGAGAGTCCATTCACTTGAATGCAGGGTGAGACAACTAAGAAAAAATGACTTGCAATGTTTCGACTGCCGCCACATGGACTGCTGAAAAAAGCAGTTAAGCAAATGTCCACCCCTGACAAGAGCCTCACTGACTACAAACTCAAGAGTATACTCTTAGTTCCTCCTTGGCAGATGACAGAACCCATTGCCATGGCAAAAACCAACATAGCACTCCCCGCCTTGCTGAGCAGTAGGGGAACAAGATATACCCGAAGGTAAACGAATTGTTGTGGTCCCCCAGAAACAAAACATATACAAACAAGCTTCTGCTAAAAAGAGTAGTGCCCGAAGCATCCCTATGACGGAACTAAGGTTCTTGTGATAACTAGATGATACTTAAAGAGCGCAATTGATGACCCTGAGATTCCAAAAAGGATGAAGGAAAATTCCTTCTGGGAAACTAGAAAGTAAAATTGTACTCTGCAGAATAGAGCGAGGAAATGGCCAAAGGCCCAAGGTCACCAAGAAAAAAGAAAAAATATAAGATGCACCACCCGGTGCGTGACCTGAGAACTCTGCCGATAAGACTTTCCCCAATTAGTGAGTCGTCTAGGTTAGGCTGAAACAAGGATCTCTAGTTGTCAACCTAGAATCGTAAAGCGTCAGAATCTGCGATGAACCTGCCAAATAGCAATATGTAAATAAGCCTCTGACATATCCAAGGCCGTTAAATACTCTCCTTGCCGAACTGTCACTATGATCGACCGAGGAGTCTCCATACAAAAAGTTGTGATCCTGAGCGCGCAATGAACAACCTTTTAGAACTAAAATAGAACGGAAGGAAGAGTACTGCTGAAAATGACCTGCTAATGCTTAAGCAAAAAACTAGCCATTTTCTGGGTTCTGAGGAGGAGAGAAAAGGTGACCAAGGACACTACTTAAATAGGGCTCCATATCCCAGCCCTATCCCTGTGGCGTGTCACAGCTGGGTAAACTTTAAATATAGGTGTCCAACAACCATGGAAGCACGCTCTTTTTTTTTTTTTTTTTTTTCCAGCAAGTTCAACCATTTGCTCGGAATGGACACCTGATTCACCGGCCCGTAATCTCATGGATCTCCCCAATCCTCGTACCATGGTCATGCCTCCTCCCTCACTGAGATGTACCAAACCCACACCCATTAGATACGAATGCTGGGTTTGATGGACTTTTGGTCCTTCCCAAGAAGACAATACCTATGTACCTATGCCCATTAGACATGAATGCTGGGCTTGATGGCCTTTTGGTCTTTCACAGCAGAACAATACTTATTTACCTAAGACATAGTGGCACAGGAAGTGAGATCCCTTCCAAGTGAAAGGAGGCTCTGGAGAGAGGGCGCATAGAATAAAAATGAAAAAGGACAGACTTGTAAAATACTTTTACCGGAGAAGAAGAATTTGTGCCGCCGCTACTTAGAAAAGGCGGAGGAGACAAGACTATATGAATTCAAGAAAGCTTGAAACAAGAACATAAGAGCTCGGGATAGTAGATGGTATGTATAGGCATACTGGACCAAACCAGAAAGTTTACCATCTGCCAATGCTGAACTGATAGCATAGATGTAAAAAACAAAATGGTTTCAGGACCTTCCACTATCTTTAAGGGGGAAATATGCAAAATGAAAAGGTGACCTCATTCTCTAAGTGGTCATCTGTCCTGTAACTACCAGAAGAAAGCCAAAATGAAGTATGAGAGGCTTCAAGACAGTTGGAAAAGAAGAGAAGACATGAACCAAGCCTGCCTGCAATTGAGTGATTGGGAGCTTGATAGACAGGGCTGTCCCTCAGAGAATATGAGAGAGCATATATATTCTTATGGCATCTAAAAGCAATCTACTTTATGCCTATAGAGGAAATTTCTTAAATTCTTAAAAAACACTGTAGAATACCACAGCCATTGAGAGAAATTCTTAAAAGGAACAAACTCTGTGTATCCACAAATTAAAATCATAATTTGTGATTTTAAAACTGAAATTACAACCTTGCAGAATTTACATAGTCTCAAGGCAGAAAAAGAATAAGAAATATGGTAGAACCGCAACACTGGGAAACCACAGAGAAAAATAATCCTGGATTATAGAGCAAACAGCCTCAAACCATTTGTGCAAATGGTGTGCATAAATGTGCAAGTACACAAGCCTTCCACGTACCACCTAGATTGCATTGTATAGTGGTTTTTTTTTTTTTTTTTTTTACTTCTCTCTTCTGGATAACCGATGTGATTGGAAAATCATGCTTTCAACCCCCTAGTTCCCCTGAAAGATGAAAGAATGATATTCGTCTGTTCTCATTTCTATAATTCGTTGTAGATTCAAATTATGGAGCGCCACACATACCACAGAGCACTGCGTTCTGAAGGAGCAGGCTGCAATATAGAAAAAACTTGGAGCCGAAAACGAATGGACTCCGTCGCTGACAAAAACATGCTGCAGTGTCTCCTGCATAATGGAGCTCTCTCCGCCCCCCCAAAAAAAACACACGTCGCGCGGAAAACAAAATGAGCGCCGCACGCACCAAATTCGCGGGAGAGGCATCCGGAGGCGCACCCGACCCGTCCACAACTGCTGAAGCAGACCGCGACGGCGAGGGACCCTGGGCTGATGACTGAAGCCCTGAAGACAGCGAAAGAGAAGGTCCCGACGCACCCCCCAGCGGCGCACAGTATTTACAGGAGCCGGAAGAGGAGATCCCCCGACGCTGGCATACAGCGCAGCGTCTCAGACATGACGGTAATGCGCGTGCATGCGCGTACCCGATTCGCGCCAAAATCTCCTTTTTTTTTTTTTTTTTTTTTTTGAAGCCCTGCTCTGCCGAACAAACCGCTAAAAATAAAACTGACAAAAACGGAGGGAAGAGCAAAAAAGACAGTCAAGAAACCTCCTTCAAATTATTGCTGCTTTTTTTTTTTTTTTTTTTTTTAAACAGTTAGATAACAGACACCCAAAACAGCAACCAGAGCTGCCTGCTCGTTAAAGTAATGGGGAAAAACTCTGCTGAAGAGTAATAGAATAACACAGAGCTGCCTGCTCGTTAGAAGCCTGGGGATTTTTTTTTTTTTTTTTTTTTTTATAGCTGAGCGCTGCCTGCTAGCTTGCTCTTTAAAAAGCTGGGAAAGGAAAAAATACATATACGTTTTAACTTTCTATAGTGGCTGCCTCTCCCAAAGACATACACCTTTCTAAACAAAGGGTAGCCCTTCCCAGCTACATATGGGAGATGGGGAGGAAGGGGGGAGGGACCCGGGGGCACCCCGAGTTTAACACCCCCAGAGGCTGTAAAGAAAGAAAGGAAAAGAAATCTCTATCTGACCAGCGTCTAACCGAGAATTCCTAGGCACAGAAGAGGTAGCATTGTAGTTCTTATTATTAACCTCTAAAAGAGAAAGATAAAAAGAGAGACTAATGGGCTCGCTTCCTACCTGCTGGGAGACTGAGAAAATACTGAGGCTAAGGTCACATGGCCAGGGCTCCTATTGGCTCTCTAGAGTCAGAGTTTTTTTCTCAGTCTCCACCTGCTGGTAGGCGAGCACAACCCATCAGTCCAATCCTGGTCCGGTCCGGAGGGACTAAAGGAAAGCAAATTAGCAGGTAAGATCTAATTTCTCCTTTGGTGGGGATGGAAGTATTCTTTGAATTGGTAGCTAGGGTATATGTTCCAACTGTCAACTGTGTGCATGATAACATCACCAACAGTGTGGCTTTGGATCCATGCTATTCAAGGAAAACCAGCCTTTAGAGGAGGAGATCTTCATCTGGTGGGGGTTGGGCACCCTGCCAGCTAAGGTATTTATATTTTGAGTTGGGGGAAGGATGCTGGGGGAAATGGGAAGAAAAACAAGTGGGGGCAGAAAGAAAATGTTGTGCCTACCCCACTTGTGCTCAAGGCCAACCAAAACTGGTGGTCTAACTATGCTACTAGTACATATGTACATACATACATACACAGGCAATGGCAAAAAAGAAAAAAACAAGCAAACTTTAAAAACCCCTGTAAAGACCATATTGTACTGGTATTACCACAAATCCAACAAAAAACTGAACCATATCAAACCATAAAGGCAGAAAATTAACCAGCCCTAAATCAGTTGTCCAGCCATTAAAAAAACAAAAACGTTCCTACAGGCAGAGAGCTAAATATATGTGGTTTCCTTACTCCTCGAAAAGTCAGCATATTGCTTCACATTCACTTGTAAAGGAGTGAAAGTGGCCACAGGAGAACTGCTTAAAAACGTTGATCAGATTATATAACAAAGTTATATTGGATATTGAGACTTTCAAAGCAGAGAGTGGAGTGTTCAGTTGCTTTAGGTCTCAGTATCCTGGAAAATATGCTACAAACTATAGTTTAGGTGGGAAGATGGCAAAGCAAACAGTAACAGGAGTTCACTAGCAAGCTGTCCAGTACTTGTTCTGTACTTTTAGTGGGAATTATGTCCCATAATTCATTTTTCGTGGTTCACCCAAAATGATTCAGGAAATTTCTTAACATATGCTGACATGAGCAAAACTTCTGATAGATATTTCTTTTTCCATCTGAGAAACTGGATAAGAAACTGCGAGAGAACCTGAGAGATGCGAGGAACAGCCTTTTCACAGGAGATACAATCAGTGCTGGACAGTTCAGGTATGGGCTTAACATTATAAAATAAGTACAATTAAAATACAAAAACTTTCAATGCTTATTTGGTTGAAATCCAGGTCTTGTTACCAAAATGTTTGAAGATATACTGGATGCATGTGTTGACTGAAAGAAGGCATTAGTGCGTGAAAATCATCATGAGTTATTTAAGTAATTATTTGTTGTGATCTAGAGGAAAAGTAACCTTAGTTACTCAAAAAATAGTGGCTTTTCAGCTTTTGCCATGCCTAGGCACCTGTTGATGAGGTTGCCATGTGGCCTCTAACTCCTCCCTTTCGCGGATCCAGCTTCTGTGACACTATCAACATAAGTTGGTCGGCCTGAAGAGAGAGCCTCCCCCTTTTTGGATTTCCTTTCAGAAAGCAGGGCCTGTGGCAATGGACTGACTATTCTACAGATTTGTTTGCTTAATAAGATTTAATGAACTATGCTAGCTTTACTAACTTGGGCCCCAGTATTCAAAGGCAATTTTCTGGATATTGGTAACTGTTTTCCATGTGATTTTTATTTATTTATTTATTGCATTTGTATCCCACATTTTCCCACCTCTTTGCAGGCTCAATGTGGCTTACAATACATCATGAATAATGGAGATATGTAAGAAATAAACATTTAGTATTATAGAAGGATCTTGGGTAACATGGTAATGATAAAGCATATTATTAATATAACAAGCAAATAGTAAAGACAATTCTGGGTATGTGTGAAGGAGTTCATATTTGTTGGTCTTTGTGGTATGTCTTGTTAAAGAGATGGGTCTTCAATAGTTTGCGGAAGTTGGTTAGTTCATGGATCGATTTTAAGTTGCGCGATAGTGTGTTCCAGAATTGCCCTCTCTGGCCCTCTTTGTTGATTTTCTGTGGCATTTTCTGGCTAGTGCTGCTGAAAATTGTTAGACTACTTCAGTTCCTGAGTTACCTCCCTTTTGTTGACAGTGTTGCCAGAGCCCCTGTGTCCATTGAAAAAGAAACATAGGAACAGAGAAAATGACAATGGAAAAAAACATGCAGCCTATATAGACTGTTCATCCACATCAACTATTAGAAGAAACATACAAACATAGAAAATGATAATGGAAAAAAGACCAACCATACCAGTTATTAGGCTCTACAACTCCTTCCTGTCCCTCAGAGATATTCTGTAACTGTCCATGCTTTTTTGAGTTTAGATACTGTCCTTGTCCCCACCACTTCCACTGAAAGGCTGTTCTAGGCATCTGTCACCATTTTCATATGGAAATATTTCCTTAGATTATTTCTGTTTTTACCCCACCCCTTATCATACATTATGTGGCTGCAACCCTATTATCACGACCACAGAAAGTGCGTGATCCCCAAAGGCATGGGCTAGTGATATCTTTCTGGAGGGCCTGCCCAGGTCGTGATCCTATTTGGAGTTGCAGGGGTCATGATCCGCAGTTTAGGCAGCAGTGGTCTATCTCCTTTTGCTCATATTCCAATGCTTACATGCAGTTGAAAGAGACTGACATGATGAATATTTAAATTTCTCTACCTTATCTCCCCTCTCTCCTTTTTCTTCCAAACAATATGTATTAAGATCTCTAAGTCTGTCCCCATTTGCTTTTGTGATGAAGACCACTGACCATTTTAGTAGTTACTCTCTGGGTAAACTGCCATCCTGTTTATATCCTTTTATAGGTGTGGTCTGCAGAATTGCACAGAGTACTCCAAATTAGATCTCATCAGAAGCTTATATAGAAGCACTATTACCTCTTTTTATTCCTGCTGGTCGTTCCTCTCCTAATACATCCAAGCATCTTTCTGACTTTTACTGTTACCTTAAGACAATCAGATAACCATCATCCCCAGATTCTGCTCTTCTTTCATGCATAGGATATCTCATCACCTACTCATGTCCTTAGCATTAATGCATGCTGGTGTGCAATAATGTGCATTAAAACTTTAAAGCAGTTTAGTAAATATAGTCTTTGTTTAGCTATCGATCAACTGCAGTTTTCAAGTACCATACGTCAACTCTTGCCTTTCCACCACTTTTTTTTATATCAGGTGCATTTCACCCTTTATAGAATTTTTAAAAATTCTACTATATATAACTACTTTTAAAAATAATTCATATTTCTTACATTTCTTTGAAATGTTGATTTCAATATTTAATGGTTGAGAGGATATGTTTCATCCCCAAATTCTGCTCTTCTTTCATACATCAGAGCACTTCTTCCTCTACTCATGTCCTTGGCCACACCTTAAACTTGGTCTTCCGGATAACTTCACTTCCCATCGCAAAATTTGGCTAGTCTTTAAGAAACACTTTAGTTTCATGTAGGTCTGTTTTCTTAAGCATCAGTTCAGAGAGGTAGAACAACTTGCAAAAACACCAGTTGCCCTCTCACAATGCTTCTCATTGACGCAGATATTGGGAATACCTTAAATTTCGTTAAGAAGACCAAACATGCCTACTTTTTGCAGGTATCATCTATTTCTCTTCAAATAAAACAAAATGGTTCTTTCAGATTCTTAATACTGGGACAGAGTCAGCATGAATTCAGCCAAGAGAGGTCTTTCCTCACCAATTTGCTTAATTTCTTTGAAGGTGTGAATAAACATGTTGACCAAGGTGAGCCGGTTAATGTGGTATGTCTAGATTTTCAGAAAGCTTTTGACAAAGGGTCCTCATGAGAGATTTATGAGGAAAGTAAGACGTCATGGGACAGGAGGCAGTGTCCTGTGATGAAACAGTGGGTTTCTAAGCCTATGAACTGTATTATTTTGCTGATGACATGTATTTCTCCTAATTGGCCAGCAGATGGAGATTGTCCCACCTAAGCTGTGAGGTAATTTTTTAGTCTCAGCTAGGCAGCACAGAGGTAAACCTGAGGCCCTGCTCAGACCTCTGAGCAGTTAAATTTCCTGAAGCATCCCAGGCACTTTTCAGGTAGTGAACAAGTGTTAGATAGTTTTAATATTGATTCCCATTTGTTTTACCTGTTACCTGTTCCATCTGTTTTATATGGTTCACTGTTTAAATTTTGTGACAACAAACCTGTTAGTTATTGGCTCTGATGTTCTGGACTGACTAAGAATCCTGGTGGTTTGTGTTTTGGGTCTGTGAGTGCTTTCTAGGAACTGTGGGTCCCCTGGGATTGTGGCTCCAGTAACCTAGAAATCACTGGAAAATAACTTGAGAGTGGGAGACTCACCCAGAGGCAAGTGAGACCCAGTCGGTGGGGTGGAGTGTGCTAGTGTAGAGCACAAGCAGCAGGTGCAGGCAGACCTGAACTCTTCTGGGGACATACCCTCCAGGTGGCTGCAGGATTAGCCCCAGGCAGGTGCTAGGTGTTTCATGACACCTTCTGTGGATTAAGAATTGGTTATTGGACAGAAAACAGAAGGTAGGGTTAAGTGGTCATTTTTCTCAATGGAGGAGAGTGAATAGTGGAGTGCTGCAAGGATCTGTACTGGGGCTGGTGCTATTTAACATATTTATAAATGATCTGGAAATCAGAATGACGAGTGAGGTGACTAAATTTGCAGATGACATGAAACTATTCAAAGTTGTCAAAACACATGTAAATTGTGAAAAATTGCAGGAAGGACCCTTAGGAAACTGGAAAACTGGATATCCAAATGGCAGATGAAATATAATGTAGACAAATGCAAAGAGATGCACATTGGCAAAAATAATCCGAATCATAGTTATCTGATGTTAGGGTCCACTTTAGGAGTCAGCACTCAGGAAAAAGACCTAGGTGTCATTGTAAACAGTATGCGGAAATCTTCTGCCCAGTGTGTGGCTGCAGCCAAAAAACCAAACAGGATGCTAAGAATTATTAGGAGAGGGATGAAAAATAAGACCAAAAATAATATAGTTTCTCTGTATTACGCCATGGTGCAACCACACCTTGAATATTGGGTTCAATTCTGGTCACCATATCTCAAAAAACATGTAGTGGAATTAGAAAAGGTTCAAAGAAAAGCGACCAAAATGATAGAGAGGGTAGAACTGGTCCCATATGAGGAAAGGCTAGAGAGGTTAGGGCTCTTCAGCTTGGAAAAGAGATGGCTGAAGGGGGATATGATTGAGGTCTACAAAATCCTGTGTGGTGTGGAGCGGGTGGAGGTAAATTGATTTTTTACTAATTGAAAAAGTACAAAGACCAGGGGCATTCAATGAAATTGCACGGAAATACTTTTAAAACAAATAGGAGGAAATGTTTTTTTTCACTCAATGAATAGTTAAGCTCTGGAACTCATTGATGGAGGATGTGGTAACGGAGATTAGCATATCTGGGTTTAAAAAAAGGATTGGACAAGTTCCTGAATGAAAAGTCCATAGTCTGTTATTGAGATGGACATGGGGGAAGCCACTGATTGTTCTGGGATTGTTAGCATGGGAATGATGCTAATAATTGGGTTTCTGCCAGGTACTTGTGACCTGGATTGGCCACTGTTTCCAAACTTCAGCCTTTCAAGTTTATTCAAGAGTCTCCTATGAGGAACCGTGTCAAAGGCTTTGCTGAAATTTAAACAGATTACATCTTGCACATGCCCTTGTTCAAAATTCTCTGGTCACCCTATCAAAGAATTCAATTAGATTCATTTGGCACGAATTACCTTTGCTAAAACCATATTGTCTCGGATCTTGTAACCTATTGGATTCCAGGAAATTCACTATTCTTTCAGCATCACTTCCATTACTTTTCCAATATCCGAACTGAAGCTTACTAGATTGTACTTTCCAGTTTCTTCTCTGTCACTACTTTAGGGAACGGGGACCCCATCTGCTCTTCTCCAATCCCCTGAAACCTCTCCCATCTCCAAGGATTTAAACAACACTTTAAGAGGACCTGCCAGAACCTCTCTCAGCTCCCTTGATGTCCTGGAATGGATCCTGTCAGGTCACATGGCTTTGTCCAACTTCAAATTTATCAAATATATCAACCTAAGCATTTATTGTACTTCTGTATTATGTACTAGACTTCTACAAATCTAAATTTTGTAACCGCCTTTTTAGCAATATGTAAGCCACATTGAACCTGCCTTATGGTGGGAAAATGTGGGATACAAATGCAATAAATAAATAAATAAATTTTCAAGTTTTATTTTTAGAGCAACTCCAGGGGAGGAAAGACAATTTGGGAGAAGGGGGATAGGAGTACAAGTAAGAGCAACACAGATGCACAAGGGAAGCCTGCAAGCAATGCTAAGAACCACAGAGAACTAAGCCTTTCATACTCAACTGGGGAAAGGTCAAGAAAACAAAAGAATAGCCATACTGGGTCAGACCAATGGTCCATCTATCTATATCACAATCATTGTTGGTTTAATCATGACTTGATAATGATTGTGACTGTTGGGCAGATTGGATGGGACCGCTTAGGTCTTTATGTGCTGTCATTTACTATGTAAAACAAAACGACCAAAGAAAATAAAGATAAATGTTAATTTAAAGGAACCACAGACAAAATTTGAACTGAAAATGAAGTAATAGGAGTTGTGCCAGGTGCAGAGGAGACAGTAGGAGTAGCAGTACATCCTATTTGAGACCAAGGCATGGAAGAGGTCCCAGGGTTTTCTTTCAGACTGCTTCCTCAGTCTTGGCAATGCCAACTGTGGGAGGTAAAACAATTTTGGGAGCTGGCATTTTAGTACCACGGCCATTTCCTACTGCCCCCGCTGCATCTGGGACAGTTATGTGGTAGGTTTGGGCAGCCACAGGTAGACTTGGTGGAGCAGCAGGGGGATGCCCAGCTGGTGGAGCCACCGTTAGTGAAATACTCAAAAGGAGTCCGTTTTTGCCATTTTGTCATCAGACTGCATGGCTCTCTCCACAGGCTCTTTCAGGAGATACCTCAGATCTTTTAGCCCCTCAGGATTGTTTTTCACCCCATGGGGAGTTGAGAGCTCAAGAATAGCCGTACCGTGCCCCAGCTGGATCTGGAGCCACAGTTTGTTTGGGCCCTTTCTGAGTGTCATAGAGTGGCTGTTTCCGTGCTTCTACCATCTTGACAGGTTCAGGAACCTCAGGCAGTTTCGAGCTGCTCCAGGGGAAGTGGATCCAGATTTGGAACTCAGGAGAACCAAATGGTCCAGATGTAAAAGTTCATGTCTGCCTCATAAAGGAGCCCCCATTTTGCCCTCTTCCTCCTAGGAGGAATTCAGGGTACCCTGGAAGTTGAGAGGATGTCCTCTCACAAAACTGGAGAGTTGTCAGGAAAGATGAACCCTCAGTTGTGAGACTTCTTAAGAGGGAAGAACTGCCTTCTCTAATAGACCAGGGCTAGAGGCACTCCGTATCCTGAGGATGGTTCCTTAGGAGGTCTTCCCCCTCCCCAAGGCCTTTTCCCTTCTTAGGGCCCTCTTGCAGTTGGTCCTTGCAGAGTGGAAAGCCCCTGATTTGGTACTCAGGATACCAAAGTCATGGGTAGACTGCATTTCCTTCAATGGAGTGACTTGGATAAGCTTCTGACTTTTTCAAAGGTTGATGCCTTGATATCTGTGCTTTCAGAAAAAGACCACCATCCCTGTAAAAGAAATGGTGCTGAAGGATTAATGATCAAAAGATGGAACAGCTGCTTAAGCAGTCCTTTGCATGTAGACCCTTTGTTAGTGATTGTCTTAATGAAGACAAGAGAGTTTCTTATGTCCTTGGATCTCTCAGAGGTGTACTTCTATGTAGCAGTTATGGAGGTGCACAGAAAGGTTCTTCGCTTTTGTGTTCTTTGTTAGCATTTTCAGTTCTAGGCGGTCCCTTTTGGCTTTATTGTTTCATTGGTTAGAATATTTATTATCTACAGTGCAATTTATGATGAATTGGAGTGAGAATTCACCACCAAACCATCTCCTCCTCTTCACCCTTTAACCCACTCCCTCAACCAACCAACCCAGGCCACCTTCTCCTCTTTTCCTGATATCACCGAAGAGGAAACCACCCATCTTCTTTCTTCCTCGAAATGCACCACCTGTTCCTCTGACCCCATCCCCACCAACTTACTTAACACCATCTCTCCTACCGTCACCCCCCCCCCCCATCTGTCATATCCTCAACCTTTCTCTCTCCACTGCAACTGTCCCCGACACGTTCAAGCATGCCGTAGTCACGCCACTCCTCAAAAAACCATCACTAGACCCTTCCTGTCCCTCCAACTACCGCCCCATCTCCCTCCTACCCTTCCTCTCCAAGATACTTGAGCACGCAGTCCACAGCCGCTGCCTTGATTTTGTCTCCTCTCATGCCATCTTCAGTCCGCTTCAATCTGGCTTTTGCCCCCTACACTCGACAGAAACGGCACTATCTAAAGTCTGCAATGACCTGTTCCTTGCCAAATCCAAAGGTCACTACTCCATCCTCATCCTCCTCAACCTATCCGCTGCTTTTGACACTGTCAATCACGATTTACTTCTTGCCACACTGTCCTCATTTGGGTACCAGGGCTCTGTCCTCTCCTGGTTCTCCTCTTATCTCTCCCACCGTACCTTCAGAGTACACTCTCATGGTTCTTCCTCCACCCCCATCCCGCTCTCTGTTGGAGTTCCTCAGGGATCTGTCCTTGGACCCCTTCTTTTTTCAATCTACACCTCTTCCCTGGGCTTCCTGATCTCATCTCATGGTTTCCAATATCATCTTTATGCTGACGACACCCAGCTTTATCTCTCCACACTGGACATCACTGCCGAAACCCAGGCCAAAATATCGGCTTGCTTATCCGACATTGCTGCCTGGATGTTCAACCGCCACCTGAAACTGAACATGGCCAAGACCGAGATTATTGTCTTCCCACCCAAACCCACTTCCCCTCTCCCTCCACTCTCTATCTCAGTTGATAACACCCTCATCGTCCCCGTCTCATCTGCCCGCAACCTCGGAGTCATCTTCGACTCCTCCCTCTCCTTCTCTGCGCATATCCAGCAGATAGCCAAGACCTGTCGCTTCTTTTTCTATAACATTAGCAAAATTCGCCCTTTCCTCTCTGAGCACACCACCCGAACTCTCGTCCACTCTCTCATTACCTCTCGCTTTGACTACTGCAACCTACTCCTCACTGGCCTCCCACTTAGCCATCTATCCCCCCTTCAGTCCGTTCAGAACTCGGCTGCACGTCTTATCTTCCGCCTGGACCGATATACTAATATCACCCCTCTCCTCAAGTCACTTCACTGGCTTCTGATCAGGTACCGCATACAGTTCAAGCTTCTCCTACTAACCTACAAATGCACTCGGTCTGCAGCCGCTCCTTACCTCTCTACCCTCCTCTCCCCTTACATTCCTACCCGTAACCTCTGCTCTCAAGACAAATCCCTCCTCTCAATACCCTTCTCTACCACCGCCAACTCCAGGCTCCGCCCTTTCTGCCTCGCCTCACCCCATGCTTGGAATAAACTCCCTGAGCCCATACGCCAGGCCCCCTCCCTGCCCATCTTCAAATCCTTGCTCAAAGCCCACCTCTTCAATGTCGCCTTCGACACCTAACCACTACACCTCTATTCAGGAAATCTTGACTGCCCCAACTTTTTGTCCTTTAGATTGTAAGCTCCTTCATAAGTACATAAGTACATAAGTAGTGCCATACTGGGAAAGACCAAAGGTCCATCTAGCCCAGCATCCTGTCACCGACAGTGGCCAATCCAGGTCAAGGGCACCTGGCACGCTCCCCAAATGTAAAAACATTCCAGACAAGTTATACCTAAAAATGCGGAATTTTTCCAAGTCCATTTAATAGCGGTCTATGGACTTGTCCTTTAGGAATCTATCTAACCCCTTTTTAAACTCCGTCAAGCTAACCGCCCGTACCACGTTCTCCGGCAATGAATTCCAGAGTCTAATTACACGTTGGGTGAAGAAAAATTTTCTCCGATTCGTTTTAAATTTACCACACTGTAGCTTCAACTCATGCCCTCTAGTCCTAGTATTTTTGGATAGCGTGAACAGTCGCTTCACATCCACCCGATCCATTCCACTCATTATTTTATACACTTCTATCATATCTCCCCTCAGCCGTCTCTTCTCCAAGCTGAAAAGCCCTAGTCTTCTCAGCCTCTCTTCATAGGAAAGTCGTCCCATCCCCACTATCATTTTCGTCGCCCTTCGCTGTACCTTTTCCAATTCTACTATATCTTTTTTGAGATACGGAGACCAGTACTGAACACAATACTCCAGGTGCGGTCGCACCATGGAGCGATACAACGGCATTATAACATCCGCACACCTGGACTCCATACCCTTCCTAATAACACCCAACATTCTATTCGCTTTCCTAGCCGCAGCAGCACACTGAGCAGAAGGTTTCAGCGTATCATCGACGACGACACCCAGATCCCTTTCTTGATCCGTAACTCCTAACGCGGAACCTTGCAAGACGTAGCTATAATTCGGGTTCCTCTTACCCACATGCATCACTTTGCACTTGTCAACATTGAACTTCATCTGCCACTTGCACGCCCATTCTCCCAGTCTCGCAAGGTCCTCCTGTAATCGTTCACATTCCTCCTGCGACTTGACGACCCTGAATAATTTTGTGTCATCGGCGAATTTAATTACCTCACTAGTTATTCCCATCTCTAGGTCATTTATAAATACATTAAAAAGCAGGGACTGTCCTTTGTTAAACTGTACAGCGCTGCGTAACCCTAGTAGCGCTCTAGAAATGTTAAGTAGTAGTAGTAGATCATTATTACTCCAATTGTAAAGGATATAAGAGAACCCTGTAATCTGGTTTCAAATTACATACCAGTGGCTTTGATACCATTATTTACAAAGATAATGGAAGGTCTGGTCTGTTCCCAATTGAATGATTATTTGACGAAACATGATATTCTGCATATATCCAATCTGGATTTAGACCTTATCATAGTACAGAGTTAGTGTTGATTTCAATTTTTGATAAGGCTAGGAGAGTACTGAGTGAAAAGGGCAGAGCACTCATTCTACAGTGCGACATGTCATCAGCATTCTACCTAGTTATTCTGCTCTCTGAGCTTGATATAAGCAAGATTGTGAGCAATGTTTTAAAATGGATTGAAGGTTTTTTGACATCTCACTCTTGTAGAGTTATGCAAAGAAGAGCCCTGTTGAATTGATGCACTAATCCGTGTGGAGTCCCACAGGGCTTCCCTCTGTCACCTTTTCTTCATTCTTTGGGAACTGAACTTTCAGATCTGGGTTTTGTCAATTTCAGTTATGCAGATGACATTATAGTTTTAATTCCTTTTTATTCATTGTGAACGCAAGTATCATCTTAAGTTCATAAGGTATTTGGAGATAATAAGCGCCTGGATGTGGAAATATAAACTAAAATAGAATGCCAAGAAAACTAAATTTTTGTTACTGGGTTATAGTCCAGATCCTTTGACAGATCATATCTTAGTAGGAAAAGAAATAGGTCTCAGTGCACATGAAAAATCTCTGTTTCACTATGCGTTTGATTACTAATCCTAATCAATCTGGTAAAGAAAGAGAGCTGTATTAGATTCAACTATTTAACATTTATTTTTGATATTTCAGTTTCCAGAGGCCTCTATTAGTCCTTGTTGACAGAAATATAGATTTGGCAACTCCTTTACATCACACATGGACATACCAGGCTTTGGTACATGATGTTCTGGTAAGAAAAATCTATAATGGTCATCAGTTGAATAACATTGCTTAGATCAACAATATTTAGATGATGGTCTTGATAAGATGACAGAAGCAGTAGAATCATTTGCAGTAAATCATGGTGATTCTATTTGATTTACCCATCACAATTTGGTAATAATTAGAGTATAATTTCTTGAACTTTTATAATTTTTGACAGTCACTTTTTAAAACTTCATTATAGCAGTGGGTGTTGATAAGATGACAGAAGCAATAGAATTATTTGCAATAAATTATGGTGATTATATTTGGTTTACCCATCACAATTTGATAATAACCAGAGTATAATTTCTTGAACTTTTATAATTGTGACATCACTTTTTAAAACTTCATTCTAGGAGTGAGTGTTCAGTGTAGGAAGGTATGAAGAGAAACTTAAACAGTGCAATAGTATAAAAATGGCTAGTGGAAATCTATGGTATAGACCAGCACATTACATGTTATGAGGTTGGTATTTTAAAGTGGAAAATGTTTTAATTTATAGCTGAAATTGCAAAATCCAATGTTTGTGCTATGTACTGTAATGCCCCATGTTAGAAGGCATTCATCTGAATTCACATCTAATGTGGGTTATAGAAAGAATATCACGTGACATGTGAAGTATATATGAATGCATCAGTGCAGTGAGACATAAGAGCAAAAGCTTTGCTGGATAGTTAAAAGATTCAGGAAGGTAGGGAGAGGCTGTGTATTGTTTCTGAGAGACAGGAGCAGGGAAAGCCCCCTTCAAAGATTCAGGTTCTTCTCTTCAGTTTAATGCCCGGCACCAGCTCTGCAGGCTCCTATTTTTTAAGGTAGTGCTTCTCCATCTAGTCCTTGGGGCACACCCAACCAGTCAGATTATCAGGATATCCACAATGAATATGCACTGCCTCCTCAGTATGCAAATCTGTCTCTGTCTCATGCATGTTTATTGATGGTGTCCTGAAAACGCAAGGGCTGGCTAGAGAAGCACCGTTTAAAAAGTGAACTAGATGGAATATTTTTCAACTCATCCCCTTGAAGGCACAGATTATTGTGAGGACAACAGCATTCGGGTCATAGGCTCCAGATGCCATTGCTGAGTGACATCACTGCTCTGTTTGATAAGTGGGTTCCCTGTAGAATACTTTACCTGTAAAAACATTTGATATTCAGATGTCAATAAATGAATAAAACACATGGGAATTAGCATTTAACATTAAAACATTATTGCATTTATATTATTCTAGGCCAAATGCAATTAAATCTAAAAGTAACTGAAATGCAGAGTCCAAGAAGTAGGCAGATCTCCTAAGTCTCAATGTGTGGTTGAGACACTGGTGCAGGGATGAGGGATTTAGATTTGTTAGGGACTGGGCAACATTTTGGGAAAGGGGGAGCCTGTTCCAAAAGGATGGAATTCACCTTGATGGGATGGAACCCAGACTGCTGGCATTAACAATTAGAAAGGAGAGAGAGCAGCTTTTAAACTAAATTGGGGTGGTGGTGGGGAAGCAGACAATCGCCTAGGAGTGCATCGTTTGGCGTGGAGTATCCTCGAAGGAAACTATTGAAACAGAGTCTTTAGGGAATCCCAATAGAAAGGTTTCAATAATGGTGAAATGGGAGAACAGAGTAAAGGTTGCAAATTATCCCTGTCAATTTCTAAGCAGCTTGTAGATGCAAGGAAAAAAACACAATTTGAAGTGTCTATATACAAATGCTAGAAGCCTAAAAAAAATAGAGTATATAGCACTAAATAAAGAGGTAGATATAATGGGCATCTCAGAGACCTGGTGGAAGAAGGACAGTCAGTGGGACACTGTGCTATCAGGGTACAAATTATATCACAATGATAAAGTGAATCAAATTGGAGGAGGGGTTGCGCTTTATGTTAAAGAAAGAATTGAGTCAAATAAAATAAACTTTCTACATGAAACAGCAGCGTTTGAATCCTTATGGATCGAAATTCTATGTGTTAGAGGAAGGAGTATACTGGTAGGTCTATACTACTGTCCGCTAGAACAGAACGAATAGACAGATGAAGAAATGTTTATAGAAATTAGGAGAGCTGGCAAACTGGGCAACAGTATGATAATGGGTGATTTCAATTACTCAATAATAAAGGAATCTGTAGAGCTCAATATCAAAAATCAAAAACATATATGTTATGTAGAAAAGTTTTTGATTTCAATTACCCCAATATTGACTGGATAAACGTTAGGGAACGCCAGGGAGGTAAAATTCCTAGATGAAATAAATGACTGCTTCTTTGGAGCAATTGGTCCAAGAACCAACAAGAGGGGGGAGCTATTTTAGATCTAGTCCTTAGTGGACTGTAGGGCGTTATAGGCGCGTTAACCATGTATGCGCCTACAATATCCGTATAGGCGCTGACATGGTTAGCACGTGCACTAAGTGTAGGCGTGCTAAAAACATTAATCCACCTTTGTAAACGGGGCCCTAAATTTGCAGATGATACAAAACTATTCAAAGTTGTCAAAACACATGCAAACTGTGAATAATTGCAGGAAGACCTTAGGAAACTGGAAGACTGCTCATCCAAATGGCAGATGAAATTTGTGGACAAATGCAAAGTGATGCGCATTGGAAAGAATAATCCAATTCATAGTAACCTGATGCTAGGGTCCACCTTGGAGATCAGCACCCAAGAAAAAATCTAGGTGTCATTGTAGACAGTACGCTGGAATCTTTTGTCCAGTGTGCAGCAGCAGCCGCCAAACAAAGAGCAAATAGGATGCTAGGAATTATTTGGAAAGGGATGGTAAATAAGACCAAGAATACTATAATGCCTCTATCGCTCCATCGTAAACCTCACCTTGAGTATTGCATTCAGTTCTAGTCGCCATGTTTTAAAAAAGATACAGAGAAATTAGTAAGGGTAGAGCGACTAAAATGATAAAGGGGATGGAACTCTTCTCATATGAGGAAAAGCTAAAGAGTTTAGGACTCTTTAGCTTGGAAAGAGATGACTGAGGGGGATATGATTGAGGTCTATAAAATCTTGAGTGGTGTAGAATGGGGAAAAGTGAATCGATTTTTCACTCTTTTAGAAAGTACAAAGACCGGAGGACATTCATTGAAATTACATGGAAATACTTTTAAACAAATAGGAGGAAATATTATTTCACTCAAAGCATAGTTAAGCTCTGGAACTCGTTGCCGGAAGATGTGGTAACGGCGGTTAGTGTATTTGAGTTTAAAAAAAAAAGGTTTGGACAAGTTCTTGGAGGAAAAGTCCATAGTCTGCTATTGAGAGAGACATGGGGGATGCCACAGCTTGCCCTGGGATTGGTTTCATGGATTGTTGCTACTATTTGGGTTTCTGCCAGGTATTTGTGACCTGGCTTGGCCACTGTTGGAAACAGGATACTAGGCTAAATGGACCGTTGGTCTGATCCAGTATGGCTATTCTTATGTTCTTAACTATAATTAGTTTTCAGTGGATTAAGTGATGTAAGTAATGTGAAAAGTGCTGTGTGTAATGATGGCAAGGTTGTGTTAAATAACTTGTGTTATCTGCAGTATAGTTGTATGATGTTTGGAGATGGGTACCAATAATGTATTACTCTCATATTCTGATGTGTTGTAATGCTGGTCTAATATGACATGTGGCAGGGGTTGGAAATGAGGATGGGAGAAGTGGCATTTGGGCAGCCTTGTGATTCAGGAAGATTTGGGAGAGCCATTGTTCATCCCTGGAAACGAGCTATAAGAAATTTTCTTTTTGGGATCAGATGGGTATTTGTGACCTAGACAGGATGCTCGGCTTGATGGTCTTTGGTCTGAATAAACATGGCTTTTAGCTTCTGTTCCTGAACTGCTGTCAAATAATAGTTACATGATAAAGTACAGTTGCTCGCCTTGAACAGATTTAATTTGATGACACTTACGCATACACATTTTTAGAAGCTTTAAAGAAATTCTCCTTTTGGACATACATGATGCTTTCTTGGGGTCTCATAGTATCGGTGCTTTTTTTGTGCCAATACGCAACGGTACGGCGTACCGACACCTTTTTTTTTGCCCTGCACCGCGCCATGGTTACCGCCACTTATCTGCCCACCCTGGCGCCCTCTTCTCCCCCAAGGATCCTTTTTATTTTATTTTAAATTTACCTAACCTCCATTCAAGTCCGACCGTATGGGCAGCAGCGTCACTGGAAGTGCTCCCCTCCCGAGTCCCAACGTCTCTATCAGAAGCTTCCTGATTCGTTCATTCTCAGTGGCCTTCCATATCTTTTGCAGTCCCCTTACCATTTTCCTGCATTCAGCTACTACCCTTTCATATTTTTAAGTGATACAAATTATGTTCATCATATAATCATGTCTATTTGTGTATTTTCCTTCCAGTGGCTAGGAAGCATTGTGATAGCTATGGAACCAATACTGTTATTTCCCAGGAGGAGGCTTTGCTTTGTGTCCTATTGACTCAAAAAGTCAGATTGCAATGAAACAGGGATAGAATGTTTTCAGTGGTTACTCCTTTAAAGTGGAATAGATTGCACTATCAGGATGGGAAAGACTAACAAGCTTTTGATTGTTATCAGTGAAGGAGATAATAACTAGAGGTGATGGTGGGGTTTAGTGAGGCGTGCTTGATGTTAAGTGCTTCTGATTCTTTAAGCTGTTGTGTAATTTTTATAGAAATTGTGTTGAGTGTAGGATCAGAGTAGTGGTATAAAAGTTTGACTAGTAAGAAATTTGTAGAACCTAATATGGCTTTAATGTTATAAAGCTATGGATGTACCTGTTTTTCTTACCTTTAATATTCAAACCAGTTATTCATGAAAATATTTCCATCCATATTTGGGATTTGGTAATTTTTTAATGTTTCCTGTTCAGTATTTATGTACAGATTTACGTTATATAATCCTTTTCTTGGATCTTCTCTTGAGAAAAGGCACACTTTGGGTATAGAGGTCAAACTTAACACAGGCCCAGATTTCTTCACACTGGGGAGAAGCAGTTGTTTTTGGCCATTGGGCATCAGTTTTATAGTAAATCAAAGAAAGCTCTTCAGACACCAAGTTGTTCTGATCACTTCCAAGTATTAGTGCTACTAGTTAAATGTATAGTGCCCTCATTTCAGAAAACTATAAATATGATTGGTGCCAATTCAACTACAAAGCTGCCAATCCCCCCCCCCCATCTTAGAAGGCAAAAATAATGTAAGGGATTAAGGGCATTAACCCCCCTCAGTCCCTCTTGTTAAATACTGACTGAAGTAAGCACTACTATAACAGTTGCTCTCATTTTGGAGAAGGTGCAAAAGCTGATAGGAAGTCTTTTTGATTATTCATGTATTCCCATTTTTTTTTACAGTTGTCAAATGGGAAATGTATATATAAGTTTTCAGCCCATCCATGACATAACCCCTTTGAATATCTGCATCCTATGACACCTACACATGCAAATACTGACTGTCTTGTTTTCATTCCATTATGGGCATTTATACTTTTTTGATGGATTCTCTGCAGATACGGGATTTAAGTTCTGCAGATTGCATGTTGAATCTCTCTTTGCTTAACAAATAAATTGCTTTGCTGTATAGACTGTGTTCTAAAATGATATAAAAGTTTACTGCACTGGAAATGTAAACAAATATAAGCCTGACATGTAAACAAAGTGTTTGTTTTCTAGGACTTCCATTTGAACAGGGTTAATTTGGAAGAATCTTCAGGCCTAGAGAGTTTACCAGTGGGGACAAGACCAAAGAAAAAGAATATTAAGTCCTATGACTTGACAGTGGCTGACAAATTTTGGCAGAAGTACAAAGGCAGGTAATAAAATCAAAGTTAATAATGAGGTCTGTTATTGCCTATGATGCTTACTTGCTTGCTTTAATACTTAATAGCACACACCTACTTCCATTAATTTGCTGGATTCTAATATTACTTTAGTTCATAAACTATGAAGGGATAGCACAAGGAATGGTTATCAGTAGTGGACAGGCAGGAGTGGTGACCGGGCTTGGTTCAGAGAGGTTCCCCACAGGGCATGGTGCCCCAAATCCAAGAGTCTTTAGTGACCACCTTCCCTTCAAGTTGAGCCTCTCATGCTGGTAGTTGTCATGGAGAGAATCAGAAAGTAGAGGAATTCCAACATAGACACAACCACAGGATGCTTATCAATGAAGAGCAAGGTCGAGGTCCAACATGGACCGGAGAGGGATCAAGAAGCATCTGTTGAGATGAATAGGAACTGGAAAGCAGCAGTAGCAGGTTGAAGCTCAAAATGGCACCAAATAGTGCAGACCAACCTACATAAGAATAGCCATACTGGATCAGACCAGTGGTCTAATTAGTCCAGTATCCTGTTTCGAACAATGGCCAATCAAGGTCACAGCACCTAAATCTTTTTCTTGGGTGCTGACACCCAAGGTGAACCCTAGCATTAGATAACTATAATTAGGATTATTCCTTCTAGTGTGCTCAGGATAATCCACCAAAGGCGGAGAACTTGAACGTCCCACAGAGAGACACAGAGTAGAAGAGAAAGTGGGATGTTTGACCACTGAAACCAAACACTGGAAAGGTGAATTCTTCAAGAAACAAATGTTTATTAAATCAAAAGACTCGACACAAACGTTGTGTTTCGGCCACTAGGCCTGCATCAGGAGTGTACAGAAATAAACACACACACACACACACATATATATATATATATATGTATTTACAGTTTAAAACAATGAAAACGTCATATAAAATGAGAATAAAAAGAAGAACAGGAATATTAGGATATAAAAATGTAGTATAACTTTAACTTAAACATAAATATTAAAAAAAAAACATGGAGAATATATGTGTATTGGAAACGACAAAGAGTATGAACATATACATAAATACCTCTCTTGACAAAATTTGTGTGCGTCAAAAAAATGTATGTGCTTTCAAAAGTGTAATTAAAATAAATAAGACAATTATCCCTACATGTACATAATGTCATCATACAATTATATGGAAAATTGAAAATAAAATGAAAAGATAATAAAATTATTTGCTTTATGCAAATTATCCTGTTGAGCAAAACAAGTAATAAAAACATAATAGCAAAATTATGCCTTGTATATATCATAAAATAAAAACACTTAAAAAAAATTTAAATGCATAAAAAAAATATATAGAAAAAAGTGTATGTGCAAAGAAACTGACAAAGGATATTGATATATACATACATATCTCCCATGGCAATATTTGTATTCATGAATGAAAGATGTATATAATTCGAAAAACATAATTGTAGACAAATTATAGACAAATGATAGACATATAATAAAAACCAATAGTCAAAGATCATAGAGACAAAAACTTGCTTTATGTATGTCATTTTGATCCATATATAAAGAATGAGAAATAAAGAGGCAATCGTCTTAATGGTGACATAAGTTGTACTTTGTCAAAAGTCTACTGAATTAATGGTATGTGATTAGTAATATTCTTATCATATGATACTGACCAGCAGTGATGGAAAAAAAATTCCAGTGTGTATCATTTTGCATGTGTCCACATTAAATTTCATCTGCCATTTTGGATGCCCAGTGCTCCAATTTCCTAATGTCTTCCTGCAATTGAATAGTTCTGGGTCATCTGTAAATTTGATTACCTCACTTGTCGTTCCGATTTCCAGATCATTTATAAATATGTTAAATAGCACCGTTCACAGTACTGATCTCTGCAGTACTTTCACTGTTCACCCTCCTCCATTGACAGAAATGACCATTTAACCCTACCCTCTGTTTTTCTGTTCAATAGCCAATTCATAATCCATAGAACGTTGCCTCCTATCCCATGACTTTAATTTTCTTGGGAGTTTCTCATGAGGAACTTTGTCAAAAGCTTTCTGAAAATGTAGACACACTACATCAACCGGATTACCTTTATCCACATGTTTATTCGTGCCTTCAAAGAAATGAAGCAAATCGGAGAAGTAAGACCTCCCTTGACTGAATTTATTCTGACTCTGTCCCATTAAACCACGTTTGTCTACATGTTCTGTAATTTTATCCTTTAGAATATTTTTCTCCATTTTACTCTTCACTGACATCGGGCATACTGATCTGTAATTTCCCAGAAAACACTTGGAACCCTTTTTAAAAAAATTGGCTTTAAATTGGCCACTCTCTAATCTTCATTTACTATAGACGATTTTAATGACAGGTTAAAAATTACTAACAGCAGATTAGCAATTTCATGTTTGATTTCTTTCAGTACTCTTGAATGCATGCCAAGGGTTCTGATAGAACTCAAGGAAATCAAACAACGAGTAAGTTTGTATATAATTTTCTTTGACAGGAAAAGCACCTATGTTGTGAACTAGAGAGTTGCACGGGGACAGAAATCCAACCCGCCCCCGTGGGAATGTAACCCTTCCCTGCTCATTCTCGCCGCAAATAGTCTCCATCCCAACCCAGCCCTTGCCGTGCCGCAGTCACCTTGACCCCCCCCCCTCCAAGAAAACCAGATTCTACAAGCAGTAAAAATTCTAGTAAAAGTAACATAAACCATTTAGTTCTGTACTCTGCTAAGACAGCAGATATACTGATTAGCAAGACCCAAAGCAGTCCAAAAGAAAGTCAGAAGCAACACAGTCTCCACGCTTTCCTGCCTCTGCCGCTGATCCTCTAGTGGCGTTACCATGCCAATGGAATCATTTCAACAAATATGATCCCCTGTTTGAGAGATGCTCCCGCAAAGAGCACAGTCTGTTACTGAACCAATAAAATAAATGAAGTGGTGGCGGTGGCTATTTTAAATAAGCAGCGGCGGCGAGAAGATCAGCGGCAGTGGACAAGAAAGTGTGGGGACCTTTCCTGCCCATAAGCAAGCTGCTAGACCACCAGGGTGAACTGAGGTATGTGCAGAGAGGGAAGCAAAGCTCCCTTAGTTTTATTTTTCCGCAGGGAGGGAAAGCAAAACTCTGTTAGTTTTATGGTTCCACGAGATCCCTGCAGAACCCGGGTCCATCCTTGCGGGATCCTCGTGGACCTCGGTTCATACCCTCAGGATCCCATGGTACTGGAGGGGATCCCCGCGGTATCTGCAGGATTCCCGCTATCCCCGTTCCCGTGCAGCTCTCTAGTGTGAACAAGCATAGTTAGCCTGTCTGGTGTTGCATTTTGACACCAAATAGTAGTCGATCAGAAATTCACATCAGAAAAACTGTCCCAGAAGCAGAGCAGAGCCCCCTGCAGGCTCACAGTATAAACTCACATTCTCCGAGGACAAGCAGGCTGCTTGTTCTCACTGATGGGTGACGTCCACGGCAGCCCCTCCAATCGGAAACTTCACTAGCAAAGGCCTTTGCTAGTCCTCGTGCACCCATGCGTACCGCGCATGCGCGGCCATCTTCCCGTCCGAACCAGCTCGTGTTCGTCAGTCTTCTTTTGTCCGCGCTTGGGACGGTCGTGTTTTACCGTCGTTTCGCGCCCCTCAAGTTGACCCTCACGAGTCTTCGCGATTTCTCAAAAAAAAAAAAAAGAAAGACCTCGGTCTTTGTCCCTTCCCGTGTGTCCAGTTTGTTTTCCCCGACGTAAGTTTCCTTTTGCTTTCGGGGTAGGCCTTTTTTGTGGCCTCGGTACGGGTTTTTCTCTCTCCCCTATTTTTGGTGCCCTTCGTCACCATCGCGGATTTTGATTTTGCCGGCGTGATTTTTCCGCCTATGTCATCGAAGTCTTCCAGCGGCTTCAAGACATGCACCCAGTGCGCCCGGGTAATCTCGCTCACTGATAGGCACGCGTCGTGTCTTCAGTGTCTGGGGGCTGGGCATCGCCTGCAGGCCTGCAGTCTTTGTGCTCTTTTACAGAAGAGGACTCAGGTAGCGAGATTGGCCCAGTGGAACGTGTTGTTCTCGGGCTCTTCATCGACAACAGCACCGGAGGCATTGAGTGCATCGACGTCGACAGCATCAAGACCTTCGGCATTGAGGTATCGACCCTCTGCATCGTCGGTACCGAGACATCGGAAGGCTGCGTCGGCGTCAGTGGTACCGGGACCTCCGCTGTTGCTGATGTTGTCGGACGGTGGTGCTTCGACTGGAGTGCAGGTGAGGGCTGTCCATTCCTCTGCTGGTGGCGGTGAGCCTTCAGGTGGGTCTCCCCCTACCCTGAGGGCTCCTGCGGTACAGCCCCCCCGAGACCGATCTTCTTCGGCCTTGGCCCCGAGGAAGAGACGGCTGGATTCTACGTCCTCCTCGTCGGTACCGGGAAGCTCCGGTGACATGCTTTGTTTGAAAAAATCAAAGAAGCATCGACACCGGTCACCTTCCTGCATCGGTACCGAGAGCTCTGGGTCGCCGAGGGAGTCGGCACCCAGTAGGCATCAGCACCAGGAGGACCGCTCACCCTCTGTTCAGGAGGTGTCGATGCGCTCCACCTTGGACAGCCAGGAACAGCCTCCACGCCCGGAACAGACTCTGACCTCGACGCCTGCATCAGCTTCCATGTCTTTCACCACAGCTGCTCTGCACTAGAGTCTCCGGGCCGTTCTCCCGGAGATCCTGGGAGAGCTGTTGCGCCCTTCCCCTCCGGTACCGGGGGTGCTTGCGCCACCGGTACCGTCGAGTGAGGCGCCGGCTGGCCCCTTGCCCGGGGTGAGGTCTCCGACATCGGTACCACTTGCGGTACCGGCTGCGGCCGCCTCCCAGGAAGGCTCCCTGTCGGCGGAGGGAGCTTCGCCAGTGCTGGCGAGGGAGTCTACCTCTCGACCCTCCCACCGTGGCCGTGTTTCCACTGAGTCGAGTGGGGCACGGCTTCAGACACAGGTTCATGAACTTGTGTCTGCTACCGATGGTGAAGCCTCGTGGGAGGAGGAGGAGGACATCAGATATTTCTCTGACGAGGAGTCTGATGGCCTTCCTTCTGATCCCACTCCCTCCCCTGAAAGGCAGCTTTCTCCTCCCGAGAGTCTGTCTTTTGCGGCCTTTGTCCGGGAGATGTCTACGGCCATCCCCTTCCCGGTGGTCGTGGAGGATGAGCCCAGGGCTGAAATGTTTGAGCTCTTGGACTATCCTTCTCCACCTAAGGAAGCGTCCACAGTACCCATGCATCATGTCCTAAAAAAGACATTGCTGGCGAACTGGACCAAGCCTTTAATTAATCCCCACATTCCCAAGAAGATCGAGTCCCAGTACCGGATCCATGGGGACCCAGAGCTGATGCGCCCTAAAGAAGGCTAAGAGTTCTAGAGAGCATGCTTCGGCGCCCCCGGGCAAAGACTCTAGAACCTTAGACTCCTTTGGGAGGAAGGCCTACCATTCTTCTATGCTCGTGGCCAAGATTCAGTCCTACCAGCTCTACACGAGCATCCATATGCGGAACAATGTGCGGCAGTTGGCGGGCTTGGTGGACAAGCTCCCTCCTGAGCAAGCCAAGCCATTTCAGGAGGTGGTCAGGCAGCTGAAGGCGTGCAGAAAATTCCTGGCCAGAGGGGTATATGATACGTTTGATGTTGCGTCCAGGGCCGCTGCTCAAGGTGTGGTGATGCGCAGACTCTCATGGCTGCATGCCTCCGACCTAGAGAATAGAATCCAGCAGCGGATTGCGGACTCCCCTTGCCGAGCGGACAACATTTTTGGAGAGAAAGTCGAACAGGTGGTAGAGCAGCTCCACCAGCGGGATACCGCTTTCGACAAGTTCTCCCGCCGGCAGCCTTCAGCATTTACCTCCTCAGGTAGACGTTTTTATGGGGGAAGGAAGACTGTTCCCTACTCTTCTGGTAAGCGTAGGTACAGTCCTCCTTCTCGACAGCCTGCGGCCCAGGCTAAGCCCCAGCGCACTCGCTCTCGTCAGCAGTGTGCGCCTCAGCAAGGCCCCACGGCTCCCCAGCAAAAGCAGGGGGCGAGCTTTTGACTGGCTCCAGCAGAGCATAGCCGACATCAACGTATCAGTGCCGGGCAATCTGCCGGTCGGGGGGAGGTTGAAAGTTTTTCACCAAAGGTGGCCTCTCATAACCTCCGACCGTTGGGTTCTTCAAATAGTCCGGCAAGGATACACACTAAATTTGGCCTCCAAACCTCCAAATTGCCCACGGGAGCTCAATCCTACAGCTTCCAGCACAAGCAGGTACTTGCAGAGGAACTCTCCGCCCTTCTCAGCGCCAATGCGGTCGAGCCCGTGCCATCCGGGCAAGAAGGGCTGGGATTCTATTCCAGGTACTTCCTTGTGGAAAAGAAAACAGGGGGGATGCGTCCCATCCTAGACCTAAGGGCCCTGAACAAATATCTAGTCAAGGAAAAGTTCAGGATGCTTTCCCTGGGCACCCTTCTTCCCATGATTCAGGAAAACAACTGGCTATGCTCTCTGGACTTGAAGGACGCCTACATGCACATCCCGATACTGCCAGCTCACAGGCAGTATCTGCGATTTCAGCTGGGCACACGTCACTTCCAGTACTGTGTGCTA
Organism: Microcaecilia unicolor; assembly: GCF_901765095.1. NCBI lineage: Eukaryota > Metazoa > Chordata > Amphibia > Gymnophiona > Siphonopidae > Microcaecilia > Microcaecilia unicolor. The sequence goes on from NC_044039.1 coordinate 104,571,970, forward strand.
CCCTTTGGGCTCGCCTCTGCGCCCAGAGTGTTCACGAAGTGCCTGGCTGTAGTAGCAGCGGCGCTTCGCAGGCTGGGAGTACACGTGTTCCCCTATCTCGACGATTGGCTGGTGAAGAACACATCCGAGGCAGGAGCTTTACAGTCCATGCAGATGACTATTCGCCTCCTGGAGCTACTGGGGTTTGTGATAAATTATCCAAAGTCCCATCTTCTTCCAGTACAGAGACTCGAATTCATAGGAGCTCTGCTGGATTCTCGGACGGCTTGTGCCTATCTCCCAGAGACGAGAGCAAACAACTTGTTGTCCCTCGTCTCTCTGGTGCGAGCGTCCCAGCAGATCACAGCTCGGCAGATGTTGAGATTGTTGGGCCACATGGCCTCCACAGTTCATGTGACTTCCATGGCCCGCCTTCACATGCGATCTGCTCAATGGACCCTAGCTTCCCAGTGGTTTCAGGCTGCTGGGGATCTAGAAGACGTGATTCACCTGTCCACGAGTTTTCTCAAATCCCTGTATTGGTGGACGATTTGGTCCAATTTGACTCTGGGACGTCCTTTCCAAATTCCTCAGCCACAAAAAGTGCTGACTACGGATGCGTCTCTCCTGGGGTGGGGAGCTCATGTCGATGGGCTTCACACCCAGGGAAGCTGGTCCCTCCAGGAACGCGATCTGCAGATCAATCTTCTGGAGTTACGAGCGGTCTGGAACGCTCTGAAGGCTTTCAGAGATCGGCTGTCCCACCAAATTATCCAAATTCAGACAGACAACCAGGTTGCCATGTATTACATCAACAAGCAGGGGGGCACCGGATCTCGCCCCCTGTGTCAGGAAGCCGTCAGCATGTGGCTCTGGGCTCGCCGTCACGGCATGTTACTCCAAGCCACATATCTGGCAGGCGTAAACAACAGTCTGGCCGACAGACTGAGCAGGGTTATGCAACCTCACGAGTGGTCGCTCAACTCCCGAGTAGTGCGCCAGATCTTCCAGGTGTGGGGCACCCCCTTGGTAGATCTCTTTGCATCTCGAGCCAACCACAAGGTCCCTCAGTTCTGTTCCAGACTTCAGGCCCCCGGCAGACTGGCATCGGATGCCTTCCTCCTGGACTGGGGGGAAGGTCTGCTGTATGCTTATCCTCCCATACCTCTGGTGGGGAAGACTTTGTTGAAACTCAAGCAAGACCGAGGCACCATGATTCTGATTGCTCCCTTTTGGCCGTGTCAGATCTGGTTCCCTCTTCTTCTGGAGTTGTCCTCCGAAGAACCGTGGAGATTGGAGTGTTTTCCGACCCTCATCACACAAGACAAAGGGGCGCTTCTGCATCCCAACCTCCGGTCTCTGGCTCTCACGGCCTGGATGTTGAGAGCGTAGACTTTGCCTCTTTGGGTCTGTCAGAGGGTGTCTCCCGCATCTTGCTTGCTTCCAGGAAAGATTCCACTAAGAGGAGTTACTTCTTTTTATGGAGGAGGTTTGCCGTCTGGTGTGACAGCAAGGCCCTAGATCCTCGCTCTTGTCCTACACAGACCCTGCTTGACTACCTTCTGCACTTGTCTGAGTCTGGTCTCAAGACCAACTCTGTAAGGGTTCACCTTAGTGCAATCAGTGCATACCATTACCGTGTGGAAGGTAAGCCGATCTCAGGACAGCCTTTAGTTGTTCGCTTCATGAGAGGTTTGCTTTTGTCAAAGCCCCCCGTCAAACCTCCTACAGTGTCATGGGATCTCAATGTCGTTCTCACCCAGCTGATGAAACCTCCTTTTGAGCCACTGAACTCCTGCCATCTGAAGTACGTGACCTGGAAGGTCATTTTCTTGGTGGCAGTTACTTCAGCTCGTAGAGTCAGTGAGCTTCAGGCCCTGGTAGCCCAGGCCCCTTACACCAAATTTCATCATAACAGAGTAGTCCTCCGCACTCACCCTAAGTTCTTGCCGAAGGTCGTGTCGGAGTTCCATCTGAACCAGTCAATTGTCTTGCCAACATTCTTTCCCCGTCCTCGTTCCTGCCCTGCTGAACGTCAGCTGCACACATTGGACTGCAAAAGAGCATTGGCCTTCTATCTGGAGCGGACACAGCCCAACAGACAGTCCGCCCATTGTTTGTTTCTTTTGATCCCAACAGGAGGGGAGTGGCTGTGGGGAAACGCACCATATCCAATTGGCTAGCAGATTGCATTTCCTTCACTTACGCCCAGGCTGGGCTGGCTCTTGAGGGTCATGTCACGGCTCACAATGTCAGAGCCATGGCTGCGTCAGTGGCCCACTTGAAGTCAGCCACTATTGAAGAGATCTGCAAAGCTGCGACGTGGTCATCTGTCCACACATTCACATCTCATTACTGCCTGCAGCAGGATACCCGACGCGACAGTTGGTTCGGGCAGTCAGTGCTTCAGAATCTGTTCGGGGTTTAGAATCCAACTCCACCCCCCCTAGGCCCATGTTTATTCTGTTCCAGGCTACACTCTCAGTTAGTTGGATAAATTGTTAGGTCAATCTCAGTTATGTCCTCGCCGTTGCGAGGCCCAATTGACCATGTTTGTTGTTTTGAGTGAGCCTGGGGGCTAGGGATACCCCATCAGTGAGAACAAGCAGCCTGCTTGTCCTTGCAGAAAGCGAATGCTACATACCTGTAGAAGGTATTCTCCGAGGACTGCAGGCTGATTGTTCTCACAAACCCGCCCGCCTCCCCTTTGGAGTTGTGTCTTCCCTTGTCTTTGTCTTGCTACATATGGGACTGACGAACACGAGCCAGTTCGGGCGGGAAGACGGCCGCGCATGGGCTCGCGAGGACTAACAAAGGCCTTTGCTAGTGAAGTTTCCGATTGGAGGGGCTGCCGTGGACGTCACCCATTAGTGAGAAGAATCAGCCTGCTGTCCTCGGAGAATACCTTCTACAGGTATGTAGCATTCGCTTCACTGACTCTCTGGTCTATTGCCCAATTTTGCTAATTAACTTGGTATGAAATCTGGGCCAAAACAGGGATGATGCCCCTTTTGAAACACCACGGCCAGACTTGTTTTATTAAGAGCAGAGTGTCTATTTCAAGCCCAAGAAGCGTGCTGGGTAGACTGTAGCAGAACAATAGGCCTTATTCTGTTGCTTAACACCTTTCCATGGAGTGTTTTAGCCATTTTTGAATTTCTTCTGAATGAAAAAGATGTTTCTGAAGGCTTCTTCTGTATTTTTTTTTATTAAACTTATTTATAACTCTTACAATCACCCATTATATCATATTTGTCATATTGGATCAGTCTTCTGGAAGATTAATGGATGTGATTATGAATGAGAAATTCTAGGACCCCTGACTCAGGCATTATGCCGAAACACAGGCTGTGTTGGGTCTTCAATTAACTTTGCCTCCTCTACCCTTCTTGTAATCAAATAACAAAGCCATTCTGCATCATACCGGGTCAATCAGGTACCGTGTAACAACAGTAAATAACAGCTAAAACAATATGAGTTACATTTTTATTATATAACGTCCTATCTTGTTCCCCCACCACCACCACCCCAAAGAAACCCACAGCCCTCCTGGTGTTCCAGAACTCCAGAGTTCCAGAACATGGTTGCTCTCTGTGATTTCTTCTCTGTAGCAAGGTAACACATTATATCCTCATTGCCGTTCATTTGCTAAATCCAAGACAATATAATATAATAAGCAGTTTCCAAATAATACATATAAAATTTCCACTTCATTTATTTTATTGGTTCAGTAATAGACTGTGCTCTTTGCTGGAGCATCTCCTAAACAGGGGATCATATTTGTTGAAAAGATTTCCATTGTTATGGTGATGCCCGTGCAGGTAGGGGGTTCTTGTTTCCACCAGTTTATCAGAATATACTCTCTACCCAAAAGGGGAACGGGAAATGGGACTTTGCAACCACATTCTAAGCAGTTTACATAGTATATACAGTGGGAATCAAACCCAGTTCCCCAGGATCAAAGTCCATTGCACTAACCACTTGGCTACTGCTCCACTTGCCTTCTGCAGTAATAATTTCTCCCCCTTACTCAAACTGGGTCCTGTTGATAACATCAGTTGCTACTGTTTACCCGCATGTAAAATAAAGTGTTAGAAAAAATATAAGATGGTAAGTTTTACTCTTGAAACTTCAACATATTTTCTGAAAGATGATAGCTGTTAAAGTTCTTAATTTTAATTAGTTTGGATCTTCAAAAATGGAAAACTCTATTCTTCCTATCGTATTGTTTATAATATCCCTTCCAGATCAGCTGAGTTTTTAAGAATTTCCTCACTGGTTGTCAGAGATGTGATGAGAAGTAGATTACATAGATGGAGGAGCTAACATCATTTCTAACTTTTGTTGTGTGACAACTACTGATGACTGATTTTGCTTCAGTCCTTTCCCAGAAGTAGCAGAATCTGTACAGCAAGAACTGGAAAGCTACAGAGCCCAGGAAGATGAGGTTAAGCGACTGAAAAGCATCATGGTAGGATTTCAGTTTTTCTTTAGAGAAATAATAAAAGTGAAAGACTGTAATATGACAAGAACTGCCTAGACTGTTAAGTGTGTTCTCATTTCATAAAGTATGCAAGCTTGCTGGAGTGCTTTTGTCATTAGTAGCTGGATGATGTCAGCTGTTTTTTTTTTTCCAGGTGGTCTGAAGTTTATAGAGCAGTAGTTTTCAGCCCTGTCCTTCAGTACCGAGCCAGTCTCGTTTTCAGGATATGCACAATGAATGTATATGAGATATGTGTGCATGCAGTGGAGATAGTGTTTGCAAATGTATTTTATGTGTATTCATTGTGGGTCTAAGGGATACTTGAGGATAAGATTGCTAATCCTTGTTCTAGACTAGTCATTTTGCAAATTTGGTGCTGTAATGGGCTGCTACTATTTAAAAGGTGGGACCTGCTTCCAGATGTCATGTTTTTGTAAATAGGACAACCAAACTTTTCAACTGAAGCTTATATAAAGCGGCTTATTGCAGTGCTTTTCAGCTGTCTCCTGGAGGCACACCTGGCCAGTCAAGTTTTCAGGATTACCACAATGAATATGCATGGGGTAGGTTTGCCTACAATGTGTCTCCAATATATGCAAATTTATCTCCTACATAATCATTCTGACAGTCTTGAAACCTGACTGGCTAGGTGGTCCTCCAGGAAAGCGCTGAGAATCATTGGCTACTGGATAACCACTGTGCACTGTGTAAGCTAGGCGGTATATCAAATTCAATAAAACTTAAATCTTTCTGTACATTCCCTTGACATGATAAAGGCTGAAAAGCTGAATTCAACTTATTTTTAAGTGCACTTTTCTTATGCTGTTTTATACTGCTGAGATCACATATTTAGTGGTTTGAATAGCAGATGACAGCGCCATTGGATACTTGCCCTTGCGATATTATATTAAGATCATGGGGCTGTTTGGGATGTCATCCCCAAATCAGAGTATCTTAGTTTTTTGTTTGTTCAAGCTTAGATGGTGTCTTGTGGCCCTGTTGTCTATATGGGAGATGTAATGTTTGACAGTACCTGGAAAGTTGTCCGATGTTCCCATCAATGGGCAATGAAGAAAGAATTCGTCTGCATATGATAGTAGGGTGATTTCTTCCTCGAGTTGAAGATCACCCAAGGAACTGAGAGAAATGTTGAACAGTGCTGGGGAGAGGGGATATCCCTGAGGGTCTCCGCAGCTGGGGCTCCAGCTGAATGATCTGGCCATGTGTCCCTTGACACTGTATGATCTGTTCCTTAGAAATTTCTCAAACCATGTCAACACTGCTCCTGTCAATCCTATTTCTGATAGTTTAGATAAGAGTACGGTATGGATTATGGCATCGAAGGCAGCTGATATGTCATACTGTAATAGCACTGCCTGTTGTCCTTGACTTAATGATTGTCTGATCTTGGTTGTAAGAACGAGGAGGAGTGTTTCCGTGCTGTGATTCAGTCTAAAACCATGTTGTTTCTTATTAAGGATGTCAAATGTTTCTAAATAATTTTGTAGTTGCTCGTTTACTCAGGATTCTAGTAATTTTGCCATTCAGGGGATGCTTGCAATGAGGTGATAGTTTGGTGGCCTGATTGGAGGTTGGTACTGACAGATTTGGAGAGCCAACTTAATATTTCCTTTTTTTTTTTGGAAAATTTCTTTATTGCAACATGAAGACAAATACAAACATCTGCTGCCACCTGCAGCTCAACGTCAATCAGTACATTACAACCAAAAGGAAAAACATTACAGATTATGCACCTACAAACGTATGCTTTGGTCCCCATGTGTTTTTTGTTTTCCCCCCTGTTAACCCCTACCCTTACAAATGAAATTTCCCCCCCCCCCCCCCCCCCCACCCCCCCCCCCCCCCCCCCCCCCCCCCCCCCCCGTTTACCCTCCCTCCTCCTCCCCTATCTGGCTATCCATTACTTTGCAAGTCAGGGTCTGATGCCATGAGCAGGTCCCGCGCTCTCCCCCATATATCTTTGTACTGGCGATTACTAAGTACTGTTGTGAATTTTAGTGTCATATGCACCCATTGGCCCATTTCCTTCATCTGGGCCTTCCACCGATCCAAAGATGGAGGCAAAGTATCAACCCAAGCTTGTAAAATGCATTTCTTCACTAATAATGCAGCCAACAGCACAAATTTACATTGAGCTACACCCAGTCCTTGCTGTCCAAGAGATTCCCCACAACCCATCAGAATAGCTGAATACTTCCACTCCATTTCGCTCTGCAACGTCTTTTCCATTACTTCCAGCGCACCTACCCATAGCTTATGTAGGCTCGGACACTCCATAAATGAGTGCAAAAAGCCTCCCACACTCTGCCCACATTTATTGCAAGTATCATCCTCCCACATCCCCATGATCTTGCCTCTCTCTTTAGTGATGTGTACCCTATATAAAATCCTATATTGTATGTCTTGTAGGGCTGCATTTGGGGTAATCTTGCTTAATCCCCCAAAGATCGCACCCAATCGTTTCACAGATATCTCCTCACCTGTGTCCCTACTCCAACTCTCTGCTAATTGCGGGGTATGTAACGCATCCTGGGATTCCCGAATTAATTGGCACCATTGTGACAGTCTATTGAGTTTGGGCGGAATTTGCAAAAACATTTTGTCTAACTGCGTGAAATACACCCGTTCCCGGCTCCTGCGTTCCACACTCAGCACATAATCTCTAATTTGAAGGTATGCAAAGAATTGCGAGCCCGGTAGTTGTAATTCATCCCTAACTTCGGTGAACGTTGGGAAAGCCTCCTCTTCAGTTTTCCTAAATTGCCCTATAAATCTGCAACCCTTTTCGCGCCATTCGCTAAATACTGATACTCCCTGACCCGCCGGAAAGGCCATGTTGCCCGTTAGTGGTAGAAATGGGCTAGCTCCCCGCACTGTACCACCATGTCCCCTCCACCATCTCCAAGCCCGCTGCAGCGCTGCCACGTATGGATTATTCACTATCTTTTTGGCTCCTTTCATTGCCCACGACTCTAATACTGCAAACGGATCATTCTGACCACAGCAACTCTCCCAGAAACCCATAGTGGCATAAAAACTCTCTCCCGACTGCAGTTCATGAATCCACCGCAGCAGCGCTGCCACATTATATGTTCTTAAATCTGGTAACTTTAGACCTCCCTGTTTGCGAGTATGAGTGAGTTTCACAAAGGAGATCCGTGGACGTTTCGCTCGCCAAATAAAAGTGCTTATCACACTTCTATATATACTATCCTCCTTCCTTCGTACCCATAGAGGAAGCATTTGTAAGGGGTATATTAATTTAGGCAGCATTACCATCTTAACCAAAGCAATCCGACCCATAAAATTTATAGGCAAGTCTTTCCACTTGCCGCAAAGTCGTTTTACTTCCTCCACTCGGTTTGTCACATTCTTTTTATATATCCAGCTCTGATCTGCACTTAAGAACACTCCTAAATATTTAATGCCCTTTTGGGCCCACATCAGGGGGAACTCTACGTGTGTCCTACATGTGCAGGGATCACTGATGGGCAGCGCTTCTGATTTCCCAAAATTAATACTAAGCCCTGAAAATTCCCCGTATTCCTTAATGATATCCATCACCAGAGGTAGCGTTTGAGATGCCTTATCCAACAACAAAAGCATGTCGTCGGCAAACAAATTTATTCTGTGTTCTGCACCCCCTACTCGCAATCCTGTTAGTCTAGGTTCTTGCCGTATTTTAGCCGCCAGGGGTTCCAGTGTCAGGATAAAAAGTAACGGTGACAACGGGCACCCCTGCCGGGTACCACCCTGTAAGGGGAAAGCATCCGTAAGGGAGTCATTTATGATAATTTGCGCGGTTGGGTTGCTATACAAAGCTCTGATCCATTGTGAGAACTCTCCCTGTATACCAAAGCGCCTTAGGACCCAAAATAGATACTCCCACACTACTTTGTCGAATGCTTTCTCGGCATCCAAGCTGGCCAGTATAGCATCTCCTGCTCTCCCCCTACCTTCAAGTAGCACTCGACTTACTTTCAAGATGTTGGCCGACGCGTATCTTCCCTTAACAAAACCCACCTGGTCGGGGTGAACTAGACTGGGAACCACTTGACTTAGCCGATCCGCCAGCACTGCCGCCAGCAACTTGAGATCTTGGTTAAGCAGCGAAATGGGTCTATAGGACCCAACTTGCTCCCTATCTTTCCCTGGCTTAGGGATAACGGTGATATGGGCATGGTTCAATACAGGTCCCATATCGCCCGTTTCCTTCACCTCGTTACACATTTGAATAAGGGGTTCGATAAGCAGATCCTGCAGAATCTTATAATATTCTGTCCCTAGGCCATCTGGCCCTGGGGCTTTGGCCAGCTGCAAGCGTTTAATTACTCGTTGCATCTCTTTCCCTTGCAGTGGTGCGTTCAGCATCTCTTTCTGACTTTCAGTTAGCGAGGGCAGGTTCACAGCCCTAAGGAACTCTGTGCAATTTTCCTCTGAAAAAGGGCCCGCTTTGTAAAGTGTTGTGTAATATTGCACAAATTCCCTTTCTACTGCCGTTTGGTCTGTTGTTACCATTCCCCCCATTTCTCGGATCTTACCTATATATTGCTTCCCTGATCTCTGCCTCACCAAGGCCGCTAAGAGCTTGCCTGTTTTATTCCCCCATTGGTGAAGCTTATACTTGTATAGCTTAATATTGTATAACGCTCCTGCGTCCAATATTTCCTGCATTGCCTTCCTACACTCTGCGTATGTCTGTCTATTATGTTCTGTGGGAGAGACGATGAGAGCTCTGCGGGCTTCCCGTAACCTCCCGGACACTTCTGTAAGTTGAGAGCTCCGCCGCTTATTCTGCGAGGCAACATAAGAAATAATTTTGCCTCGGAGTACAGCCTTCGCTGCCTCCCAGTAAATTCTCGGGTTTACCGACTGGGCATCATTCTCAGCGACGTAATCCGTCCAGCTCTGCCTCAGGTAAGTTTTAAATTCTCTACTCTGGTACAGAGCCGGATTCATACGCCATCTTGCCGGTCTCCTCCTCTCCCCCCACCGCATTTCAGCCCACACTGGGGCATGGTCAGAAACATCGGGCTCCCCAATTCCAGTCTGTTCTACTATCAAGCTAACTGAGTGGGACACAAGCAGGTAGTCAAGACGCGAGTGAACTCCATGCAGGTGTGAAAAAAAAGTGTAATCATGCTCTTCTAAGTGTTGGAGGCGCCAAATATCCACCATCCCCAGCTCATTCATAAGTAAATTCACCCCTCTTTCTTCATGCCCCCGCCCCACCTTCTTTGGGGGTTTACAATCTATAGAGGGGTCACTCGTAACGTTAAAGTCCCCTCCTACAATAAGGTGATATTCATCAGAGGCTACCAATTTAGCTATCAAAGCGGTAAAAAACTTATGAGAATAAACATTTGGTGCGTATACACTACACAGTCCCACTTTGATACCTTGCAAGGATCCTGTCACTATTACAAAGCGCCCTTCCGGGTCTTGATACATCTTATGCATACTAAATGCAATTGTTTTCCGTATTAGTATGGCTACTCCCCTTTGCCTACCATTGTATGCTGCAAAAAATATGTCTCCCACCCAATCTCTTTTCATCTTAAGATGCTCCACTTTACTTAAGTGTGTTTCCTGTATCAGTGCCACATCGGCCTTTTGCCTCTTGAGTGCCTGTAGTACTTTTGTCCTCTTTATTGGTGAGTGCACCCCATCTACATTTAATGACACAACTTTTAGATTAGCCATTCAGCTCAGCTGTTGATAATTTCTAAGCTCACCAATACTCTGTGTATCTCTATCCAGAGGCCCCCCAGCTAGGCCTCCAGTCCAGACTTGTTGTTTAACATCTATTTGTAAAGTTATGGAACCTCCTCCCCTCTCACTCATGACCTTCCAGTCCCCTAATATACTGTTACATGTGGTATTAATAGCCAGAACTGTCCCCGCTCCCCCATCCCTATCACTATCCTCCCCTTTACTCCCCCCCTTCCCACCCTCCCTTCCCTCACCAGCCATTGCATTCCAATTTCCCAACACACACACTCCCATCCATACAATGTTTAACCAAAACATTCCTTCCCCCTACCACTAACTCCCCCGCACTCACAACCCCCGTTTCCCCTAATAATTCGCGCTCTCCCGTTCTCTATGCCTATCGCCCCTTCCCTTCAGCCCTAATCTCCCCTTCCCCTGCAACATCTTTAACCCCAAAAACAGGAACAGTAAGGAGTGCCAGCACTTTGCTGGCACCCTTCAACACATATTCATCAAGATAACTTTCAAACCACTTCAACTTTCTATGAAGTCTCACAGGAAAAACTTAACTACCAGCAACATCTGGCTCTCTCGCTCTGGAACCACTCTTCTCAGGTTGTCTTCTTCTGCCAGGTCTGTGGTCACTACCAGTGCTTCTTCAGCTTGGTGTTGGACTCTTCCTTCCATCTTCCGTGGACTGCCACCTCACTGGTGTTCCCATAGCCTGGTCAGTTTCCCCCTTTATAAGAACAACAACTGGTCACTTATTCCCATTGATCTGGTTAATCCCACGATTCGGGTCCTCACAGTTCTAATGTCACAGTTTGAGCGGTCCTTAAAACCCACAATTTCTCATGAATATCTCTACATTATTCTGGTCCAGTCGTAAGTTTCTTTTCCCACGCACTGCCCTTATAATCCAACAGGCCGCACTATCACAAGTAAGGTACCATCACTGATCTGCTTTTCAAAAAGTCTGCTGCAAATCCCTTATATGCGTTCCACATATGCTGCCAGCTCGCTGGGGTCAGTGAAAAACAGTACCTTATTATCAGCCATAACCCGCACTTTAGCCGGGAAAAGTAGAGCAAATTTCACCCCTTTCTCAAACAAGCGCTTGCAGTGTTGTCCCATTTTCCTCCTCTGCTCCGAAACCACAGCAGAGTAATCCTGGAACAACAAGACTTTACTTCCATTATATTCCAGCGCTGCTTTCTTCCTATATGCCAGCAATATTTTCTCTTTATCGGCGTAGTTTAAAAGTTTTGCTATAACTGTCCTGGGGCGGCTCTCCCCCTCTCTGCGCGCCCCGATCCGATGGACTCTTTCAACCTGCAAAGGCTTCCTGGGGCACTGTAACCCCAGCTGTTCTGGGAGCCATTCCTCCATGATCTTCCACAATTCTTTGTCCTGCACCGACTCAGGGAGTCCAACTATTCGGACGTTGTTTCTTCGGCTCCGATTCTCCAGATCATCAATCTGCTGCTCCAGGCGCTCGCACTTTCGCTCCAGCCCGTCTAATCGGGTGTCTGCTGCCTCCGCTCTGTCTTCTTGCCTGGAAATCCTCTCTTCCGCCTGCTGGAGTCTCGCACTTTGTCTTTCTACTGCCTCCCGAATTTGCTCCACTGAGGACTGGAACTTGGACAGCTTATCTTCTAATATAGCCGTCACCTGGTGTATAAGTTCCTGAAAGACTTCTGTGGACTGACTCGCTTCCCCCGCGACTTCTTTAACCGCCGCCATCTTGGCTTTCACGTCGAGCATGCGGGACTTTTTAGGCCTCTGCGACTTCGCGGGCATTCCCCGCTCTCTCTGCCGTGTTCTCCTCCTCACAGCCTCGTAAACTGAGCGCGGATCGTCTACCGTTCCCCCGCTTAGCTCGTCGGTTTTTAGAACGGGAGTTAAGCTGATTAATTTCAAAGGTAGAGGGAATCAGGAGCGGAGCCGGGTTTTCGGACGTCCGTTCAGCTCCCTCGCATCACGTGACCCCCCCCCCCAACTTAATATTTCCAATGGCATCTCGGGTAGTAGATATGAAGGGCAAGTATCTAGGCTACATGAGTTTTTTTTGAGAGTTTGGTCAGGGTCTTTTTAACTGATATTGGGGAAACCTTCTCAAAGGTGTCCCAGGTCCTGTCTGCTGAAACATTCATTTGTGTGTTACTGGATGGGGTGGTTGTGTTCTGGTTCTGAGTTATCCAGGGTGAAGGACTGGCTAAGCATTTTAACTTTGTCTTGGAAGAATTGAGCTAGTGTTTCCATTTTGGGTTGCAGGGATCTAGGGATCATCAATATGTTGTCGATATTGGTTAGGCTGTCGTAAACTCGAAGGTTTTGGATGGTTTATTGATTTCTCGGCCGTAAAATTCCTTTTTGACCTATGCTATTTGATATTTATATTCCTTTATTTCTTTTCTCCAGCTTGCTTAGACCAGGGTGTCCCTTGTTTTTCTCCTGGTGTGCTCTAATTGGTCTGCATGTTCTTTTCTTGGTTGCTGTGTTGTTACTAAACCAAGGGTTTGCTACCTGCCTTACTCTTTTTACTCTGACAGGGGCTACTGCGTCAAGAATTTTACCAATTGCAGTATTCCAGGTATGGGAATCGTAGTTTGGGAGGGTTTGTCCTGATGATATATTTATTTATTTATTTTATTTATTAGGACTTATTTACCACCTTTTTGAAGGAATTCACTCAAGGCGGTGTACTGCAAGAATAAGTCAAACATAAGCAATAGACAATTACTACAACAAAAATATTCAAACAATAGAAAGTATGGTATAGTATGCTACTTTATAATGCCAAAACAAACATTTTAAAAGACAATATAGCATGTAAGCAAAAATGGATAAGGTGGAGTAGCAGGAGTAAGAAAATAAGGGACTAGTTAAGATAGTTCTGAATGAGGTCAGAAATGGATGTTGAGTAGGACCAGGTGCCAGAATTTAGATGGTTCTATTTTGCTTCTTTGGAGCTTGACTGGGTTCTCGTTTCAATTTAGATCTGACTGGCAGATTTTAGATAGAACGAGAGTGAGTAGTGGTCAGACCATATTAGCTGGGCCCAGTTTAGATGGTCCAGGAATAAGTGGTCAGATCCGTTGGAGGAAGCCACTAAGTCCAGAGACAGATTTAGGGAGTCTAGGAATGTTGTGAATCGTTGAACGTAGGGATCCGAGTGCTCTTCTAGGTGTAAGTTAAGGTAGCCTAGGATCAATAAGGTTGAACAATTCAAAGCGAAAGAAGAGATTGTTGGGTTACCAAGGACCTGAAATACTTGGGTGTCTGGTTGCTTCCCCAGTTTTCATAACTCTATGAGTCCAACTATCCTAAATTGATCTCCACTTTAAAGGCAAGCTTGGTCCATTGGAAAGCTATTTCACTTACTTGGTTCTACTATCAGAATGAATGTGTTGCCCCATTTATAGTTGTTTTCAAGTTCTTCCAGTTGCGATTCCAAAATCTGTACTGGATTCTCTACAGTCCTGTCGTCTTCATTTTATTTGGGGGGGACCATAGACCTAGATTTGTGAGAAGAGTACTCTATAGAGACCCTCAGCAGGGAGGGCTTGGGGTTCCCAATCTCTGGTGTTACTATCGTGCTGCTCAAGTTCAAGGTGTGGTTGAATGGTATCAGAATCAATCATACACATAAGCTATGGGTACATGTTGAACAACAACAGGTGGGTAGAGTACTGCTTGGGCATTTGCTTTGGCTGCCCAGGTGGTTTTATAAGCTTCATTCAAATGTTCCCCCTATGATTTTGCATACCTTTAAACTTTGGGATTTGATGTGTGGTAAAAGGGACTTCCAACTCTTGAGACACACACCAATTTCTAATAATCCTTTGTTTCCTCCTGGTATGGTCCCCTCAGTATACTCTGCTTGGCAGACCTCTGGCCTGTCTTGCTGGGGTCAATTGTATGATGAGGATAATTTTCTTTCCTTTGAGATCCTGGCTCGTGATTATAATTTTACTCCTTCCTATCGCTGTGCCTATTTGCAGCTGAAGCATCTAGTGACCAAATGTTACAAAGTATGTTTCACAGGAGAATACACCTTTTTAGAAGTTTCTGAGGACTTTAGTTCTACAAAATATTTGGTCAGTACACTTTACCCTTACCTTCGGGATTTGTTATCAGCTCCTATTGCACATAGGCAGTGATGGGAAAGTGAATTGAACCTTACTATTCTCCCAGAGGATAGAGATAAGTTAGGACAGTCCTTAGCAAAGATATGCATCTTATGTTAGAGAATAATGTTAATATCTTGTACTGTTGGTATTTGACTCCAGATCATCTTAGCAGATGGTTTCCTCAGTACGGCCCAACTTGCTGGAGACAGTGTGGTCACCGGAGTACCCTGGACCGCATATAGTGGATGTGCCCCAAATTGCGTTCATTCTGAAAGTCCATTCACTTTCAGATTAAGTGGCGTACTGGCTTGCAGATCTTCTGGTACCCTGGAATCTTCCTGTTTAACAAAGATATTTCTGCACTCCGCAAATGACAAATTGCATTTGTTAGACATTTTCTTCATGCGACTAGGCTGACCCTTGCTGCTTGTTGGAAGGACTTTGGAATTCCCTCTTTAAATCTTTGGAGGGTGAAACTTCGGAATATTTATACCATGGAGAGACTTACTGCTGTCCATCAAAAAACCATATCCCACTGGCAGCAGATCTGGGGTACCCTGAAAGATGTGGACTTTTTGTGGCTTCCTTTTCTTTTCTTTTGTTTGCTGGGTGTGACTCCTATTCCTCCTAATTTTTACTGCAGACTTCAGTTTTTGTTGGAACTTCTCCCTCTTCTTTTTCTTTATTTGGGTACTGGTTCAGATACTTATAAAAATGATGCTATTATCTTGAAATAACTGATTGGAGTTTTTTCCTTTTGCACCTGTTTGCTGCGTGTTACATTTGTATGGTGTAACTATTAATAATGACTTTCTGTTATAATAAAAGAAAAAGGAATAGCAGATGACACAGCTTCTACCTCTTTACTGCAAATAGCATACAGGGATATGTTTGTGCTGCTTGTGAGTGTGCCATGCTAGGCAAACATTGTAAATGAAGAAGATAGCCTTCTGAATTCTAAACACCAACTGTGATTCCTAATGCCATTTGTGATAGTGGTTTTCTCTGAAGACAAACAGGACAAGCAAGTCTTCATAGGCGGGTGACATCATACAACGGAGCCCAGCATGGGAAAAATCTTCTCTAGTTTAGAATATTTTCAGAAGCATTTGAGAAACACTACTAGCATGCGTACTATTTTCCACCTGCCACTGTTGCATGGGACCACCTCAGTCACTGTTTCAGTGGAGCTGCTGAGACACATCCCGCTGAACTCACTTCGTTTGTGGGTTTTTCTCAGTTTTGTCTAAAATTATTGTTGAAATTTCTCAAATGGGTTAATTTTGCACATACCATGACAGGAATGAACCTCACTCCTAAGCCAGGGTCCTCTATGTAGGTTTTTGATGACCTTCCAATTTTTCTTTATTATTTTGCTCCTTTCCTACTCGGTTCATTTTTTTTATTAGGCCTAGAACACCCCAGTGAGGTAATCATCATGTTCAAGACATTTGATTTCGTTATAGCTATCTTTTTTTGTCAATATGTCCCAGAAAAAGCCCCCACTAGCTTTAAACATTGTACCCTCTGTGACAAGCCCATATCCAGAGCAAATACTTATAACTGGTGCTTGCAGTGCTTAAAGGCCAAGCATGAACTTTCTTGTTATTTGTGTTCACAGATATCAAAGAGAGGACTTTGAAGTCATGGAGAACATCATAAATGTGTTTTGGTGCTTCTAAGATCAGTCCTTTGACATTGGGATTGAAGGCATTGTTTTCCATGGGTCCTAGAGCTGCATCATATTATGTGGATCCTCCTCTTTATCAATATAGAAAGCCTGAAACATCAAGCATTAGGTGGAGATCTGCAGGCATTGACATCGTGCCTCATTGGTACAAGACAGAGATCTCTGGTGTTCTCAAAGCACCCCCTCCCAAAGAAGGACTACTCAAAACTTTCAGCATCAGTAGGGATGTGACAACCTCCATGGTCCTAAGAACAAGTTATCAATACTTCTGAAGTACCTTGGGGAGGACCTGACCACTCCTACTCGGAAGAGTAGCCTAGTGGTTAGTGCAGCGGACTTTGATCCTGGGGAACTGGGCTCGATTCCCACTACAGCTCTTTGTGACTGTGGGCAAGTCACTTAACCCTCCATTGCCCCAGGTACAAAATAAGTACCTGTATAAATGTAAACCGCTTTGAATGTAGTTGCAAAATACCACAGAAAGGCGGTTAGGCAGTCTGTGAGGAGGAGTTCATTAAGAAGATGGATGAGTGGTTGGCGCAGCTCCTTGCCCAATACAATACACTGACCCCTCCCCAGACTCTGTCTATGTATACACCCAACATTTTTTAGAACAGTACGTAGCTGGAGTATTGGTATTTATGCATATGCTGGTATTCAGGTCATTTATGTGTGTTCTTCATGCATAAATGTTGGCACCTTCCTTATAGAATTACCCTTTATGTACAGAGTTCAGAGCGCTCTTGATTTTGAGAAGTAGCAGCTTTCTCACCCTTTCATGATGGTCGAATCTTCTCTCAAAAGAACCAAATCTTATTCTTCATTACCCCAAAGGAGGGTGGCTTATACACTGGAGTCTTTTAGGAGGAATGTTTTTCAGATCACTATGCTCACATAGATTCTTATCAGCTTTTCGTAGTCATGTATGTGCAAAACATTGACCCTAAGCTAGAGGAGTTTGCAGATACTGTCCCTTATGAGTAGTTTACACAGCTTTCTTTATTAGTGGGCAAAAGGAAGGAGTGTGACAAACACATGGTTAGTTCAACCTATGATGTTTTTTTTTAATTTTAGATTTTGCAGATCTTTACAAAGAAAAAAGCAACAACAACAATACACAACCTATGATGTTTTGAAACTGTTGAGATCTTCTGCAATAGGTATTGGTGCTCTGCAACTTTAATGGCTCTGAGCTACAGATCTAAGATGATAATGTGCAAGAAAAGCTCACAGGCTTGCCATGCTGTGGAGATAATCAAGAGCACAGTAATACCCTTAAGTCCCTCTTAAGGCCCATTTCTAAACCAACCTCCTCTTCCTTCAGAAAGTTTCAAAGCTGAGGGCACAGGAGTTCTTAAAACAATCTTAGATGTACATATCCTCCTTCTTCTCTCTGTACTTGAACTCAACAGTTTTTTGAAGTTCCATCATTTAGGCAGATTCATTTTAAAGAGTACAGATCCTCTATTTTTTATGTTATAGATCCCAAGTTGTGGAACACTCTTCCTGTAGAGCTTTGCTCTGTGCAAACAATTGCTCAGTTCAAGAAAGATTTAAAGACCTATATGTTTGTTCAGGCATACGGGTCTGTTGATTATTGATTTTGTTTTAATGCTAAAGTTGGATGACTCTGAATTAGTATTGTTTGGTTTGTATTGTTATACATTATTTTGTATGTTTCTTGTGTTCTCAGCTTGGAATGTTTTAGATATGCGGGTTAGAAATAAAGTTTTATTATTTTGTTTATTATATTGCTCTCGTCCAAGACAGCAGAGGGTCCAGAAGACTCATTTAGCTCCTCAATCATGGGGTTTTGACTGCCAGATACTTGTGACCTAGCTTAGCCATTGCTGGAAGCAGGCTAGTGGGCTGGGTGGACCTTTGGTCTGACCCAGAATGGCAATTCTTATGTTCTTACGATGGTTAAAAAGTGAGGTGAAGGAAGTTATTAGAGCTAAAAGAAAATCCTTCAGAAAACGGAAGAAGGAACCAACTGAAAATAATAATAAACAGCATAAGGAATGTCAAGTCAAATGCAAAGCGCTGATAAGGAAGGCGAAGTGGGACTTTGAAAAGAAGATTTCATTGGAGGCAAAAACACATAGGGATGTCAAGTCAAATGCAAAGTGCTGATAAGGAAGGCGAAGTGGGACTTTGGAAAAAAGATTTCATTGGAGGCAAAAACACATAGTACAACTTTTTTAAGGTATATTAAAAGCAAGAAGCCGGCAAAAGAATTGGTTGGACCGCTAGATGACTGAGGGGTAAAAGGGACAATCAAGGAAGACAAAGCCGTAGCGGAGAGATTAAATGAATTCTTTGCTTCAGTCTTCACCGAGGAAGATTTATGAGAGATACCAGTGCCAGAAATGGTATTCAAAGCTGATGAGCCGAAGAAACTGATTGAAATCTCTATAAACCTACAGAATATGTACTGGGGCAATTTGACAAATTGAAGAGTAGCAATTATCCTGGACTGGATGGTATTCATCCCAGAGTACTGATAGAATTGAAAAATGAACTGGCGAAACTATTGTTAGTAATATGTAATTTATCTTTAAAATCAAGTGTGGTACCGGAAGATTGGAGGGTAGCCCATGTAACACCAATATTTTTAAACGGTTCAAGAGGGGATCCAGGAAATTATAGACGGGTGAGCCTGACATCAGTGCCGGGCAAAATGGTAGAGACTATTATGAAGAACAAAATTACAGAGTATATTCAAAAGCATGGATTAATGAGACAAAGCCAACATGGATTTAGTGAAGGGAAATCTTGTCTTACCAATCTATTACATTTCTTTGAAGGAGTGAACAAACATGTGGATAAAGGCGAGCCAGTTGATATCGTGTATCTGGATTTTCAGAAGGCGTTTGACAAAGTACCTCATGAAAGACTCCAGAAGAAATTGGAGAGTCATGGGATAGGAGATAGTGACTTATTGTGGATTAAAAACTGTTTAAAGGATAGAAAACAGAGAGTAGGGTTAAATGGTCAGTATTCTGAATGGAGAAGGGTAGATAGTGGTGTTCCCCAGGGTTCTGTGCTGGGACTGCTGCTTTTTAACATATTTATAAATGATCTAGAGATGAGTAACTAGTGAGGTAATAAAATTTGCTGACGACACAAAGTTATTCAAAGTTGTTAAATCGCGGGAGGATTGTGAGAAATTACAAGAGGACCTCACGAGACTGGGAGTCTAAATGGCAGATGACATTTAATGTGAGCAAGTGCAAAGTGATGCATGTGGGAAAGAGGAACCCAAACTATAGCTACATAATGCAAGGTTCCACGTTAGGAGTCACCGACCAAGAAAGGGATGATATGTTGAAACCCTCTGCTCATTGTGCAGTGGCGGCTAATAAAGCAAAAAAAAAATGTTAGGTATTATTAGGAAAGGAATGGAATACAAAAGTGAGGACGTTCTAATGCCTTTGTATTGGTCCGTGATGCGACCACACCTCGAATATTGTGTTCAATTCTGGTCGCCGCATCTCAAAAAAGATATAGTGGAATTAGAAAAGGTACAGAGAGGGTGATGAAAATGATAAAGGGGATGTGACGACTTCCCTATGAGGAAAGGCTGAAGCGTCTAGCACTCATCAGCTTGGAGAAGAGGTGGCTGAGAGGAGATATGATAGAGGTCTATACAATAATGAGCGGAGTGGAACCGATAGATGTAAATCGTTTGTTTACTCTTTCAAAAAATACTAGGACTAGGGGGCATACAATGAAGCTATATAGTAGTAAATTTAATACGAATCAGAGAAAATGTTTCTTCACTCAACGTGTAATTAAACTCTGGAATTCGTTGCCAGAGAATCTGGTAAAGGCAGTTAGCTTAGCGGGGTTTTAAAAAGGTCTGGACGGCTTCCTTAAGGAAAAGTCCATAGACCATTATTAAATGGACTTGGGGAAAATTCACTATTTCTGGGATAAGCAGTATAAAATGTTTTGTACTTTTTTGGGATCTTGCCAACAAGCCTTACCCATCTATTTGGAGTGGACTAAAACCCTTAGAAAGTCTATTCAGCTTTTTGTTTCTTTTTATCACAATAAGCCAAGGACCTCCATCTAACAAATGCACTGTAATTGGCTAGCATATTCATTTCCAGTGTGCCTTAAAAAAAATAATATATATATATATATATATATATATATTATTTTTTTTAAGGCACACTGGAAATGAATATGCTAGCCAATTACAGTGCATTTGTTAGATGGAGGTCCTTGGCTTATTGTGATATATATATATATATATATATATATATATATATAGCCACCAAAATTATGTTAGTTTTTGCCTGTTGCAACACATTTCTTGATTAGAGTGTCCCCTTTTTACTATTTAGGGCAACCTGTAGCTTGGAAGCCCTATCTGTGAGAACTTGGAGAAAACCAAGTTACTTACCAGTAACAGGAGTTCTGTATGGACAGCAGGCTAGAAGTGCTCACATACCCACTCACATCCCCAAGGAATTGTGCTCTATTTTAAGCTCTAATAATGACTGAGGCAGTTCTGTGCCACAATGGTAGGTGGAAAGTAGCACGCATGCACAGTGGTTCTCAAAAACGTCTGGCAAAATCTAAGCTTGAGAAACTATTTCCCACACCGGGCTCTGTCGGATGATGATGCCTAAATGTGAGGACTTGTATCTTGCTGACCATGGTGAATACCTGTTACAGGTAAGTAACTTAGTTTTGTCTTTAACTTCTGTGTCCCAGCATTTGCTTGGAAGTCAGAGGAAGATGACTGAAGGCACTTCAGCTAAACAGAATCCACTTTTGCACCAGTTTGGTTTCATTAGCACTGTCAAGAAAAACAATTATGTGGCTCAACAAACTATGCATTAATATGGTAAGGTGATTGATGTTTATAAACTTAATGCAAATAAATCATTTATTCATATTGTGCATTGTGAATGGATGACACTAGTTTCTGCTTAGTATTCATGCAAGTTAAGTGCCATATGCAGTGGTTTAAGTAGCCAAAACTCACTTGATTGACAGGTGGGCTAAGAAGTGTTATCATCTACATACAAATCTTTAAAATTTAGGAGGAACCTGTGCCTCTGTGACTGTTTCATTTCCTTTCCTTTCTCTTCCTAGGGTCTTGAAGGAGAGGATGAAGGAGCAATAAGTATGCTTTCTGACAACACAGCCAAATTAACATCAGCTGTTAGGTAGGCTGTGAAGCACCAGAATGTAATACACCACTGGCAGTAGCTATCAGTATTTTAAATTCTGTTTACCAGATGTAATATTTATTTTAGGTTTGTCCTTTGTGGGAAATCCTTTGTTCTGTTTTCCTTTCCAGCACTTTTCAGGAAGCTCTAGTTAGACATCCCAATTCCTCCAGTGGCTGAAGGCAGAATGCAGCTTGATCTCTGTCTGGAACCATTTTTAGTGTTCTTTTTTGACTAGTCAGTAAGCATTACCCTTGCTTCAGCAACTATCCCGTCTCTTGCACCAAATTGTAAATTAATACTTTGTTGAAGGCCTACACCAGGGCTCAAGAAGCATTATGAAGTATAAGCAGTGCCTCTAGACTCCTGTAATTCTGCAGCTATGGTAGAAATTAAGGATATAGCATGTTGCTGCCTTACTTAGAAGCTGCTACACAGTCAGCGTATATGGGTCTCCCCCATTTGCAGTATTTGATTAGCTGGTTGAAAGTTGTATAGAACTCCATCTTGAACCACTATTATTGCTACTGTCATCTAGTTCTGAAAATTAGCAATAGCATTGCCTGTTTTTACTGCGCTATTGCTGCCGCTTTCATTCTACTGAAATGGAAAGATGTATATTGCATTTTTGATATTTATTTTTGTTACTTTCTTTTTTTGTATTCATTATTATAAGTTTGTCTCAGTGGTAGTGGTGAAGGCGGTTAGCTTGGCAGAGTTTAAAAAGGGGTTGGACGGTTTCCTAAAGGACAAGTCCATAGATCGCTACTAAATTGGACTTGGGAAAAATCCACAATTTTGGGAATAACTTGTATAAAATGTTTGTACGTTTGGGTAGCTTGCCAGGTGCCCTTGACCTGGATCAGCCGCTGTCGGGGACAGGATGCTGGGCTCGATGGACCTTTGGTCTTTTTCCAGTATGGCATTACTAATGTACTTATGTAGTTATCCCTCATTTGCACAGCTGATTTCATCCTGCTTACTGACAGAAAAAGCACACTACAAAAAACATAGTTCAGAAAATGCTAGAAATTTTTTGAATATGCACAGGAGCTGCCAACCCTGAGCCAGCTCTGTTTCTTTGGTGACCTGACAAGTGGTTTGCTTTCTTTTCCAACTCTGCATGTTTATAACAAACCTTGTCTAAAGATTTGTTTTTTTCTGACTCTTTCCCTCTTTTCATTTATTGCAATCTAGGTAAAAATAAAGCATCTCAAGTATTTCTAAACATTGAGTTTGACTTAACTTCTCAAGTTTTCATGGTATTTTTGGATATACCAAGGTTTTCCAAGTGCTCATGGCCCATGCTGGTGTTCATAAGTATTCTTTGTCTCCCTTGGGCTGATCTACCATATACCCACGTTTTATTTTTCTAGGAGCATAGATCAAGAAGGTACTGATGGACTTTTTATCATCTCTGGATCTACTTTAAAACAGTGGCGTAGCTACGTGGGGCCTGAGGGGGCCGGGGCCCCCGCAGATTCACCCCAGGACCCCCCTCCTGGCGAACCCGCCCCCGCCGCCGCCTACCTTTACTTTTGCTGGCGGGGGATCCCACTCCCCGCCAGCCGACGTCTTCTCAGTCCTTCCTGCTCTTCAATGTGTTTGCTGACGTCCTGCACGTAATTGTACGTGCAGGACGTCAGACTTAGAGAACAGTTCTGTTTCTCTGAGTCTGACATCCTGCACGTACAACGTGCAGGACGTCAGCAAACACATTGAAGAGCAGGAAGGACTGAGAAGAAGACGTCGGCTGGCGGGGAGTGGGATCCCCGCCAGCAAAAGTAAAGGTAGGCTGCAGCGGCGGCGGGTTCGTGGCGGGAGGGGGGGCGGCAATGTCGGCGGTGGGGGGGCGGCGCCGGGGGGAGGGCTAAAATGTGCCCCCTCCCCCCGGGCTCTGGACCCCTCACCCACGGAAGGCTGGCTACGCCCCTGCTTTAAAACAAGCATAATTCTTCTCTTACCTCTTCCTCAGAGAAAACAGGCCTTAAAGGAAAATTCCCATTCCTCCTCAAAGTGTAAGAAGAAGCACAGATCTCTCTTCATAAAGTCAAGCTTTGTCTGTATCTAAAATTTGTTTTTCACTTGAAGAAAGAGGGAAGTTTGCCATGATGGTGTCTACCATCTTTAAAAGCAAATCTTCCTTTACAGAAGATGCACAGAGCAGGTAAGAAGCGCCATGATCTTTGCGCAGACACACCACCATGGCACTGAAGTGGAAGAGTCCACTGGCCTCTTATATCAAGTTTGTTAAAAAGTGGTGAAAGAAGTTCCATATTTTATACAGGAGGAAGAGGAACCCCAAGATTGATGTTTGTGGTCTCTTACATTGCATAGGAACATCAAAAGAATTATTTCTTCCTATTCGTACCTCTTTGCTGGAGCAAACTCTGTTCAGTCACTAGCTAAAAATTAAAAAAAAAAAAATCTGATGTTTAAGATACAATGAGGCATATTTTCAAAGCACTTAGCCTTACAAAGTTCCATAGGTTACTATGGAACTTTGTAAGGCTAAGTGTTTTGAAAATGAGCCCCATTGGATGCTAGACTTCAGTAAAGTCCAACCTAGCATCATGTAGCTATAATTTGGGTTATTGTTCCCATTTTGCACTTGTCCACATTAAACTTGTCATTTTGCACTTGTCATTTTGCACTTGTCCACATTAAACTTCATCTGCCATTTGGATGCCCAGTCTTCCAGCTAGAAGTGATTCCACCAAGCACTGAGTCAGGTGGTATTATGTCTTGTACAATCAAGATATTTTGGATGATATCAAAATCTGCAGTAGGGTAGACACCCTCAGTGGTGTGGATAACAGGAGGAGGGGCCTAGTGAAGCTTGAAGAGAATGGTCCAGTATTTGGCAGCTAAGATTAATGCTAAGAAGTGCAGGGTCATGCATTTGATCTGCAAAACCTCAAGGGAGCAGTACAGTTAAGAGGGTGAAGTACTTTTCTGCACAAAAGAGGATCTAGACTTGATTATGGTCATATGTGATTCTATTCTATTGGAGTCTTATATTCCACCTGTTTTCCAAAATAGGATTCACTTCAGTTTACATATCAAGAGAGAAATAATATTTCAAAGAGAAAAATAATAAAACAGTTTAAAAACTAAACATTCAATTAAAAAAAAAAAAAAAGCTCTTGAATGAGGGGACATAGGATGAAGGTGAAAGGGGGCAGACTCTGGAGTAACCTGAGGAAATACTCTTTCATGGAAAGGGTGGTGAGTTCATGGAACGGCCTCCCAGTGGAGGTGGTAGAGATGAAGACTGTATCTTAATTCAAGGAAGCTTGGAACAAGTACTTAGGATATCTAAGGGAGAGGAAGGGGATAATAGATGGCATGGATGGGCAGTCTGGTTGGCCATGTGGTATTTATCTGTCTTATATTTTTCCATGTTTCTGTATTTCTTATTCTTACATTTTGAACATTTCTATAATTGTTTTTATATATTGGACATGTAAAGCATGTGTAGATTATTGAAAAATATTCATATCTAAATCCATTTTGATTTGTATTTTTTAACAGTGGAATGTGAAAAATGTAAGCATATAATTATTTACATTTAAATCCTTTTTATTGAGTAAGTAGCAACAGAAAACACCATGTCAAAAACAGAGCAAGGAACAACTAGGAACCACTTCCAACAAACTGAGGTAACATGGCAGTACACACTCAAATTTTGAGTTATAAATCCCCTCCCCTGGGGTCAAGCCGGTCTAAGGTGCATATACAAATGAAACCCAAATAATATTTTAAAAGTTCAAGATTCTGCTTTGCACAGTTAGTGTCAAAGTAGATCAAAAAGGTTTCCAAGTAGCTTAAAACAGGCACTCTACTGAAGAATCAAGGTCTGGTATGTGACGCCTCTCCATGGTGCGTACATGAATCATGGCCGCACGCCACAACTGCTTAGAAGGAGGGCCCTTAGAGAACCAAGCTGCAAGGATCAACCTCATCACCATCAGTGTCGCCCATTGTATAAATCTGGTCACCTCATGCCTCTGAGGGGCAGTCTGGGTATGATTCCAAATAGGAAGCTAGGCTTTACTGTCACTTGCAGAGACCAAATGCGGGACACACATGCAAATACTCACCGCCACAGGGACTGAATCACCAGGCAGACCCATAACATATGACCCAAGAACGCTTCTGCATGTCCACATTTGATGCATGCTGCTGACGCACAAAGTTTTATAAGGAACTCTCTCTTGGGTGAATAGAACAGTCTCATCTTTATTTTGTATTCTAATTCCCAATAAGGCACATGGTCAGAGATGCCTCGGATATTAGAAATTCCAGAGAGTAAACATCCCTCTTGCACGGGAGCTGCAGCCCATGCCTGTTCCAAGCATGCAAAATTTGGTGGAGTCGCAGTATCCTTAAGACGGTGATGGTGGAACGTTGTGTACTTTCCAGTGTGATTCCAGTGTCAGCGTAGTGTCTAAAGTCTCATAGATCACACCCGTTAAAACAATTTTTATCCACGGTGCCAATGTAATGCTGTAACTGTAAGTAACAAAAGGCCACCTAACTTGGCAATTGAAATTCAGTTCTCAGGGACTCAAACGATTTTACAATGTCATCTTCCTGCAATGATGCAAGAATTTTATCACTTTTGATTCCCAAATGGCAAAAATTTGGAGTCTTTACCTGGCGAAAAACCTTATTGTACCGGATAGGCAGTAGTGGGGAAACTGTGGGGTTCAGTCCATGAAATCTACAAAGCCAGCACCAGGTAGCTCTTAGTGGCCTGTAATGAACATAGACTTTAGGTATATTCTGTAAGGCCACTGTGGACGCATGCAAATAATAGCTAAAATGAACCTTTCCCAGAGGCTCCAATTCTAACGCGGAGTAAGTAAAATATTCAGATTTCTGGAACCAGTCATCAATATGTAGCATGCCGCAGCTAATAGTAAGGTAACATAGGCTTAGGAGTCACAGGCTCTGCTCCCACGGGGAGAGAGCCTAGGGCACTTCCCTTGCCGTAAATAGTTTTGTAACTTGGTCAATAGCAATTTTTCATCCTTAACTCTTAAATCTAATAGCACCATTTGAAACACATGCAACCAGCACGGGGCAAAGAACTTATTAAATAGGCATAGGCTAATCCTCCCCATCAGGGAAAGGGAATAATCCTGCCAACCACCCAGTTTGGACTTGGTATCCGCCAGCAGAGGTCCCACATTTAGAACTTTTAGACGCGAAAAGTGAGTTGGAAAGTGGACTCCCAAATATTTAATTCTACCCTCCACTCATTGTAAGGGAAAAGCTGCCCCGCAAGTTGATCTAACCGATGGAAGTGCTGGCAGAGCATAGGGTTTATCAAAGTTCAACTGGAATTCCAACAGGAATCCATACTTCTCCACTAGCACTATCACCATTGGAAGAGATTGCTGGGGATCAGTGAGGATGAGCAGCAAGTCATCTGCAAACTCCAAAGTTTTCAAGGTAGAAGGCCCACGGTGAAGACCCCCACATCTACATTCCCCTCGCAAAGTGCAAAGGAGTGGTTCCAAGGAAAGGACAAACAGCAATGGGGACAATGGGCATCCCTGTCGTGCCCCTCTCTATGTGGAAGGCCTGAATACGGACACCGTTAACTAATTAGGAGGCAGTGAGGTTGCAATACAAAGATTTCACTGCCTAGAGGTACCACCTCAACAGCCCTACATATTCCATGGTGCTAAAAAGGACCAATTTACCCGATAAACGCTTGAAGGTGTAAAGACTAACTAACAATGCTGGTATCTCTTTATGTTGACAATATGCCAATGCTAATAATGCTTTACGTACATTATGCATTGATTGATGTCCTGTTACAAACCCAGTTTGATCTCCCCCCATCACAAATTGCAGAAATTCAGACAGACAATCTGCTAGTATATGAGAGAACAATTTTACATCCATGTTAATTAGTGAAATAGGCTTGTAAGATCCTGGATCCTCACCCAATTTGCCTGGTTTCAGGAGTGAAATTACCAGTGCTTCATTAGCATATCGGGGCTACCCCCCTCCTCCTACCACTGCTTGGTAATAGTCTAACACGGGTAGTATCAAGTTCATTCCCAGCAGTTTATAAAATTTATAGGAGAACCCATCAACACCCAGGGTAGTCCCATTCTTCAATCTACTAAAAGCTACCTTTAGTTATTTGGCTTGCAAGGGCCTATTAAGGTGTCTAATGGCCTCTTCCAAAAATTGCATCATACCCTATTTTGTCAGGTAATCTTCCGTTTGTTCCAGGGAAAGTTCAATCCCCGCCTTATACATGTGCTCGAAATATGATGCAAAAGTGTGGGCAATCTCCTCAGTCTAAAATGTCAAACTCCCATCAGCTTTTTTGAGGGTAAATACTGGTAGCCTACGCCTCCAAGTCTTATGCAGGCATTTGCCCGATGTGTTGCACAAACTGTAATATTGATATTTATACCCCATCATTATTTTCTGTGTTCTGTAATGAAGTAAAGAATTAAGAGCTGCCTGGGTAGCAAAGTAATGTTCCTTGTGAGCCTCAGTAGGGGCTCGGGCATAGACTCTTTGGGCCTTACGCAGAGTTTTCTCTAAATTGATAGTACTGGCTTTAAATTTCTTATTATGCATACTAGTGTAGGCTATGATATCTCCACGGATTACCACCTTGACAGTTTCCCAAAATAAAATAAAGTTATCCTTATGCTGGCCATTATGTGACAAAATTCCTCCCACTTGGCCCATAGGAATTTGTGAAAATCAGTATCCTGGGCCAAGCATGAGGGGGAAACACCAGGATTGTACCTTCCAATAATATGGGTCTATGTCCAAGACCACTATGGCTCCAATCCCAGCCTCGACCACTGCCGAAAAAGCAGAAGAGGATAGTAAGAAATAGTCAATGCAAGAAAAGGAGGCATGGGCATGGATTAAATGAATATCCCTAGAGTCAGGGTGAAACGACCTCCACTGATCTACCAAGTCCAAGGTGTGACAAAAATTGACTAACCAGGACTATGAGAGAGGGAATCCAAAGCACACCCAAAAAGAGCAAAAAGCCACAAAAAGCACAAGGAGCCTTCAAGAATGAGGACACCAACTCAGTATTTTATTAATCAGACCCGACACAGTCTGTGTTTTGACGAAACCGCCTGCATCAGGGGTCTAGGCAGAAGACAGTGAAAAATGTAAATATACACATATTTAAATGGAAAAATTAAAACAGGCAATTAAAAACACAAGTACGTGTGAACTAGCATTCATTTACAGAGTACAAATATAAATATGCTAGAAGAACAGACATATAAAATGTGGAGGAGTGGCCTAGTGGTTAGGGTGGTGGACTTTGGTCCTGAGGAACTGAGTTCGATTCCCACTTCAGCGACAGGCAGCTCCTTGTGACTTTGGGCAAGTCACCTAACCCTCCATTGCCCCATATAAGCCGCACTGAGCCCGCCATGAGTGGGGAAAGCGCGGGGTACAAACGTAATAAAAATAAAATAAAAAAATAAATGTATGAAATAAATCAATTAAAAATAGACAAAATGAATAAAAAATACAAATGGATTAAAGGAACAAGTGGAAGCTGCATATGGCTCCTACCCAGTCGTAGTCACTAACTTCTAATGTATTAGTGGCAAGATAGTCTTGCTGAATCTGGTTGTGGTGTAAGAGAAGCAAATAAATTGTGAAAAAGGAGAAACTGAGGAAAAATATTCAGTACTGTGCAGATTAAAAAATGAATGAATTTTGTGAAAATGTACAGTGCCTGATAGACAAATAGTAAAGTGAAAAACGTTTCAGAATGTGATTGTACAGTAAAAATTTGTGATGCAATAAAAACGCTTTAAAAACAACTACTACTACTATTTAGCATTTCTATAGCGCTACAAGGCATACGCAGCGCTGCACAAACATAGAAGAAAGACAGTCCCTGCTCAAAGAGCTTACATAGTGCTTTAAAAGAAATCACAAAATATTTGATACAAGTTGTAAAAATAGATTATCTTGATCAAGCAGAAATGCCATACATATATAAGAAGAGAAATCAATAATCCAAATAAAATAGCGGTGATATACAAAACGTGATGCAAGTGTCAAATGAAAGTGAATGAATAAATGTGAATAATAACTTATGATGCATGACACTATTAAAACAAAATAGTATGCTTGAAAAATGCTGATTATGATGCAGATTGCTAATAAAAATGAAACTAGCTTGTCTAGATCAAGCAGAGATACCATATATTTAAAAGTAAAATCAGTAAACAGAATAAGATGGTGACGGCATACAGATCATCAGTGTACGTGACAAGTGAAAATAAATAATAACTTGTAATGCAAGTGACAAACGAAAAATAAAAATAACTAGTCCTGATCAAACAGAGGCGTGGTGTGGGTATTAAAGGTAAAATCAGAAAACCAAAGAAAATGGCGGTGTCATACTTTTAAACGCAAAAGAGATGCCAACAAATGGTGCAGGAACTGGGAAGATAAAAAATGATCACAGGTTTGTAACCACTCATCAGCTGGGATTAAAATAGAAATGTCAGAATAAAGAAGATACTCACATTGAACTTACCACAATACTCTTTCGAAAATGCTCTGTTTTGCCAATTAACATCTGCTGCTATGGGCAGGGCCAGATTAAGCCATTGGAAAACTTTGTACATGTGTTGTGCCCACATGTGTAGGGGGGCCCCCTTAAGATATGCATTGATTTCCGGAAGGTAGAAGGATAGGTAATATGTAAATTTAAAATCGCTATCAGCAATTCTCTAATTTTCTCCCTTGAACCTCCCCACCCCCGCGTGAGTGAGCCTGCCCTGAGTATGTCTGTTGTAACTAAATCATAGGTAGAATCCGACTCATGGGGAGGCAGTAGGGGCAGAGGATTGGAAGGCAGATTCAGTCACTAGGGATGGAGGAAGAGGTCTGGAGGAAGTTTGTGCATGTGATAGAATATGGAAGAGATGAACCTCCTCCAAAAAGATGGCCATACACATTTTTCTGGGAGAAGTAGTTCCAACAGTTCTAGTATACATAACATCGATTGACTGCAACATAGTGTTTAAAGATTATTGCCCATTTCAAACTGCTTTCCCCTCTCATCTCCTCTCCTCTCCTAATCACAAGCACACACACATACATTCAAGCATACACATGCACAGACAAACAAACGTACGCACACACACCACCTCCCCTTCCGTTCTCTAGTCCCCCCCCCCCCCCCCCAGAATGTTTGTGTGGTCCCTGCTGAACTAGTATCAAAAAGTGACTAAAAGCTGATCACACTAGGCTCTATCACTGCATCATAAGATTTATTTATTTTATTTATTTATTGCATTTGTATCCCTCATTTTCCCACCTCTTTGCAGGCTCAACGTGGCTTACAATACATCATGAATGGTGGAAATATCATTAGAAAATATACATTTAGTATTATAGAAGGATCTTAGTTAACATGATTATGAAAAAAGAAAAGAACATGATAATAGTATAACAAGCAGATATACGACATTTCAGTATATATGTGAAGGAGTTGTGTTTGTTCATGTTTGTTGATCTTTGTGGTAAGCCTTATTAAAGAGATGGGTCTTCAGTAGTTTGTGGAAGTTAGTTCGCAGGTCGTTTTTAAGTTGCGCGGCAATGCGTTCCATAACTGTGTGCTCAAGTAGGTGAAGTTTGATGCATGCATTAGTTTGTATTTTAGACCTTTGCAGTTGGGGAAGTGCAGGTTGAGGAATGTGCGTGATGATCTTTTGGCATTCCTGAGTGGTAAGTCTATCAGGTCTGACATGTAGGCTGGTGCATCTCCGTGAATGATTTTGTGAACTAGGGAGCATATTTTGAACGTGATGTGTTCTTTAAGTGGGAGCCAGTGTAGCTTTTCTCGTAGGGGTTTAGCACTTTCATATTTTGTTTTACCGAATATGAGTCTAGCTGCAGTGTTCTGAGCTATCTGAACTTTTTTGATTATTTGCTCTTTGCAGCCAGCGTAGAGTGCGTTGCAGTAGTCTAGATGACTGAGCATCATTGATTGTACCAGGTTACGGAAAACGGTCCTTGGGAAGA
This sequence comes from Microcaecilia unicolor, assembly GCF_901765095.1. NCBI lineage: Eukaryota > Metazoa > Chordata > Amphibia > Gymnophiona > Siphonopidae > Microcaecilia > Microcaecilia unicolor. The sequence goes on from NC_044039.1 coordinate 104,603,230, forward strand.
AAGGTCTTACTCTTTTTAATTTCCACATTGAGTGGAACACCTTGGTTGTGTTTTTCGCGTGGCTCTCAAGTGTTCAGTGTCGATCGATGGTAACTCCAAGAGTGTCTGAAATTGGCAGGTTCAGATTGCTAGTATATAACATAAAAAAGAAAATTATAGTACTTACCTTGATCGAGCCAAGATGATGGATATTTAAGATGTTCAAAACAGCCAGTTCAGCTTGCTCTCAAGGAACATATCAATCAAGTAAAAATAAGTAATAAGTGTCCATAATCACAGTCTTAATGAAGTCTATCACACTGTGAAGATAAAATCCAAAATGTGCAAATCCAGGGCGTAACAAGGTTACCACCTTTCGAACCAAGGTATCCCAAAGTCAGAATGGAAAACTTGAGCTAGACAGCCCACAAGGAATACATCACTTCCGAATCATCTCAACGAGGGTGCAACCCTGCTTCGCTGTCTTTAGCAAACATTTCTTCTTCAAACGCCAATCTATTTGAATATTTCAGCTGATCTCTACACAGTTCTGTGTTTCGCCATAGCATCTTCAGGTGATCAAACTGCCCATTATCATGAAGTTCTTATATTACTCACGGAGCAGTCCAGAGGGTTTCCCGCCAGAGAGTTACTAACTCCCAGAGTGAAAAGATAGAAAGCTTTACCCTTAGTCTGTGTATTTTCTTAATTAATATCTTTGTATCAGGGATTCATTTTTCATATTTTACTTTGAGTTCAGTGTCTATAACAGTTCCAGTAAACCAGTTTTTGTTATGTTACTTTTATGGTTAGGGTTTTTTCAATAAGGTGTTTGATCTTTTCAGTGGAGAGATTTGTGTTAACATGTCATCCATTCTGTCCCTTTGCTGTGAAATCTGATGCTTGGCCTCCTGTAGGTTAAAAGATTATACATTAAACTTTTCACTATGTTCCTTCAGAAAAGGTTCCATTTTTAAAAGTCTGTTCCCCCAAAGCCACAGAAACTGATGTTGTTGTAGATTTAAGAGCTTAAATGGAAATTTATGTCAGCAGTTTCTTAGAAATCATGAGTTCAGAGCAGCGATCTCTAGTGTCATTTAGGATTTTCCACAAACCAAATGTTTTACTTTAGAAGTTATTTTCTGAGATTCTGTTATAACAAATCTGTCCATAAAAAGATTCAACAGTACAGGAGAGGCTGTTGTTATATGGATGAGTGAATGTATATTGGTAACTTTTAATGTGCAGGGTTGAAGTCGCCCATGAAGCAGGGTTTGCTTTTTCGGGAGATTGGGCGTTTAAAAGCAGATATTGCTGTGATCCAGGAGACTCATCTGAGACCTGGGCATGAGTGACTCTGCATGCATACTAAACACCTGCACATATATTTTGCATCTAATACATCTCAGCATAAAACTAAAGGAGTTTTGATAGCTCTGTCTGAAAGTAAAGCTTGCAAATAAGACAAGTGATTCGGGATCGAGGAGGGCAATATCTTTTGTTATTATTGACCTTGTATAATATTACCTGTAAGATAGTCTATGTTTATGGCCCCAGTATTGACACCAAGACTTATATTGAATGTCTGGACTAATTATTATTACAACATGCTGAAGGCCATGTGCTGTTGAGGGGGGGGGGGGGGGATTTTAATTTAACATTGAATGCTGCTATTGATAATTCAGCCTCAGGGGTCCAGTACTCCCAGCGTGATCGGGCCTTACTAGCTCACTTTGTCTCAGTATAACCTACTGGACCTTTGGAGACATGTAAATCCATTAGAGAGAGATTATACATACTACTCACAGACACACAATAGCTATTCTCGCATCAATTACTGGTTGGGAGAACCCTCTCTATTACAGCAGGTATATTCCCATTTTATTACCTCCCACACCTGGTCTGATCATGCCCGCATAATCCTACACTTGGGCCCAAAGAGACATCTGCAGGGGACTTCTTATTGGTGATTGAATGATGCACTACTCTTACCCCTTGAAAATCTCACTCAATTGGAGCATGGCATAAAAGAGTATGTTCAGTTTAACGACACAGGTGAGGTGTTGCTCATAATATTGTGGGAGGGCCTTAAGGTAGTAATTAGAGGGCAATTAATTGCTTTGCAAGCACATATATTTAAAAGTCAGAGGCAAGCAGAATGTACCCTAAGGTCACAACTGACCCAATTATAATATCAGTATAATATCAGGGGAGAAGGTCAGGTTTCACTAGACACTCAGTTACATCAGACACGCTTACAGCTTCAGGAGTTGCAATTGGCGAATGTTACTGAGCAACTACAGCGAGTCCGCCAATCTCATTTTGAATTTGGCAACCGTTCTAGCCGTCTTCTGGCTTTTAAATTGAAAAAATAAACCACCCGCAATGCTATCTCTTGTGTTATAGACGGTCATAGCCATTCCTACACTTCTACAGCTGATATACAAAAACATTTTGTAGAGTTCTATCAAACTCTTTATATGCCCAATACCCTTCCTGCTACTGATTCAGGCACATCTAATTGAGCACGTATTGCCCACATTTGTGTTATCTGCCGATTTGATCACCTCATTTATATTTTCCATTTCCAGATAATTTATAAATAAGTACATAAGTAATGCCATACTGGGAAAAGACCAAGGGTCCATCGAGCCCAGCATCCTGTCAAAGACAGCGGCCAATCCAGGCCAAGGGCACCTAGCAAGCTTCCCAAACGTACACACATTCTATACATGTTATTCCTGGAATTGTGGATTTTTCCCAAGTCCATTTAGTAGCGGTTTATGGACTTGTCCTTTAGGAAACCGTCCAACCCCTTTTTAAACTCTGCTAAGCTAACCGCCTTCACCACTTTCTCCGGCAACGAATTCCAGAGTTTAATTATACGTTGGGTGAAGAAAAAGTTTCTCTGATTTGTTTTAAATTTACTACACTGTAGGTTCATCGCATGCCCCCTAGTCCTAGTATTTTTGGAAAGCGTGAACAGACGCTTCACATCCACCTGTTCCACTCCACTCATTATTTTATATACCTCTATCATGTCTCCCCTCAGCCGTCTCTTCTCCAAGCTGAATAGCCCTAGCCTCCTTAATCTTTCTTCATAGGGAAGTCATCCCATCCCCGCTATCATTTTAGTCGCCCTTCGCTGCACCTTTTCCAATTCTACTATATCTTTCTTGAGATGCGGCGACCAGAATTGAACACAATACTCAAGGTGCGGTCGCACCATGGAGCGATACAACGGCATTATAACATCCTCACACTTGTTTTCCATACCTTTCCTAATAATACCCAACATTCTATTCGCTTTCCTAGTCGCAGCAGCACACTGAGCAGAAGGTTTCAGCGTATTATCGACGACGAAACCCAGATCCCTTTCTTGGTCCGTAACTCCTAACGTGGAAACTTGCATGACGTAGCTATAATTCGAGTTCTTTTTTTCCCCACATGCATCACTTTGCACTTGCTCACATTAAACGTCATCTGCCATTTAACCGCCCAGTCTCCCAGTCTCGTAAGGTCCTCTTGTAATTTTCACAATCCTGTCGCGATTTAACAACTTTGAATAACTTTGTGTCATCAGCAAATTTAATTACCTCGCTAGTTACTCCCATCTCTAAATCATATATAAATATATTAAAAAGCAGCGGTCCTAGCACAGACCCCTGAGGAACCCCACTAACTACCCTTCTCCATTGTGAATACTGCCCATTTAACCCCACTCTCTGTTTCCTATCCTTCAACCAGTTTTTAATCCACAATAGGACATTTCCTCCTATCCCATGACCCTCCAATTTCCTCTGTAGCCTTTCATGAGGTACCTTGTCAAACGCCTTTTGAAAATCTAGATACACAATATCAACCGGTTCCCCTTTGTCCACATGTTTGTTTACTCCTTCAAAGAATTGAAGTAATTGGCCAGGCAAGATTTCCCCACACAAAAGCCGTGCTGACTTGGTCTCAGTAATCCATGTCCTCGGATGTGCTCTGTAATTTTGTTTTTAATAATAGCCTCTACCATTTTCCCCGGCACTGACGTCAGACTCACCGGTCTATAATTTCCCGGATCTCCCCTGGAGCCTTTTTAAAAAATGGGCGTTACATTGGCCACCCTCCAATCTTTCGGTACCACGCTCGATTTTAAGGATAAGTTGCATATCACTAGCAGTAGTTCTATCAGTACTCTAGGATGAATACCATCCGGTCCAGGAGATTTGCTACTCTTCAGTTTGCTGAACTGCCCCATTACGTCCTCCAGGTTTACCGTGAAGTCAGTAAGTTTCTCCGATTCGTCCGCTTGAAATACCATTTCCGACACCGGTATCCCACCCAAATCTTCCTCGATGAAGACCGAAGCAAAGAATTCATTCAGTCTCTCCGCTACGTCTTTGTCTTCCTTGATCGCCCCTTTTACCCCTCGGTCATCCAGTGGCCCAACCGATTCTTTTGACGGCTTCCTGCTTTTAATATACCGAAAAAAAATTTTTGCTATGTTTTTTTGCCTCTAATGCTATCTTTTTTTCGTAATCCCTCTTGGCCTTCTTTATCTGCGCCTTGCATTTGCTTTGACACTCCTTATGCTGCTGCTTGTTATTTTCAGACGGTTCCTTCTTCCATTTTCTGAAGGCGTTTCTTTTAGCCCTAATAGATTCCTTCACCTCACTTTTCAACCAGGCCGGCTGTCTTTTGGACTTCCGTCTTTCTTTTCTAATTCGCGGAATGTTAAGAAGCATTGATCGAGGGTATTCCATTATTCACTTTTCTCCATTGAGGAAAATTGACTGTTTACCTCTTCTGGAAGCTGACCATTGAGTTCTACAGTTTCCTATCTTTTAGTCAGTTTTTTTTAGTAGAGAAAGGTAAATAGCGAATGCCCCAGGAATCAGTACTGAGATTGGTGCTTTATGACATATTGATAATGATCAGGAAAAGGGAGCAATAAGTGAGGTATTGACATTTTGAAATTATTAAATCACAATTGGATTGTGAAGATTTATAGAAGGATCTTACAAAACTGGGGGACTGGGTGTGCAGTTGGCAAATGAAATTTAGCATGGACATGCACAAAGTGATACATGTAGCAAAAATCATCCTGACTTTAGGTGTTGATGTTGGATTCCATATTAGGTGTCACTGCCCAGGAAAAAGATTCTGAAGACATTCTGAACAGTACTTTGGAATCCCCAGCTCAGTGTGTGATGGCAGTCAAAAAAAAAAAAAAAAAAACCAAATACAATGTTAAAAAATCATTCAGATAAGTATGTATAATAAAACAGAAAATATAGTGCTTGCATATTAATCCATCGTGTGACAGCACCTTGAGTACTATGTGCAGTTTTAGTTATCCTATCTCAAAAATATTTAATGGAATTAGTAAAAGATATATAGAAGAGAAACTAGAATGAAGAAAAGTTAAATAATGTAGGGTTCTTCAGTTTGGAGAAGAGATGGCAGAAAGGGAACTATGATAAAGGTCTGTAAAATCATGAATGAGATGATTTGGTAAATAGAGAATGGTTATTTACCCTTTCACAGAGTAAGACTAAAAGACATTCTATGAAACTAATAGGTAGAACGTTTAGAACAAATCAGAGATCTTTTTTCACTCAACCTACAGTTAAGCTATGGCAATTGTTGAATGAAATGATGAAATCAGTTGTTATATCTGGGTCTAAAAAGGGTTTACACAAATTACTAGAGGAAAAAGCATTGACCCCTCTGTCTTGGGAAAGTCATCACATATCTCTAGGTATAGGCAATAATAGATACATCTAGTCTTTGGGATCCTGCCGTGTTCTTGTGACCTGGATTTTTTAGGATACTGGCTTGGTGGACCTTTGGTTTACTAGGTATGACATATTTTATATTTTATATTCATATGGTCCTCTGTATATATGTTCACTTCACTATACTGTTTAGACAGTGCATCCAGAGAGGACAGTGATGCTGGCCAGGCAGTTTTGGAAAGTCTTTCTGCATTATTGTTTCAGTTGTCTCACCAAGCTACTTTGGTCAGTAAAAGCAAAATACAGTTATCATATAAGCAATATCTATACTCCTAAAAGCAAACTACATATTATCTTTTCCTCATGTGTTGCAACCCTCAGCATGAATGAACCTTCATGTGTGACTGATTTCATCCTACTTTATTTATTTTATTTATTTGTAGCATTTGTATCCCACATTTTCCCAACAATTTGCAGGCTCAATGTGGCTTACATTTGCCATAATGGCGGTTGCCATTTCCGGGTAACAGAATTACAAATGGTAATGTGTTAAGTTGCATACATACATGGTAACATACATGTTACATAACATACGTGAACAGATCATGGTGTGCATATATATGTTAAGGAAGAATAAATTATGGTAATACATGAAAGTTCCTGAGTACGAAATTGGGTTGTATCATTCTTTAGGTCATCAGCTATGGAGAGACCATATTCGACATAGAGATTGAAGTGGTTATGCTTATTCATTAGTGGTAAGGAGGTTGATCAGTCAAGTGATAAGATTTCAATTATGTCTATGTCGTGTAAAGACTTATTTTTTGGTGTTTAAGATGGGTGTTTATGATATGCCTTCTTGAACAGATCTGTTTTCAGTAGCCTTCGGAAGATAGTTAGGTCTTGCGTTATTTTTATAGCCTTTGGTAGTGTGTTCCATAGCTGCGTGCAGATGTATGAGAAACTGGTCGCGTATGTGGATTTATATTTTAGTCCTTTGCAGTTAGGGTAATGGAAATTGAGGAATGTGCGTGCTGATCTCTTTGCGTTTCTGGTAGGCAAGTCTTTAAGGTCTGACATATAGGTCAGGGCTTCCCCATGAATGATTTTGTGGACCAGGGTGCAAACTTTGAACGCAATTCGTTCTTTTAGTGGGAGCCAGTGTAGTTTCTCTCTTAGGGGTTTGGCGCTTTCGTATTTCGCTTTCCCAAATATGAGTCTGGCCGCTGTATTTTGAGCGATTTGAAGCTTCTTAATGATTTGTTCTTTACATCCAGCATAAATGGCATTGCAGTAGTCTAGATGGCTTAGCACCATTGATTGTACAAGGCTGCGGAATACTTCCCTTGGGAAGAAAGGTTTGATTCTTTTAAGTTTCCACATTGAGTAGAACATTTTTTTTGCTGTATTTTTTGCATGATCTTCAAGTGTGAGATTTCGGTCGATTGTAACTCCCAGAATTTTTAAGCTGTCTGAGACCGGGAGGGTGTAGTCCGGTTTTTTTATGGTATTGGGTTTGTTTGTATTATATTGTGAAGACAAGATGAGACATTGTTTTTTCTGTGTCCAGCTTTAGTTGGAATGTGTCTGCCCATGAGTTCATTATTTGGAGACTGTGTGTGATTTAATTTGTGATTTCGGCTATATCTTGTTTGAACGGAATGTATATTGTAACATCATCTGCATAGATGTACGGGTTGAGTCCTTGGCTGGCTAGCGATTTGGCTAATGGTATCATTATTAAGTTGAAAAGGGTCGGCGAGAGCAGTGATCCTTGTGGTACTCCGCATTCAGGTTTCCATGGTGTTGACGTTTTTGAGTTTGATATCACTTGATAGGTTCTTGCTGTTAAGAAGCCTTCAAACCCTATAAGTACGTTTCCTCCAATCCCGAAATAATCCAGGTTGTTTGAGAGTATTTGGTGGCTGACCATGTCGAACGCGCTGGACATGTCAAATTGTAGGAGGAGCACGTTGTTTCCCGTTGCAATTAATTGTTTGAATTTGGTTATGAGAGTAGTTAGCACTGTTAGTGCTATGATTGGATCGAAATCCTGATTGTGATTCATGCAGTATAGTGAATTTGTTTAGGTAGTTGGTAAGTTATTTGGTTACCATACTTTCCATTAGTTTGACTACCAGGGGGATTGATGCTACTGGTCGATATTTGGTTGTGTCGTTTAATTTTTTCTTTAGGTCTTTGGGTATCGGGGTAAGAAGTATATTTCCTTTGTCCTTGGGGAATAGTCCGTGTTGCAACATGTAATTCATGTGTGATGTAAGGTCTGTTATGAAGCGTTGGGGGTGAGCATTATTAGGTTGCTGGGACAAATATCCAGTTTGGAGTGAGTTTTGGAGAATTTATTGATTGCTTGACTGATGGTTTCTTCGGTCAATAGATCAAAGTTATTCCAGGTTCGATCTGCTGGGTATTCACCGGGAGTTGGGTCCAAGCAATCCATAAATTTTTCATGATCATTGGTATTTAGTGGTAACGTGGATCGTAGTTTTATAATTTTCTCATTGAAGTATTTGGCAAGGTTGTCTGCTGATGGGATGTCTGTGCTGGTTGTGGTCACCGGTGTGGTGTCTGTTAATTTATTCACGAGTTGGTAGAGTTTATGTACGTCTTTGTAGTCTGGCCCTATTTTGGTTTTGTAGTATGCTCTTTTGGTTTGTCTTATTGAATATTTGTATTTTCTTTGCTCTTGTTTCCATACGTTAAGTGTATATTTGGCTTTCATTTTTTTCCATGCTCGTTCAAGTTTCCTAACTTGTGTTTTTACTGATTTCAGTTCTTCGTTGAACCAAGGTATTGAGTTTTGTCTACGTGTAGTTCTTTGTTGTAGTGGTGCAATTATGTCTAATGTGGTCTTACATCTGTCATCCCAATTTGATAGATAATGTTTGGAATCTGTTTGTGTCATCCAATCATTATTGTACATCTGTTGCCAGAATATTACTGGGTCAATTTGGCCTCTCGTGGTGTAGGTTTTTTTGTTCTTGCTTGAGGTTCGTACCTTTTTTCCTCCACTGTAGTGTGGAATTTAGTTTATAGTGATCTGACCAAAGTGCGTCCGACCATTTTGTTTCTGTTAATTTTAGGTTTAGGTCTGAGGATAGTTTGTGTGATGAGGTCAATTGTGTGTCCTTTGACGTGAGTGACTTGTATTCTGGGCCAGCTAAGGTCCCATAGTTGGAGGAAGTCCTTGCATTCACGTGTATTGGTTGCCTTAGTGTCTTCGAGGTGTATATTTATGTCTCCGATTATAAGTAGGTTTGGGTTTGAAACACAAGTATTCGATATGAAATCCATGAATTGTGATTGGCATTCTTGCCAGTTACCTGGTGGTCTGTAGAATAAGACAACGCTTAGGCTGTCACTCAGGTTGGTATGGTTGATTCTGACTGAGGCGATTTCAAGTTCTGGTGTTATGGACTCAGCAGTTGTTGTTACGTTGAAGTGAGATCTGTAGATTAGTGCTAGACCTCCGCCTGTTTTTTTTTTCTTTCCTTGTCCAATGAGTAATTTTGTAACCCGGGGGGCAGAGTTCCAGAATTATGGGGTCCTTGAGATCGTGAATCCAGGTTTCACTGATGAGTAATAGGTCGAGATTGTCTGCTGTGATCCAATCTGTTATAATTGTTGTTTTATTGACTACTGATCTGGCGTTTATGTATCCTACTTGAATTATTTGGTAAGGGTCCGTTTTTGACGTGTTGATTTTGATTAGTTGACGTTCCTTTATTTTAGTTGGAGCCTTGTTTCCCTTCTGTTGTGGTTGTCCACGTGTCGGTGGTTTTCCTTTGTTAGAATTGTTGTTGGTTTGGTAATGTGTATTGTTTCGTATTAGTCTTTGGTGTGTGTGTACTTTTGATGGAGAGAACAAAGGTCCTTTGTAGGTAGAAGGATAGATCAGCTGCATAGTCCTTTCCCTCTCCCCTGAAGAGTTAAAGCTAGTCTACATGAATAACTGAGAAAGCTGGCATGGGGTTGGCTGTATGAGAACTCCCATACATGCTTAGGAAACTTTTCCAGTGTTTCCTAAACTCTAGAGAGCTACTCCATCATGGACTTACAGATGACATCACACACTTATTTGGCTTATTTATCCTGCATTCTATGAATATCTTTTGTTACAGGTAAGCAACTTTGTCTTTTCATCACTTTCCATTGATTATTGCATCCTCTACTCCAGACAGTACTGGGCAGCACAGGGAACCGTTACTGACACTGAGAGCTGGAGTGGTATCTTTGTTCATATTATTCCTCATTATCTTTCTAGGACTTGATCAGTTGCACAGCAGGCATTCTCCCGCTCTTCTGGGCTCAAATACAAATCACCTCTGTACTTCTAGAAACATATTTGGAGGGAGTGGGATAACAGATACAGGAAACATAATGCTATTTTGCCAAATAATTGCCATAGAATTTAGAAACATCTGTTACAGAATTTGCTGTTGCCATAGAATCTTGAAATTTTGGTGCAGTAAAGCAAGAGCAGTGTGTGAATAATTATTTGCTCAAAAGCAGCAGTTTCGCTTTTTAGTTTTTGGGTGTTTTTCTTACTTACTCAGTGCTTCCAGTCTGAGCTCAAGGCAAGCTAAATTCAGTTACATGAATTATTTTGCTCCCTGACATCACTATAGCTTCTGCCTTTTAAATTAAGAGAAGTCACTGATATGGGAGGTGCTCTAAATGAAGAAAGCTTTTACGAATTCTTGTTGAAAAGTTGAAGACATATAATTCTGTTGTTTGTTTTTTTTTTAATGATTTCAGCTCCCTTCCAGAACTTCTTGAAAAGAAAAGGCTCATTGATCTCCATACAAATGTGGCAACTGCTGTTTTAGAGCATATAAAGGTAGGTCTAACACAGGAAATGGGAGGGTGGATCACTTTGCTGTGCCCCCACCCCCATGATACACTCATCTTGCGCTGCTTCCCCATGGCACACTCATATCCACCCTCCCCATGGCACACTCATATCCACCCTCCCCATGGCACACTCATATCCACCCTCCCCATGGCACACTCATCTTACATAAGAACATAAGGTAGCCATACTGGGTCAGACCAATGGTCCATCTAGCCCAGTATCCTGTCTCCAAACAGTGGCCAAACCAGGTCACAAGTACCTGACAGAAACCCAAATCGTGGCAACATTCCATGTTACAAATCCCAGGGCAAGCAGTTGCTTCCCCATTAGGCATATTTTCAAAGTACTTAGCCTTCCAAAGTTCCATAGAAACCTATGGAACTTTGGAAGGCTAAGTGCTTTGAAAATATGTCTCCATGTCTCTCTCAATAGCAGACTATGGACTTTTCCTCCAGGAACTTGTCCAAACCTTTTTTAAACCCAGATACACTAACCGCCATTACCACATTCTCCGGCAAAGAGTTCCGAGCTTAACTATTTGTTGAGTGAAAAAATATTTCTCCGAGGACAAGCAGGCTGCTTGTTCTCACTGATGGGTTGACGTCCTCGGCAGCCCCCTCCATCGGAAAGTTTACTAGCAAAAGCCTTTGCTAGTCCTCGCGCGCCCATGCGCACCGCGCATGCGCGGCCGTCTTCCCGCCCGAAACCGGCTCAAGCCGGCCAGTCTTCTTTCGTCCGCGCTCGGTACGGTCGTGTTACGCCGTTCGTGCCCCAGAGAGTCGACCTCGCGCGTCCTTTTCGACGTGTTTTTCATCTCTTTTTTCTCAAAAAAAGTTCGGGAAGCGCTCCGGAAGTGTTCCGGAAGGCCCTTTCGGGTTTTCTGCCCTTCCCGTATTTCTCAGTTTTTTTGCCCCGTAAGTTTTCTTTCGTTGTCGGGGTAGGCCTCTTTTGGCCTCGGTCGAGATTTTCTCCCTCTAAATTTTGGTGCTTCAATTTTCGCCATTTCGGCTTTTGATTTCGCCGGCGTGATTTTTCCGCCCATGACATCGAAGCCTTCCAGCGGCTTCAAGAAGTGCACCCAGTGCGCCCGGGTAATCTCGCTCACTGATAGGCACTCTGCGTGTCTTCAGTGTCTAGGGGCCCAGCACCGCCCTCAGAACTGTAGTCTGTGTTCCCTGTTACAAAGGCGGACTCAGGTAGCGAGATTAGCCCAGTGGAACGTTTTGTTCTCGGGCTCTTCGTCGGCATCGGCACCGGAGGCATCGAGTGCATCGACGTCGTCAGCGTCCGGACCATCTTCCTTGGCTGCCGCTCCATCGACTGCATCGAGGCATCGGGCCTCTGCATCGGCGCCGAGGCATCGGGCGACTGCATCGACGTCGGTGGTACCGAGACTTCGTCTGCTGATGTCGTCGGACGGAGGTGCATCGTCAGGAGTGCAGGTGAGGGCTGTCCATTCCCCTGCTGGTGGCGGTGAGCCTTCGGATGGGTCTCCTCCTACCCTGAGGGCTCCTGCGGTACAGCCCCCCCGGGATCGACCTTCTTCGGTCTCGGCCCCGAGGAAGCGACGGATGGATTCTACGTCCTCCTCGTCGGTGCCGGGGAGCTCCGGTGACATGCTTCGGAAGAAGTCGAAGAAGCATCGACACCGGTCGCCTCCCCATGTCGGCACCGAGAGCTCTGGGTCGCCGAGGGATTCGGCACCCAGCAGGCATCGGCACCGAGAGGACCGCTCACCCTCTGTTCAGGAGGTGTCGATGCGCTCCGCTCTGGACAGCCCGGAACAGCCTCCTCGCCCGGAACAGGTTCTGACGTCGACGCCTGCATCGACCTCTCAGCCTTTCTCTGCAGCCGCTCTAAACGAGAGCCTCCGGGCCGTTCTCCAGAGATTCTGGGAGAGCTGTTGCGCCCTACCCCTCCGGTACCGGCGGTGCTTGCGCCACCGGTACCGTCGAGCGTGGCGCCGGCTGGCCCATCGCCCAGGTTGAGGTCCCCGACGTCGGTACCGCGTGCGGTGCCGACCGCGGCCACCTCCCAGGAAGGCTCCCCGACTACGTCGGCGGAGGGAGCTTCGCCGATGCGGGCGAGGGAGTCTACCTCTCGACGCCCCCACCGTGGACGGGGTTCCACCGAGTCGAGCAGGGCGAGGTTGCAGACACAGGTTCGTGAACTTGTGTCTGACACCGAGGGTGAGGCCTCGTGGGAAGAGGAAGAAGACCCCAGATATTTCTCTGACGAGGAGTCTGAGGGTCTTCCTTCCGATCCCACTCCCTCTCCTGAAAGACAGCTTTCCCCTCCTGAGAGTCTGTCTTTTGCTTCCTTTGTCCGGGAGATGTCTACGGCCATCCCCTTCCCGGTGGTTGTGGAGGACGAGCCCAGGGCTGAAATGTTTGAGCTCCTGGACTATCCTTCTCCACCTAAGGAAGCGTCCACTGTTCCCTTGCACCATGTCCTGAAAAAGACATTGCTTGCGAACTGGACCAAGCCACTAAGTAATCCCCACATTCCCAAGAAGATTGAGTCCCAGTACCGGATCCATGGGGACCCAGAGCTGATGCGCACTCAGTTGCCTCATGACTCTGGAGTTGTGGATTTGGCCCTAAAGAAGGCTAAGAGTTCTAGGGAGCATGCTTCGGCGTCCCCGGGCAAAGACCCTAGAACCTTAGACTCCTTTGGGAGGAAGGCCTACCATTCTTCTATGCTCGTGGCCAAGATCCAGTCTTACCAGCTCTACACGAGCATACACATGCGGAACAATGTGCGGCAGTTGGCGGGCTTGGTTGATGCTCTTCCCCCTGAGCAAGCCAAGCCTTTTCAGGAGGTGGTCAGGCAGCTGAAGGCGTGCAGAAAATTCCTGGCCAGAGGAGTTTATGACACTTTTGATGTTGCGTCCAGGGCCGCTGCTCAAGGTGTGGTGATGCGCAGGTTCTCATGGCTGCGTGCCGCCGACCTGGAGAATAGACTCCAGCAGCGGATTGCGGACTCGCCTTGCCGTGCGGACAACATTTTTGGAGAAAAGGTCGAGCAGGTGGTAGAGTCTCTCCACCAGCGGGACACCGCATTCGACAAGTTCTCCCGCCGGCAGCCTTCAGCCTCTACCTCTACAGGTAGAAGATTTTTCGGGGGAAGGAAGACTGGTCCCTATGCTTCTGGTAAGCGTAGGTACAATCCTCCTTCCCGACAGCCTGCGGCCCAGGCTAAGCCCCAGCGCGCGCGCTCTCGTCAGCAGCGTGCGCCTCAGCAAGGCCCCGCGGCTCCCCAGCAAAAGCAAGGGACGAGCTTTTGACTGGCTCCAGCAGAGCATAGCCGACTTACAAGTGTCAGTGCCGGACGACCTACCAGTCGGAGGGAGGTTGAAAGCTTTTCACCAAAGGTGGCCTCTCATAACCTCCGATCAGTGGGTTCTGCAAATAGTCCGGCAGGGATACACCCTCAATTTGACCTCAAAACCTCCAAATTGTCCACCGGGGGCTCAGTCTTACAGCTTCCAGCACAAGCAGGTACTTGCAGAGGAACTCTCCGCCCTTCTCAGCGCCAATGCGGTCGAGCCCGTGCCATCCGGGCAAGAAGGGCTGGGATTCTATTCCAGGTACTTCCTTGTGGAAAAGAAAACAGGGGGGATGCGTCCCATCCTAGACCTAAGGGCCCTGAACAAATATCTCGTAAAAGAAAAGTTCAGGATGCTTTCCCTGGGCACCCTTCTCCCCATGATTCAGCAAAACGATTGGCTATGCTCTCTGGACTTGAAGGATGCCTATACACACATCCCGATACTGCCAGCTCACAGACAGTATCTGCGATTTCAGTTGGGCACACGCCACTTCCAGTACTGTGTGCTACCCTTTGGGCTCGCCTCTGCGCCCAGGGTGTTCACAAAGTGCCTAGCTGTGGTAGCAGCGGCACTTCGCAGGCTAGGGGTGCACGTGTTCCCATATCTCGACGATTGGCTGGTGAAGAACACATCCGAGGCAGGAGCCCTGCAGTCCATGCAGATGACTATTCGCCTACTGGAGCTACTGGGGTTTGTGATAAATTACCCAAAGTCCCATCTTCTCCCAGTGCAGAGACTCGAATTCATAGGAGCCCTGCTGGATTCTCGGACGGCCCGCGCCTATCTCCCAGAGGCGAGAGCCAACAACTTGTTGTCCCTCGTCTCGCGGGTGCGGGCGTCCCAGCAGATCACAGCTCGGCAGATGTTGAGATTGTTGGGCCACATGGCCTCCACAGTTCATGTGACTCCCATGGCCCGCCTTCACATGAGATCTGCTCAATGGACCCTAGCTTCCCAGTGGTATCAGGCCGCTGGGGGTCTAGAGGACGTGATCCACCTGTCCACGAGTTTTCTCGAATCCCTGTATTGGTGGACGATTTGGCCCAATTTGACTCTGGGACGTTCCTTCCAAATTCCTCAGCCACAAAAAGTGCTGACCAAGGATGCGTCCCTCCTGGGATGGGGAGCTCATGTCGATGGGCTTCACACCCAAGGAAGCTGGTCCCTCCAGGAACGCGATCTACAGATCAATCTTCTGGAGTTGCGAGCGATCTGGAACGCTCTGAAGGCTTTCAGAGATCGGCTGTCCCACCAAATTATCCAAATTCAGACAGACAACCAGGTTGCCATGTATTATGTCAACAAGCAGGGGGGCACCGGATCTCGCCCCCTGTGTCAGGAAGCCGTCAGCATGTGGCTCTGGGCTCGCCGTCACGGCATGGTGCTCCAAGCCACATATCTGGCAGGCGTAAACAACAGTCTGGCCGACAGGTTGAGCAGGATTATGCAACCTCACGAGTGGTCGCTCAACTCCCGAGTGGTGCGCCAGATCTTCCAAGCGTGGGGCACCCCCTTGGTGGATCTCTTCGCATCTCGAGCCAACCACAAAGTCCCTCAGTTCTGTTCCAGGCTTCAGGCCCATGGCAGACTGGCATCGGATGCCTTCCTCCTGGATTGGGGGGAGGGCCTGCTGTATGCTTATCCTCCCATTCCTCTGGTGGGAAAGACTTTGTTGAAACTCAAGCAAGACCGAGGCACCATGATTCTGATTGCTCCCTTTTGGCCGCGTCAGATCTGGTTCCCTCTTCTTCTGGAGTTATCCTCCGAAGAACCGTGGAGATTGGAGTGTTTTCCGACCCTCATCACGCAGGACGAAGGGGCTCTTCTGCATCCCAGCCTCCGGTCCCTGGCTCTCACGGCCTGGATGTTGAGAGCGTAGACTTTGCCTCTTTGGGTCTGTCAGAGGGTGTCTCCCGCATCTTGCTTGCTTCCAGGAAAGATTCCACTAAGAGGAGTTACTTCTTCCTATGGAGGAGGTTTGCCGTCTGGTGTGACAGCAAGGCCTTAGATCCTCGCTCTTGTCCTACACAGACCCTGCTTGAATACCTTCTGCACTTGTCTGAGTCTGGTCTCAAGACCAACTCCGTAAGGGTTCACCTTAGTGCAATCAGTGCATACCATTACCATGTGGAAGGTAAGCCGATCTCGGGACAGCCTTTAGTTGTTCGCTTCATGAGAGGTTTGCTTTTGTCAAAGCCCCCTGTCAAGCCTCCTACAGTGTCATGGGATCTCAATGTCGTTCTCACCCAGCTGATGAAACCTCCTTTTGAGCCACTGAATTCCTGCCATCCGAAGTACTTGACCTGGAAGGTCATTTTCTTGGTGGCAGTTACTTCGGCTCGTAGAGTCAGTGAGCTTCAGGCCCTGGTAGCCCAGGCTCCTTACACCAAATTTCATCACAACAGAGTAGTCCTCCGCACTCACCCTAAGTTTCTGCCAAAGGTCGTGTCGGAGTTCCATCTGAACCAGTCAATTGTCTTGCCAACATTCTTTCCCCGTCCTCATTCCTGCCCTGCTGAACGTCAGCTGCACACATTGGAGAGAGCATTGGCCTTCTATCTGGAGCGGACACAGCCCAACAGACAGTCCGCCCAATTGTTTGTTTCTTTTGATCCCAATAGGAGGGGAGTGGCTGTAGGGAAACGCACCATATCCAATTGGCTAGCAGATTGCATTTCCTTCACTTACGCCCAGGCGGGGCTGGCTCTTGAGGGTCATGTCACGGCTCATAATGTTAGAGCCATGGCTGCGTCGGTAGCCCACTTGAAGTCAGCCTCCATTGAAGAAATTTGCAAAGCTGCGACGTGGTCATCTGTCCACACATTCACATCTCATTACTGCCTGCAGCAGGATACCCGACGCGACAGTCGGTTCGGGCAGTCAGTTCTTCAGAACCTGTTTGGGCTTTAGGATCCAACTCCACCCCCCGAGGGCCCTGTTTGTTCTGTTCCAGGCTGCACTCTCAGTTAGTTGGTAAATTTTTTAGGTCAATCTCAGTTATGTCCTCGCCGTTGCGAGGCCCAATTGACCATGGTTGTTGTTTTGAGTGAGCCTGGGGGCTAGGGATACCCCATCAGTGAGAACAAGCAGCCTGCTTGTCCTCGGAGGAAAGCGAATGCTACATACCTGTAGAAGGTATTCTCCGAGGACAGCAGGCTGATTGTTCTCACAAACCCGCCCGCCTCCCCTTTGGAGTTGAGTCTTCCCTTGAAGTGTATTGTCTTGCTACATACTGGACTGGCCGGCTTGAGCCGGTTTCGGGCGGGAAGACGGCCGCGCATGCGCGGTGCGCATGGGCGCGCGAGGACTAGCAAAGGCTTTTGCTAGTAAACTTTCTGATGGAGGGGGCTGCCGAGGACGTCAACCCATCAGTGAGAACAATCAGCCTGCTGTCCTCGGAGAATACCTTCTACAGGTATGTAGCATTCGCTTTTCTTTAAAAGTATTTCCATTTAACTTCCTTGAGTATCCCCTAGTCTTTGTACTTTTGGAATGAGTAAAAAATCAATTTACTTCTACTCGTTCTACACCACTCAGGATTTTGTAGACCTCAATCATATCTCCTCTTATCCATCTCTTTTCCAAGCTGAAGAGCCCTAATCTCTTTAGCCTTTCCTCATACGAGAAGAGTTACATCCCCTTGTCTCTGGGATCAGTTGCATGAATCTTGCTACTATTTGGGATTCTAGAACAGAAAAGAGGCAAAATCACTCTACAAATAGTGGTATAAGAAAAATAGGAGTAGTAGGAACGTGGCTACCACAAAAATATTAAGTCCAATGTGCACAAAATCAGTATTTCTGAAACTCTAAACACATGTTCTAATACCCAACAAAATTATTTACTTAACACTAATTTTCCAATTTAGGCGATAGGGCATCAAATATTAATCATGTGATGAGTTATTGGATATCCTATAGTGCAAAGCTATTCCAAATTCAAGCTCTCAGAACTTCATCAATCATTTGTCCTAATAGCCTGATTCAAACTAATATTTAAAAAAATGCACACATCTAAAAGCTTCCAAATGTAATCAAAATGAATGGAAAGGTGACTGCTTAAGTTCAAGTGACCACACAGACCACAGCTCTGTGAAGGCATGCTTCAGAAATATTAATTTTGTGCATATTGGACTTATATTCTTGTGGTAGCCACGTTATTTCTACTATTTGGGATTCTGCCAAGTACTTGTGACCTGGATTGGCCACTGTTGGAAGCAAGATACTGGGCTAGATGGGCCATTGGTCTGACCCAGTATGGCTATTCTTTTGTTCTTTTTGGGACAACAAATATGGATTTTTCCAGACCTTTGTAGAACTACACAAGACAGCAGGAAGGCATTTCTGACAGTTGCTTAAGAAACAAAACCTTTAGGGATTCAGGTGCACTGTTTCTTTTTATACTTCACTTCAACAGTGAAGGAAATTGTAGAAAAAACAGTTCAGTGCTATAATGTCCTGAGAAACCATGGAGGTGGAACAGTGGCCATTGTCAGCTTTACTACTGAGAAACATGCAGAGAGCTTCTTGGAAACATAAAGAGAAGATTTGCACCATTTTGTTATATGCAATAAAAGATAAGTTAAACATTGTTTTCAAAGTTTTACTTTTGATCAATACAAGGAGGTTTTTATCACTATTGATGTTATATCTCTATAGGTCTAACAACTGAGGTCTTTTCCTCTTTTAATTAGAATCTGTTTTCAGGAACCAGTATGTCTTCTAGAATCCTTTTTTATAGTGAGATCCATGCTGTTTAATGTATGGTCATTATTTTTAGTGAGATTATGCTCCAACAGCATACAAAGTAAAGCAAATTTTCTATATATAGCTCACATAATGCCCTGTTCATTTCTAAACAGACACGGAAGTTGGATGTATATTTTGAATATGAAGAAAAGCTGATGAGCAAGTCAACACTAGACAAATCAATCCTGGACATGATTTCAGATCCAGATGGTGAGTATATAGAACAGGAACTGACTGTACAATTCCTTGTATAAAAACTATTGGGTTATTTCACTGTTGTGCTTACATTTATTTATTTATTAGGATTTATTTGAAATAATTCACTCAAATCCATGTACAGCCGGAATAGTAAGCAATAGACAATTACAGCAGTAAAAATATTCAAACAACAATACAAAGTATGGCAAAGTATTCTATATTACAATGTCAACACAATGTGCAATAAAACATTTTAATTAGCAACATAGGGTGTAAGCAAAGATGGAGCATATAGATTGTTAAGATAGAGTAACAGGAGTAAGAAAATAAGATATAATTTAAAGAAAGTTACAAATGAGGTCAGAAAGGTGCTTGAATATTATCTTAGCTAGAGTAGGCGTGGATAAATTCAAGAAGTCGAAATACGAAAGAGCAACTCCATTGCTTAAAACACTACACTGGCTACCAATCAAAGCAAGAGCATTCTTCAAAATGAGTACGCTCATTTACAAAATACTATTTGGAATGGCTCCTGAATATATGCTTGATATGATTAAACTATCACCGAGATATGCAAGCCCAGAACAGAGGATACCTACTTCTTCTCCTATCCAACTACAAAAACATAACCTACAAAACCATCTACACAGCTGGTTTTAGCCACCTGGCTTCCAAATGGTGGAACTCAATACCAAAAACCATACAAAGCATCACTAACTATCTTTAATTCAGGAAAGAAATAAAAACCTACCTCTTCAAAAAATTCTATAGCTAACAACATAAGCGAGCGACATCTCACCTCTAAAAATCCTTACCTCATCAAAACTTGTCAGACAATCACATAAAACATCCCACCTCCATCAACATCCTCGGATAATAACATAAAATAACGTCCTACCTCTATCAATGTTCTACTTCTACAGATCTACCTCAATAAACCTCTTCAGATAAATATATAAATTACAGTCCTACCTTTCAGAACTACCCTTGAACATTCTATAGCTATCTACATAACGATCTTTGTCATAATGATAAAAAGATATTTGCAACTCCCATGTAAATTGTAAGCCACTTGAAACCGAAACTTGTTTTTGGATAACAGTGGGATACAAGAATGCATAAATAAAAATACATATATCCTGCTTTAGTTTGTGCAGCTAGGGGCATTCCTTGTGTGTGTGAGACTAGCAAGATAGTTACTTCTTCCATTAAAGGCCTGGTTGAAGAGCCAAGCTTCCACCTTCTTCCTGAAGTAGAGGTAGTCTTGTGTTAAGCAAAGCCTTTCAGGGAGTACATTCCAGAATGTGGGGGCTACTCTGGCGAAGGCTCATTTGCACATCGTGTGATGTCCTTTGGAGAGGGTGTGATTAGGGATACTCCTTGAGAGAACCTTAGTGACCTTGGAAGAGTGTAGAGGGAGATCCTGTTCTTTAAGTACTCTGGGGCATTTCCTTTAAGGGCCTTGAAGATCAAACATAGAGTTTTAAATTTGGCCCTGTGTTTTACTGGTAGCCAGTGAAGTATTTGCAAAAATGATGTGATGTGGTCATGTTGCTTACAACCTTCTGTTAGTCTTGCTTGCATTCTGAATCAATTGGAGTTGTTGTAGAGTGCATTACAGTAATCTAGTCTTGATATTAATATGGCATGCACAACTGAGACAAGACTCGCCTTCTCAATGTAAAGAGACAGGCAGCATCGTTGTTGCAAATGATAGAAGGTGCTCTTGAAGGTTGCTTGGATTTGAGGGATCAGAGTAAGTGTTGAATCTAGTTGTATTCCAAGATTCCTGACTTGTGATTTGAGGGGAAGTTTATATTTCCTAAAAGAGATTTTGATGTCAGGTATGTGCCCACTTGTGTTAGGGACCCATAGAAGCTCAGTTTTACTTGGGTTCAGGCAAAGTTTGTTGTTTTTAGCCCATTCTTGAATTGATGTTAGAAATGTCAGTTTATACAGGGCTGTGGGTATGTCAGGTTCAATGGGTATGAGTAGCTGTATGTCATCTGCATAGATGTAGAACTGAGTGTCCATCAACCAAATCAGCTTGGCTAGTGGCTTGAGGTAGATATTGAACAGAATAGGTAATAGTATTGATCCTTTTGGTACCCCACAGGTCAGTGCCCATAGTGGCAATGAGTTGCTGTTGAACAGTGTGGTGTCTTGCCTATCTGATAGATAGTATCTGAACCAGGCAAGTACTATTCCATTGATACCTGTTTTTGCCAGTTGTTCTAACATGACACCATGTATCAAAAGCTGCAGAGAAATCTAGCAGTACTAACACTGATGCAAGTCCGCTTTCTCGGTTTCTGTGAAGATCATCTAGTAGGGTTACAAGGACTGTTTCTGTTCCATAACCAGGTCTGTATCCAGATTGGCATGGAGCTAGCTAGTTTCTCTCTTCTAGCCAGTGTACTTGAATATAATACACCTTGAGCTTCTACTAAAAAGGTGTGAGCAAATCCAAATAAATAACCAGTCATCAAGTTGATTACAGACTGTTCTATAAGTTTTCCTAGAAAAGGAATGTTAGATACTAGCTGATAACTTTCAAGTTTGTCCTGGGCAAGGTTGTTCTTCTTTAGCAAAGGACACACCACTCCCCTATTTAATGCTGTTGGTAGTTGCCCATTAGAAAGAGAGGAGTTCACAATTTTTGTGGCGCCTTCTATGAGGCCCTTGCTGTACTATCTTTGATGGGCAGAGGTCAAGGAAGCAAGTAGTTGGTCGAAGGTACCTTAGGACTTTGCCAAGCCCTGCACTGTTATTGGGTTAAAAGAGTCCCATGTGTTTGTGGCAGGAGGGGGTGAGTTTGTGCGCTACTGGTTAGCTGATTAGAGACAGGGTTGGACTCCCTATAAATTCTAGCGGAGACTTTTAATTTTGTTGGCAAAGTATGTAGCAAAATCACTGCAGTTCAATTTTGAATGGGGAGGCTGGTTCTGTTGTGAGGATTGCAGTAGGCTGTTTACCATGCTGAACAAGTGCTTGGTTGAATTAGCAGTCTATTCAATGCATTGAAAGAAATATTGTTTTTTTTATTGCTGTTAAGGCTTGGCAGTACTTTGTCGTGTGATTCCTACAGTATTATACTGTTTTGGGATCTTGCCAGGTACATGTGACCTGGATTTGCCACTGTTGGATACAGGTTGCTGGGCTTGATGGATCTTTGGTCTGTCCCAGTATGGCAATACTTATGTACTTATAAGCAGTATGGGGTGTTTTGTACTTTTTTGGAATCTTGCCAGGTATTTGTGACCTGGATTGGCCAGTGTTGGAAACAGGATGCTGGTCTGTCCCAGTATGGCAATTCTTATGTACTTATGTACCATTTAGCCTGTCCTCATCCAGACAAGATTTACGCCATCTCCTTTCCAGTTTCCATTGTTTGCACTTAAGGGTCCGAAGTTCTAGAGAAAACCAAGATGAGCATTTGTGAGTGGGGGCATAAGTACATGCCATACTGGGACAGACCGAAGGTCCATCAAGTCCAGCATCCTGTTTCCAACAGTGGCAAATCCAGGTCACATGTACCTGACAATATCCCAAAACAGTATAATACATTTTATGATGCTTATAAGCAATGGATTTTCCCCAAGTCCATTTTAATAATGGTCTACGGACTTTTCCTTTAGGAAGCCATCCAAACCTTTTTTAAACTCCACTAAGCTAATCGCTTTTGCTACATTCTCTGGCAACAAATTTCAGGGTTTAATTACACGTTGAGTGAAGAAATATTTTCTCTGATTCGTTTTAAATTTAGTAATTTGTAGCTTCGTTGTGTGCCCCCTAGTCCTAGTATTTTTTGAGAGAGTAAACAAGCGATTCACGTCTACCCGTTCCACTCTACTCAGTATTTTATAAACCTCTATCATATCTCCCCTCAGCCGTCTTCTCTCCATGCTGAAGAGCCCTAACTGCTTTAGCCTTTCCTCATAGAGAAGTCATCCCATCCACTTTATCATTTTCTTCGCCTTTCTCTGCACCTTTTCTAATTCCACTATATCTTTTTTGAGATGCGGTGACCAAAATTGAACACAATATTCAAGGTGCAGTCACACCATGGAGCGATACAACGGCATTATAACATCCTCATTTTTGTTTTCCATTCCTTTCCAAATTACACCTAACATTCTGTTTGGTTTCTTAGCCACCATTGCACACTGAGCAGACGGTTTCAACGTATCATCAATGATGACGCCTAGATCCCTTTTCTGGTCGGTGACTCCTAACGTGGAACCTTGCATTATGTAACTATAATTCAGGTTCCTCTTTCCCACATGCATCGCTGCCCTTGCTCACATTAAACGTCATCTGCTATTTAGATTTCCAGTCTCCCAGTTTCGTAAGGTCGTCTTGCAATTTTTCACAATCCACTTGTGATTTAACAACTTTGTGTCTTCAGCAAATTTAATTATCTCACTAGTTACTCCCATCTGTAGATCATTTATAAATATGTTAAAAAGCAGTGATCCCAGCACAGACCCCTGAGGAACCCTGCTATCTACCCTTCTCCATTGAGAATACTGACCATTTAACCCTACTCTCTGTTTTCTATCTTTTGACCAGTTTTTAATCCACAGTAGGACACTGCCTCCTATCCCATGACTCTCCAATTTCCACTGGAGTCTTTCATGAGGTACTTTATCAAATGCCTTTTGAAAATCCACATACATATATAGACTGGCTCACCTTTATCCACATGTTTGTTTACCACGTCAAAGAAATGTAATGGATTGGTGAGGCAAGTTTTCCTTTCACTAAATCCATGTTGGCTTTGTCTTATTAATCCATGCTTTTATAATTTTGCCCACCACTGACGTCAGACTCACCAGTCTATAATTTTCAGAATCTCCTCTGGAACCTTTTTTTAGAGGTGCCATTTTCTCTAAGGTCGTAGCTAAGTGTGTATTCCAAATATCAGCCTTTTCTGACACTGTAGTTGTCTTTTCATCCATATGTGCATAGTCCAAGACTCTAGGAAATTCTTAGCAGTCATTTTTTTCTTGTCTCTGATCTCCTTCAAAAACTCTGTGAGGTGTCATTTGTTTCAGATGGTTATGTAGGGGAAACATAATTAGAAAATGGTCTGTCCATGATAAGTGTGTTATTTCAATACTGCTATCCCAGTATTCTGGGGTATTAACCTCTTTGTAGAATACCAAGTCTACTATGTGACCATTTTCATGGGTTGGAGAATTGATCACCTGTGAATCCTAGTGCTGTCATCGTGTCCAGGAAGACAGCTGTGGTGGTAACTGGTAATTCAGGGTCATTTGTTTAATCATATCAAGGAGTCTTGCACTGATAATGTGTTCAGTATACCATGAGTAGCTAGATTGGTTTCTTCCCTTCTTTCTGGATTAAAAAGGATTCTGATTCATTTAACTGGGGAATGGCAATTCAGCACTGTTTGATTGTATCCCGAATCAGGACAGCTACCCCTCCTCTCCGTCTTCCTGGTCTTGGTTGATGTTAGATGTTGAAACCTGTTGGGCATAGTTCAGCCTGTAGTAAATCCTTGCTTTCATCTAGCTATGTTTCACTTATTTATAAAATGTCAAGATGCTGTTCACGGGTGATCACATGAATCACTGAGGATTTCTTTGCAGCTCATCTGGCATTCACCAGTCCTATAGTTCCCAAGGGTGGTCTGGCAGTAGCTTTGATGATATGGCAGTGAGATGATCTTTTAAGTACTGTTGTGTTTGACCTCTTCTCTTTGGTTGGTGAAGATTATAGTTTCCTCTCCCATACATCACTGTAGCCCTGATGCTTAGAAGAAAATGTGGACACTAGAGGCTGAACTAGCACAGGGTTGTAGCGCAGGGAACAGCAAGTTCACCAAAGGATAGCACAAATAGCGTTAAAATTGGGTCATTTTTTATTCCCTGCAATGCTCAAAGAACAGTGCCCTGAAGAATGGTGCCCTGAAGAATGGTGCCCTTATCACAGAAAACCTAATATCTGCTTTATATCACTGTCATGTTTTATCATTATCATGTTACCCAAGATCCTCCTATAACACTAAATATCTATCTTCTAATATATTTCCACCATTCATGATGTACTGTAAGCCACATTGAGCCTGCAAAGAGGTGGGAAAATGTGTGATACAAAAGCAATAAATAAATAAATAAATGTCAGCTCTGAGCTGGCATTAGGGTTTTTGAACAAAGCTCTGCAATGATCTGCTTTGCTGAAATATGATGGAGTCACTTATTCCATTAAACACGTGTCTGGCTTTCAGAATTTACATACTAAATATTCATGAGGCATAGTTTAGATCCAAGTACATAATTTAAATTCTTAACTAGCCAGAAACGCAGATCTTGGCTACACGTGAAGACTGGAGTTTGCCTTCACTGTTGTAGAGTATCTTGCATTATATTCCTGCTAAAATTGAAATTCGTGAGATACCAGTAAATGTGAGACTGCAGTTGTCTTCCAAAACGTGTTAAGTCAAGACCTTTTTTTTATACATAGAAGGTTCACAAAATTAGTTTCTTCAACTGTGTACTAGTTTGAAGTACTCTTCCTGGCTGGCAACTGACTTGGAAAGCATGTCACATCTCAGCTGCTTAAATCATGCTGTCTTTGCAGACCCTGTTGTGGCCATTGTAAACCAGTGGAAAGTTTTATCATGCATTTCAGCTTTCCCCTGCCATGTAAGGTTTTTCATCACTTCTTTTTATCTATAGTTATGAAAGTATGCATTGAGTAAAAGGTATTTCCTTAGCATCCCTCCGGCCCGGCCCAGGATTGGACTGATGGGTTATGCACGCCTACCAGCAGGTTGGAGACTGAGAAAAAAAACTCTGACTCTAGCGAGCCAATAGGAGCCCTGGTCATGTGACCCTAGCCTCAGTATTTTCTCAGTCTCCCAGCAGGTAGGAGTGAGCCCATTAGTCTCTCTTTGTTGTCTTTCAGCTTTTTCTTTATTGTTGGCTTTATTCTGCTTCTATTCTGTGCCACAGGAATTCTTTGAGGCTTGTTAGGTTTTGTTTTCATCTTGGTTGGCTTTCAGCCTCAGGGGTGCAAACTCGGGTGTCCCAGGTCCCTCCCCCCTTTTCCTCCCCACCTCCCTTATTATTTAATTCAATTTCTAAGGGAAGGGTTGCCCTTTGAATAGCAAAGGGATTTTACCTTTGGGAGAGACAGCCAGATGTGAAAAGAATTTAAATTTGCTGTAATGCCACAGACCTCTTGAGTCCCCATTGATTAAACCAGCCGGCAGCTCTGTGACTGTCAAGTGTGTGTGGTGTGGCTGGTTAGTGTTGCCATCAGCAGGGGAACATAAAGAGTTCAGTTCTTATTACCTGGTCTGGCTCCCATCACTATTTGTTTTCGGGGGTGATTTCTGTTTTATTTTAGCACTATTTAAAAAAAAAAAAAAAAGAAGAAGTTTCGGCGCAAATTGGGTACGCACGCGCGTGCACGCGCGCGTCAGCGATGTCGGAAAAACTTAAGCGCTGCTCCGTTTGTCAGCGTCGGGGTGTTTCATCTTCAGGCGCTTGTAAGTACTGTACAGCGCTAGTGGGAGCTTCGGATCTGGTTTTGCCTGCAGCGGTTCAGTCAGCTGGTTCGGTTTCTTCACCGGCGCGCTCCGATCCCATGGTTGCTGAGGGGTCAGGCGCACCCCCGGACTCCGGAACGGCGGTTTTGGCGCGAACGGCGGCCATTTTGAATTTGTCCTCCCTATCTCTGTCGCAGCCTGCAGGCCTTTCTGTACCTACTTCGGAGGTTTTTTCTTCAGGAGCACTGATGCAGGCTGGGCCTACTCAGGCAGGGGGTTTTCCTCCTGAGTTTGTGCTCTAGATGTATCAGGCTTTTTTGCTGCAGAAGGGTGACTCTTCAGCTGAGCCAGGTCCTTTGAGTATGTCTGCTCCCCCTCCCCCTAAGAGATCTAGGGAGGGAGATTGGCGGGAGCATTTGGAGTCAGTTCATGATCAGGAAATGCCCTTCTTAGAAGAAGAGGAAGATCTGGCGGAACATATCTGGGAGGATTCTTCTTCTCCAGATCCTGAGGCTAGTTCTTTTGCTCAGGGAGAGGATCCTTCTGTAGCCAGAGTTTTCCATAAGGATGATTTGCAGGAGCTGATTTCTATGGTGTCTTCTACTTTGAACTTTGAAGATTTACAGCCAGCTTCGGAAGTCCTTAAGGTCGATTTCTTGGTTAAAGGCTCTAGGTCTGCTTCCAAGACTTTTCCTATGCACCAGGATATTTGGGATGTTATTAAAGCGCAATGGGAGTCCCCAGATGCGGCTTTTCGGCAGACCAGATCTATGTCTCGTCTCTATCCGGTTCCTGAAGCGGATAAGTCTTTGCTTAATGTGCCGGTCGTGGATGCCGTGGTGTCGGCGGTGACTAAGCGTAATACGGTCCCCGTAGATGGTGGAACAGTTCTTCGTGATGTTCAGGACAGATGTCTGGATTCTCTGCTCAAGAATAGTTTTGATGTTTCTTCCTTGGGAATGCAGGCTGCCATTTGTGGTTCCTTAGTGGCTAGGGCCTGTTTTTAGGTGGGCAGAGAGAGTTCTGGACAGGACTTCGGATGATCTTCAAGCTATTGATCTAGAGGTGGCTAGGATTGAAACGGGGGCAGCGTTTCTGGCTGATGCCTTGTATGATTTGTTGCGAGCATCTTCTAAGTCTTTGGCTTTGGGAGTCGCTGCTCGCCGATCGCTGTGGTTGAATGGTTGGTTGGCGGATACGGCCTCCAAATCCAAGTTGAGCAAGTTTCCATTTAAAGGTTCCTTTCTGTTTGGGGAAGAGTTGGATAAGTTGGTTAATTCCTTAGGAGATGCTAAAGTTCCTCGTTTGCCGCAAGATAGACCTCGCCTGTCCGATCGAGGTTCCTTCTCTGGTAGAGGTTCAGGTAGAGGTTACCGGAGGTTTCAGGCTGGTCGGGGTTTTCAACCTCACAAATCTCGGTTTTACAATAGGACTCAGTCCTTTCGGGGTGCTCGCAGAGGAGCGAGTTTCTCCACTCCAGGTTTTAGATCCCAGACCCATCCTTCCCAATGAAGGGGCGGGGGCCTCTCCTCTGGTGCCTGTCGGAGCTCGTCTTTCTCAGTTCTATCAGAGGTGGCCCCACATAACTTCAGATCAGTGGGTCTTGGAAGTTATTCAAGACGGTTATGCCTTAGAGTTCGCAAGGCCTATTGCAGACGCCTTTCTGGAGTCTCCCTGTCGCTCTCCTCTCAAGGCGAGGGCAGTTCGGGATACTCTACAGAGGCTGGTAGATCTTCAAGCTATCTGTCCAGTCCCTCCTTCCGAGTACAGGCAAGGCCGGTATTCCATTTATTTTGTAGTTCCCAAGAAGGAAGACTCTTTTCGTCCTATTTTGGACCTCAAGCCTGTCAATCGCGCTCTCAGAGTCACAAGTTTTCGTATGGAGACCCTGCGATCAGTCATAGTCGCAGTGCGCCAGGGAGAGTATTTGACAGCCTTGGATCTCACAGAGGCTTATTTGCATATTCCCATTTGTCCGGCTCACCACAAGTTCTTGCGCTTTCCAATTCTAGGTCGGCATTACCAGTTTCGCGCTCTGCCCTTCGGTCTTGCGACGGCTCCCCACACTTTCACCAAAGTTATGGTCGTGGTGGCTGCGGCCCTCAGGAAAGAAGGGATTCTTGTTCATCCATATCTGGACGACTGGTTAATCAGAGCAAAGTCTTATCAAGAGAGTTGTCGAGTCACAGAATGAGTGATGCAGTTCTTGCAGTCTCTAGGTTGGGTAGTAAATGTGACCAAGAGTCAGCTGGTTCCTTCTCAATCTCTGGAGTATTTAGGCGTCACGTTTGACACGACACGAGGCCGGGTCTTTCTACCACAGACCAGGATTCTAAAACTCCAGTCTCAGATTTGGGCCTTTCTTCAACAGCAGCGTCCGTGTGCTCGAGATTATCTTCAGATTCTCGGATCCATGGCAGCCACCATAGAAGTAGTACCCTGGGCCAGACTCCATATGAGGCCTCTTCAGTGGTCTCTTCTATCTCGTTGGTCCGCTCAGAGGGACTCACTATGGAGGCGTCTGCCTCTCCGCAACAGAGAGTGCAGCTTGCTGTTTTGGTGGCTGCGGATGAAGAATCTCACAGTAGGCATGCCTTTGGAATCTCCTCGCTGGATACCGTTAGCGACAGATGCCAGTCTCCGAGGCTGGGGAGCGCATTGCCTGGGGCAGTGGGCCCAGGGTCTTTGATCTCAAATGGAAGCAGTTCAATCAATCAATTTATTGGAGACCAGAGCGATCCGGTTAGCTCTGCAGCACTTCAGTGCTCTACTAATAGGCAAAGCGGTCAGAGTTCTTTCGGACAATGCCTCGGCAGTGGCCTATGTCAACCGTCAGGGGGGAACAAAATGTCGTCTCTTGTGTCGGGAGGCAGAGAGTCTCCTCGCCTGGGCGGAGATTCACCTGTCGGCCATTTCAGCATCGCTTGTGGCCGGAGTGGAAAACATTCAAGCCGACTTTCTCAGTCGCCACACTCTCGATCCCGGGGAATGGTCTCTCAACGATCAAGCATTTCGGTTGATAGTGGAGCGCTGGGGCACTCCAGTTCTAGATCTGTTTGCCTCCAGTCTCAACTTGAAAGTCCCTCGATTCTTCAGTCGTCGAAAGGATGTAAGAGCGGCAGGGGTAGACGCTTTCTTGTAACAGTAGTCCTCCGATCTTCTTTACGCGTTCCCTCCATGGCCACTAATAGGCCGTTTCCTACAGATGATCGAGGATCACGGAAGACCGGTAATTTTGGTGGGACCGGATTGGCCGCGGCGTCCTTGGTACGCGGATCTACAGCATCTATTGGTGGCGCCTCCTCTTCGGCTACCAGTTCACAGGACTTTGCTGGTTCAAGGGCCAGTTCCAGATCCGGGTCGATTTTGTCTTACGGCTTGGCTCTTGAACGAGCCCATTTAGCTAAACAGGGGTTTTCAGGACCGGTGATTTCCACCATGCTTAAGTCTCGTCGGCGTTCCACTTCGCTAAACTATATTTGCACTTGGAGAATTTTTGAGGCCTGGTGTGCAGAGGCTGACATTCTTCCGTTTCGGGCATCTGTGCCTCAAATGTTGGATTTTCTACAGCGAGGGTTGGATAAAGGGCTGTCTCTTTCTTCTCTTAAGGTGCAAGCGGCAGCTCTTTCCTGTTTTAGAGGTCGGATTCGGGGTAAATTTTTCACCTGTCTTCCTGAGGTGGCCCGTTTTTTGAAGGGAGTCAGCCTTCTTCGTCCTCCAGTAAGATCAGTCTTTCCATCTTGGGATCTTTTTTTTTTTTTAAGTCATTTATTTATGCATTTTGCAAAATTATACAAAACCAGGTTTAAACTTTGCTTTTCTCCTAAATACAACATTCTAACAAGCATTCACAGTCTCATTTTCTGATTCTATAACCATAATAAGTCTTCTGGTATTTCACTTAATATCCCCCCTCCCCTTCCCAAATTCCCCCCCTCCCTCCCCTAACTGAATATGTGGCATTAGGATTCCACAGAGGTTGCCCTCCAGGTTGTGTAAGATTCCCAGGTCTTTTGGTACTTAGCCATACGTCCTGTCCTCATGGCTGTGAGTTTAGACATTAATTGAATGTACTCCAATTTTTCTAATACGGCTGACATGTCTGGCAATCTCGGCTTCCTCCATGCTGCTGCTAATACTAATTTGCCCGCCACAAATGTTTGTATGGCAAATTGATGCATATGCCGTGGTACCTTGGGTGGCCGAAGATGCAGCAAACAGTATTCCATTTTCTGTTGATATTGTATAGCAGTCACTGAGCTGATAAAGTCTATGATGCTTGCCCAGTATCTTTGTGCGTATACACATGACCACCAAACATGAGACATATCACCATCCTTCCCACATTCTCACCAACAGCTTGCCGAGCTCCATCTTGGGATCTTAATGTGGTTCTTTCGACTCTCACGAAACCACCTTTTGAGCCTTTGCAAGCATGTTCTTTGAAGGATCTGACGCTTAAGACAGTGTTTTTGGTGGCTATTGCGTCTGCTCGGAGAGTTTCAGAGTTGCAAGCTTTTTCATGTAGATCTCCATTTCTGCAGTTTTCCAAGGAGCGAGTGGTTATTCTTCCGGTTCCCTCCTTTTTGCCTAAGGTGGTGTCTCGTTTTCATCTGTCCCAGTCAGTTTTTCTTCCTGTTCTGGGATCGGCCTCAGGGATGCAGGAGCAGCGACAGCTACATACTCTGGATGTTAAAAGAGTGCTTAAACGGTATCTCGCAGTTACTGAGGATTTTCGGCGCACGGAAACCTTCTTTTTCTACTGTTGGCCGGTCACCGTAAGGGATTGGCGGCTTCTAAGCCCACATTGTCTAGGTGGATCAAAGAGATGATAGGGTCAGCCTACCTTTTGGCAGGTAAAGCTGTCCTGGACTCTGTTAAAGCTCATTCAACTAGAGGGCAAGCTGCGTCCTGGGCCGAGTGTTCATTGGTTCCACCAGCGGAGATTTGTAAGGCAGCGACTTGGTCCTCTCTCCATTCATTTTCTAAACATTACAGGCTTGATGTGCAGTGTCGGCAGGAGTCAATTTCTGCGCGCGAGTAATTTCAGCGGGTCTATTGGGATCCCTCCCGTAGGACTACTGCTTTGTTATGTCCCATCAGTCCAATCCTGGGCCGGTCTGGAGGGATGCTAAGGAAGGAGAAATTAGACCTTACCTGCTAATTTGCTTTCCTTTAATCCCTCCGGACCGGCCCAGGTCCCTCCCGTGTTCTATCTTTCTGTCTAATTTTCTATGTTCAATTGTTCCTTGCAGAGCTGTTTTGTTTGCAAGTTAAAAAAGAAAAAAAAAATGGATTTTCTATTTAGGCCATACCGCTGCTCTGGTTAGAGTACGTGGTGCGCCTCAATAGTTGGGCCATACCGATGCTCTGGTTAGGGTATTCGATGAGCCACTGTGATAAGGCCATACCGATTCTCTGGTTAGGGTTTTCGGTGAGCCATTGTGATAAGGCCATACCGCTGCTCTGGTTAGAGTACGTGGTGAGCCAGGATAATCTGGCCATACCGATGCTCTGGTTAGGGTACTCGAGCCATTATAATAAGGCCATACCGTTTTCTCTGGGAAGAGTTGTCGGTGAGCCTTTGTTAGAGCACGTCCTTACTAGTGCTCTCTGGCTGCTTGAATTCCTTGGGGCACAGAGTGTTTTTTCTTTCTGCTTTGTTATTCAAATACTGAGGCTAGGGTCACATGACCAGGGCTCCTATTGGCTCGCTAGAGTCAGAGTTTTTTTCTCAGTCTCCAACCTGCTGGTAGGCGTGCATAACCCATCAGTCCAATCCTGGGCCGGTCCGGAGGGATTAAAGGAAAGCAAATTAGCAGGTAAGGTCTAATTTCTCCTTCTTTACTCTTTGGGTAGAGAAAGATAATGTGACTGAGACCTGCTTACAGAAAAACAAAGTGGGAAGTGGACCAATGACTTCAGGGTGCTGAGACTCTGATGGTATATAAAGAAGTGAACTTTCCAAGTCAGTTGCCAGCCAGGAAGAGTACTTCAAACTGGTACCTTTGTGATAGAACAGAGAGAAAATTTTAATCACGTGTGTCGATGCTTACACCATTTTGTTTTCATTAGATTTTATTTTTGCAACATGTACTTTATCACTGTCCTTCCCAGCAAATCAGCTGTCTCCCAAACAAATGTTACTACCCTAGATGTTGATAGATGACCAGCTTCAAGGTAAACTTAAACTATGGTCAGAAAGATCTGCTTTCACTGAATGTGTAAAAGCTCCAACTATAGAAAGCAGAGAATCAGTTGAGAAATTGAGACTTTCCAACATATATTTTCTCAATATTTGTTTTTTCTGTTAATCCAGATTTTCTAAGAAATTAATAAACTGGAGATTTTTTGACTTGGACAAGTTTTCTATAGTCTCCAATTTTTCTGGAGCTATCTTTAACCAGTGCAGATTCAAGAGACTCAGATTTAGAATATTTTAATTCTAACAAATCCCATCTTTTTGCATGTTCTGCTAAAAGAACCTTACGCTCAGATACTGTTCCAGGTAGACTGGTTACTTGTTCTTCCAAAGTTTTAAAGTTTCCAGACAAAACTTTTCCCAAGTTGTCAATAGCAAACCAGAGCAATTCTAAAGTTATTACCGTATTTTTCAGACTATAAGATGCACTTTTTTCCCCAAAAATTTGGGAGGAAAATGGGGGGTGCGTCTTATAGTCCGAAGGTAGAGATTTGGCAGGCCGCCCGCCCTCCCTCCCTCCGAGTTCGGGATCGCCCTCCCCCTGGCCCTGTCACCACTTCTCCCCTTACTCACGCGATCTTCCCTGGTGGTCTAGTGATGTCAGGGCAGGAAAGAGCCCCCTCTTTTCTGCCCAGCGCGCTGCTCTCCATCCTCCTGTATGCAGCCTGACGGTCTCGGCCGCCGAGTATTGAAGTCTCGGTGGCCATTTTGAATCTCGCCGAGACCGTCAGGCAGCAATGCATACAGGAGGATGGAGAGCAGCGCGCTGGGCAGGAAAGAGGGGGCTCTTTCCTGCCCCGACGTCACTAGACCACCAGGGAAGATCGTGTGAATAAGGGGAGAGGTGGTGACAGGGCCGGGGAGGGGGGAGGAGGTAACCCTGAGGGCGATCCCGAACTTGGAGGGAGGGATTCGGACAAGACGCACCGGAGCACCTAGGTTTTAGAGGAGGGAAAAAGCAAATTTTTTTTCCTATTTCCCTCCTCTAAAACCTAGGTGCGTCTTATGGTCCGGTGCGTCTTATAGTCCGAAAAATACGGTAACTCTGTTCATCTGAAAGGCCTGAAGTAGTATGGGGAAGCACATTTTTCCTTAGCACAGGCAGCAGATGAATCCATCAACTGATGGGGGTTGTATCCGTCTACCAGCAGGTGGAGATAGATATCACTGACTTCAGTGAGTGGTATTGGACAACCAGCCCCTCTGTACGTTAGTATATCTCTATCTCCAGCAGGTGATGGACATATCCTTACCAGCTCCTGGATTCAGCTCCTTGGGACTCCTCCTGGGCTAGCCAGTTGAGTGTAGGGGCGTTTGGCTATTGTGCCATCCTTAGGGGCATACTTCCTCGGGGGTCCCTGCCTCAACCGGTTCGGGTCATTCTGGTGGCTCCAGATTGGCCTCTGCGGCCCTGGTATGCAGATCTGGTGCGCCTTCTAGTGGAGTCGCCCTTTCAGCTGCCAGTCCTAGCCGATCTTCATCAGGGTCCAGTAAACATGGAGGATCCCTCCCACTTTGGTCTTACGGCATGGCTATTGAGAGGTCACGTTTAAGGAAAAAGGGCTATTCTGATGTTATAGCTACTCTTTTGCAGGCTCGTAAGCGGTCTACTTCGACTGCCCGTGTTTGGCACATGTTTGTGGCCTGGTGAAACGCCCATGCGTGGTCTCCTTTTCTGGCTTCTGTGGCTCAGCTGTTGGCTTTTCTGCAAGACGGCTTACAGAAGGGTTTGGCCTATAACTCTCTTCGGGTTCAGGTAGCAGCCCTGTCGTGTTTTCGGGGACGAGTGTCAGGATCCCCTTTGGCAGCGCATCCAGATGTAGTTCGGTTTTTGCAGGGGGCGCTTCATCTTCGTCCTCCTTTACTGCGACCCTGTCCGTCTTGGAATCTTAATCTGGTTCTTAGGGCATTGCAGACTTCTCCTTTTGAGCCTTTACTTGAGGCTTCGGAAAAAGATCTCACCCTGAAGATGGTATTTTTGGTGGCTCTAGCTTCAGTGCATAGAATCTCTGAGATTCAAGCCCTTTCTTGTCGGGATCCTTTTTGCAGTTCTTGGAAGCGGGGGTCATGTTGCGAACTGTTCCTTCCTTTTTGTCGAAGGTCATCTCAACTTTTCATCTTAATCACACTCCTTTCCCAAGCATTATAGAGTGGACGTGGCAGCCAGATCTGATGCTTCCTTTGGTACAGCGGTCTTGATTAGAGGGGCGACAGAGTCCCTTTTTGCTGAAGGTCATCTCAACTTTTCATCTTAATCAGCCGCTTTTTCTTCCTTTCGGAAAGAGGATTTTCCTGGGACCTTTTCGGACTCTTCATCTTTTGGATGTACGCCGTGTCTTCCTCCGCTATTTGACGATGTTGAATGACTTCAGTCAGACAGACCACTTATTTGTGCTTCTTTCAGGTTCTCGTCGTGGTCAAGTTGTTTCTAAACCGACTATTGCGAGGTGGCTCAAAGAGGCTATTTCCTCGACGTATTTGTTGGCTGGTCGACCTTGCAAGAAATTTGTCGGGCGGCTACTTGGGCCTCCGTACACTCCTTTTCCAAGTATTATAGAGTGGACGTGGCAGCCAGATCTGATGCTTCCTTTGGTACGGCGGTCTTGATTAGAGGGGCAACGGTGTCCCTTCCTGTTTAGAGACTGCTTTGGTACATCCCACCAGTTGATGGATTCATTTGCTGCCTGCGCTAAGGAAGGTAAAATTATGTTCTTACCTGATAATTTTCTTTCCTTTAGCTGCAGCAGATGAATCCAGCATCCCTCCCTAGCTTACCGTCGCCTTTTTTTTTTCCTTGCAGTTTAATACATGAATATCAAGGATTGGACAGAGTTGTATTTACAATTTATAATACCAATGTTCTGTTGAAGTTTTCCTTCTGGTGAGGAAGGTTTTTCCTGTTCGTGTGGAGCTATTTTTGCTTTGTGATGAGACATATACTAACGTGCAGAGGGGTTGGTTGTCCAATACCACTCACTGAAGTCAGTGATCTCTATCTCCATCTGCTGATAGATGGAGACAACCCCCACCAGTTGATGGATTCATCTGCTGCAGCTAAAGGAAAGAAAATTATCAGGTAAGAACATAATTTTACCATGCTCACTTAATCCAGATACTGGGAGTTAAAGATAATTGAGGTCCCGGACTGGCCGATTCTACTGTCAAATGAGCTGTGTCTGGAAGAGTAAACCTCCAACAGCAACTTTGCCTCTGCATTCCTGCAATTGCATTAGATACCAAAGTGCTAGGCTGCAAGGGGAACCTGCGTTTGTTGGGGGACAATAAGATTATTAAAACCTGGAGAGATGCTGATTCTCTAGACACTGACTTTTTTTATTTATTTATTTATTTATTGTTTGTTTGTTTGTTTGCTTATATCCCACATTTTCCCACTCATGCAGGCACAATGTGGCTTACAAAACATTAAATAAAATTACAGAATAGGAAGCTTAGAAAAGTATACAAGGAGTAAGCAGGGGGAAAATCATCTAACAGGGTGAACTAGCGGGGTAAGGGACAGGAGGGGTGTATCAGTCAGCGGTATAAAGTGAGGGGTAGGTCTTGGCAAAGAAGTAGGTCTTCAACAACTTCTTAAAGAGGGCGTGGTCCGCTTGAGTTTTGAGGTGTTGCGGGAGAGCATTCCAGTGCTTAGGGCTCCAGTAGTGGAAGGACGAGGCGAAGATCAAATCTTGACCAAATCCATCATCTTCTTGACAACTATCTTCTTTTCTTGTTCATAGTTTTTATTATATGTGTGTTTTGTAATCCGCCTGGGTTATAGGTAGTCTATACGTTTTTAAATAAATAAATAAAATAAAATTAATTGCATGGAAAAAGAAAGGACACCAAAGGAAAATGTGTTGAACTCACAGAGTCACTCTGTCTGGCGCTACTGTAATAATAGTCTAAAGTATATTGAATCGGTGGACTTTGATCTCCTGGCAAAGAGTATCTCTTGGGTTACTTAACATAGATACCATTTCCTTGAATCACCCCATTAACTTGATACTCACATTTTTTTTTAAGTTCATTTTCTAGATAAGAGATCCATGCTAACATACAATGATTAATAAAAAATCAATAAGACCAAGTATAAACAAAATAAAAACAGGATAATATGCACACGGAGGGGCACACAAAGCTTTGGGAGATCTGTTCTGTCCCGATAATGTGGGATGGCATCACCCACTTTTGTGGCTGACTTAATTTTGCTTTTGTGTTTACTTTTACCCTCCGCAAGCAGAGACATATTTTTGATCAGGATCAACACCGGTGTAGGTTGAATTGTGTGAGAGAACAAACTACAAGGGATGGGGCAGAAAGGAAAGAAAAGGTTGAGAAGCAGTGACGATATAAGGGAAAGGACTGAACCTGGAATGCACCCTCCTCCTACCTTCCCCCAGTCCCTGCTGCATCTTCCCAATCCCTCTAGTTATAGGCTTCCTCTTCCCAATCCTAAAATTTGCTCCCTACCTTGCTACTTCCCTTCCTCTATCCAGAGATGACTTAGTGGTTAGAGCAGAAAGCTGAAAACCAAGGAAGCCAGGGTTCAGGTCCTGCTTCCCACTGATATTCCTTGTGACCTTAGACATGTCTCTTAACTTTTCATTGCTCAGGTATAAAACTTGAGTAGATATGTAACTTGCCTTGAGCTCTGATTTAGAAAGGTGAGCAAGCAAATCTAAAATCCAAATTCAGTCTTTCCTCACCCTTCCTGCCTCCCTACAAGTCTTCTAGCCAGCCCACTTCTCCCTCAGTCCCCAAACTCACTTCCTACCCTCTCCTCCTTTGTTCCTCACTCTTATTACACTAACGGGTGTTCCAAGCTATGTGGGTGGGAACATCCACAGGGTTGGAATCCCTCCAGTGAAATGGCTGGTTTGGGGACTCCCACTGTGATGCAGCTGCCTACTAGTAGCCGTGAAAGACTATAAAGTACTTTTGTCAGTATTGGAGTAGCATAAAGCCTCCCAGTTGACCTACCTGCATCTTTCGCTTTCTTCCCTCCATTTCTGAGATTGTCATAGAGTCAGTCCCACATCTCTTGCTTCCTTCCCTGCATTAATACCCAGGAGTCCTTGTCTTCTATCCATAAAAGACATACTGCATTTTTATTTTGATTTGATAGGAACATTTAAATACCTCTACGCATAGGAGGTGGGTCCCTTTCAATTGAAAAGAAGCTCTAGAATGAGAGGGTATAGGATGAAGGTGAGAGAGGAAAGACTTGGGAGTATTCTAAGGAAATATTTATTTTCTGAAAGGGTAGTGGATTCATGGAATGGACCTCCTAGAGGAAATGATGGTGACAAGAACAGTTTCTGAATTCAAGATAGCGTGGGACAAGCACAGAGGATCTCTAAGTGAGAGGAAAGGATATTAGTATGGATGGGTATATGTTCTTTATCTGCTGTCGTTTTCTGTGTTTCTAAAATAACCTTGACATTTAAAGTGCAAGTCATTCAATTATCTGCAAGTTTTCCAAAGATGATGTACAATTTTCTAACTCACGCTGCAGAACCTGTGCTTGATTTGTCTCAGGAAACTGGGAATTGTGCATTTGACCTGCACCAGAATGGGGATTGGCTTTGTTTACTTGTCTGATTTATGTCAGCTTCTCATGTACTGTGTTATATAAATGCCGAATAATAATGTCAGAACCATTTTGTTTTTATTTCTCCAGCTGGCACTCCTGAAGATAAAATGAGGCTATTCCTGATCTATTACATCACTTCTGTACAGCCACCCTCAGAGGTACTGTGTAATCATCTTTATTTTGTGGCAATACAGTGTTTTGTAAAAGTCCCTTGTACATTTTTCACATTATGCTGGCTTCAACGATACAGTTCAAAATGCATTGCAGTCGAAGCTTTGCTGATTTACACAGCATACTCTATATTTTCAGGATGAGAGAACAATTACAGAAATACAGTGATTTGAAAATTTGTTTTTGCCCTCTCCTGATTTCCCTTATTATTGCATATATGTCACACTGAATAGTTTCTGATCTTTAAACAAAGTGTAATATTAGACAAAGGGAACTTGAGTAAATACATAACATAATTTTAAAATGATTACATCATTTATTTAAGGAACAAAGTTATCATCTGTGTGAAAAAGTAACTAAACATTAACTGGTTGCACTAGATTTAGAAGCAATAATTGCAACCAAATGCTTCCTATAATTTGATATCAGACTTTCACATCGTTGATGAGGAATCTTAGTCCTGTCTTCCTTGCAGAAGTTCTTCAATTCAGAAACATTTGTAGGTTTTTCTGCATGAACTGCTCATTTCAGGTCCTGCCACAGCATCTCTATTGGGTTCAAGTTAGGACTTTGACTAGACCAGTCCATATCTTTACTTTTGTTTTTCCTCAGGCATTTAGATGTTTTGTGTTTTGGATCTTTGTCTTCCTTCATAATCTAATTACACTTCAGAGTCCGCTCATGCACAGATGACTGGACTTTCTGCTTAAGAATTTTCTAGTTGAGTGCAGAATTCATGGTTCCTTCAATAATGGCAAGTTTTCAAGGTTCTGAAACAAAATCCCATTACCACCACCATGTTTCACCGTTGGTATGATAAGCTTATGCTGTATTTCCTTTATGCCAGATATAATAGGACCTGAAATGTTGAAGGAATTCCACTTTTGTCTCTTCATAGAACATTATCCCAAAACGCCTGGATCATCGAGGTGTGAGTTTGCAAATTTGAGACAAGTATTGTTTTTACTCTTGGATAGCAACAGATTCTGCCTTGCTTCTCTTCCACATATCTTATTTTTGCCCAGTTTCTTTGTTATTGTGGAGTCATAAACACTGACTTTAGCTGAGGCTAGAGAGGCCTGCACTTTTTTGGATGTTCTGGGATGTTTTTTAACTTCCTGGATCAGTTGTCACTGTGACGTTGCAGTAATTTTGACAGGCCTGCCACTTCTGGGAAGATTCACCACTGTTCCAAGTCAGTTTGGAAATAATGGCTCTCACCATGGTTTGATGGAGTCCCAGAGCTTTAGGAATGACTTTGTAACCCTTTCTAGACTGATATAGTTCAATAACCTTTTCTCTCATCTCTTCTGGAATTTCGTATGATCGCAGAGTACTTCACTCTCATGGTTGGGTTCAATATATTGTGAGATTTAGATTCAACAGGGTTGGTTGGCTGTAATCAAACGTGGCTGTGTTCAATCAGATGAATTTATTTAATTTTGGTCAGTTGCTTGATTGATTAACTAAGGGGGCAGTTACTTTTCACATGGGTGATAAGGGTATTGGATAACTTTGTTATTTAAATGACATAATAATTTTAAAAAACGATTGTGTTTACTCAGACTCCCTTTAATTAATATTACATTTTGTTTAAAGATCAGAAACTATTCAGTGTGACGTATGCAATAAGAGGGGAAATCAGAAGAGATGAAAATCATTTTCATATCACTGTAACTAAGTCACAGAATAAACACAGTTTACAGTACAAAACAAGGAGCCAAAACACAAAAGCACATTTACATCTGAATGGCTGAGAGGAAAAAAATTAGTTTTGGATTGGCCTAGTCACAGTCCTGGCTTGAACCCAGTAAATATTCTGTGACAGGACCTGCTTATCCAATCACATGTGGGGTTCCACAAGAGTAGGTGCTGGCCCCTGTTGTATTCATTCTTTTTCTTAGCGCCTTGGCAACCATTATTCAGAGTTTGGATATTTGTGAATTTTTTTATGCAGATGACATTTTGTTAGTTTTTCACACTAGCTCGTCTTTCCTGGATCTTACTAAACTAAATTTTTCACTAAGGATAATTGCAACGTGGTTGCATGAGCATCATCTTATACTCAATCCAGTGAAAACACTTGCAGCTTGGATAACTGGTAAGTCCCATGCACCCTCACTTGCTCTAATGCTTAATGGGCAAATGATTAAGCTGGTTCCATCTTTTAAATATTTGAGGGTTACTATTGATCAGGACTTTCTTTTAAAGAACATATAACATCTACTGTAAAAATGTTTTTTTTTTAATTATTTACATCTATTTCGCACTATTCAACCATTTCTTGATGCAGATCTTCAGCAAACGCTTCTATATGCTCTTATTGTTTTGCATTTAGATTATTGTAATATTAGTTTTTTAGGGTTACCACTTTCTTCATTACGTCAGTTCAGAATACGGCTATGTGCTTTATTGCTAGGGCTACACACTTTGATCATATAACTCCTCTTTTTATTTCTTATCATTGGCTTCCTATTATATATCAAATTCAATTTACAAAAACTTACTCTAAAGGAACGAAGCTGTGATGACCTCTCCAAAGCAATTATTTTCACAGCTAAACTTGCAGTTTTAACGTCTTTGTGCATTTTTATAACTTCTGTTGTATAAATGGGGTTGACATTCCAAGCTTCTTGCATGTGTCAATATCTCACCTTGTGCTGTGGTGCACCTAGTTTTGAACTTGTGGCAAAAGCAGTTAGCTTCGCAATGTTTAAAAAAAGGTTTGGATAATTTCCTAAAAGAAAAGTCCATAAGCCATTATTAGGATGGACTTGGGGAAAATCCACTGCTTATTTGTAGGAAAAGCAGCATAAAATCTGTTTTCTTGCCAGGTACTTGTGACCTGGATTGGCCACTGTTGGAAACAGGATACTGGGCTTGATGGACCTTTGGTTTGTCTCAGTATAGCAACACTTATGTTCTAATCATTCTGTTACTTCATATCTTGCTACTCTTATTATACCATATGCTCCAACAAGGCTGCTACACAAATTGCCCCTCCTCCCAAGATATGAGTCACTAGGTGCTATGTAACCAAATTGATTTAATTAGGTCTCTGGCACTGAAGATTCAAAACCCAATTCTAAAAAACACAACTTTAAGACAGATACCAGAACCAGAGTCACCAAATCTTGTGTAACCAAGTTAATTGGATTATGTCACTTGGCACAGGTACAAAACACAGTTCTAGAGCACCTTTAAGACAATTGCAGCATAAAAATAAGAAATCACTGGCACAGAAGTGCAACACATTTCAAATAAGAAACTACATGCGATGGTCGGTTTGGACAGACAGTTCTGCAGAATTTGTTTGGGATCTAGAATCCAACTCCACCCCCCTATGCCTGTTTTGTTCTCTTACATGCTGCGCTCTCAAACAGAATGTATATAATTTTAGGTTGTTCCATTGTCCTACTGTTGTTTTCAGTAAGCCTGGTAGCTAGGGGTTCCCACGTGAGTATGACATGGCCTGCTTGTCCTCAGAGAAAGCGAAGATACTTACCAGTAGCAGGTATTCGCCAAGGACAGCAGGCCAGTCATTTTCACATACCCTCCCACCTCACCTTGGAGTTGTTTTTGTATAGTTATTATACTGTACTGCTGGTCCCGTGCTCTCACAGTGGGCAGGAAGGCACTCATACATGTGAAGTGTGGGTGCCGGTGTGTGCTCTTACAGTTGTACACGCTATGAAAGCGTTCCACACTAGGCAACGTGGCTAACATCACCCACGTGTGAGAATGACTGGCCTGCTGTCCTCAAAGAATACCTTCTTCAGGTAAGTTATCTTCGCTTCCTCTCTTCCTTCATGGGACAGGGTAAGGTGGTGGAGGCATCAATACACACAGTTTTCAGAAGTGTACACATTGTTTGACTAGAAAACATACCCATAGAAAAAACAGGTGCAGATCTCTGCAAATACCTTGGGTAATTTTCAAAGGAAATGTATGATTATTCTTTCCCCTTGAGAACTGTGCAAATCCATGGGTAGACAGCAAATTTTTGAAAAGTGTATATGTGAAAGAGTATGAGATGTAAAGGAACATTTTTAAAAAACTCATCCAAGTCAGAATTGGGACATTTAGCTTATGTCCAAAAAAAACTGTCTCTGAGCCATTTTTGAAGAAATAGATTTATCGGGAGTATAAGGGTCCTGAATAGAGAGGAGAAAGGATATTGTTTGCGTAGAAGTAGGACTTAGTGGAGGTTGCTTGGATCAGGGAGGCAAAGGGACTAATAAAGATATGGACACAGAGGAGCAGTGCTGATCACTGGGGGAGGGATAGGGACAGGGAGTAGAAATGCAGGACAGGTTAAGATAGGTACACAGTGGAGATGCTGAATAGGGGGGAGGATAAGGACACTGAGAACACATATCTTAAACATGAAGGGAGAGGAAATGGTGATAAGGGACATGGGAGATGCTGGC
The DNA here is from genome assembly GCF_901765095.1 of Microcaecilia unicolor. Lineage (NCBI taxonomy): Eukaryota > Metazoa > Chordata > Amphibia > Gymnophiona > Siphonopidae > Microcaecilia > Microcaecilia unicolor. Next base: position 104,646,006 of record NC_044039.1, read on the forward strand.
AGGATATATAGGGATGCAGAGGGAAGATAGATGATGGAAATAGAGAAAAAAAGTAGAAAAAAGTATTATCTTAATTAGAATATGTCGACTTTTGATAATACACATCTCTGATATTTCGCCTTTCAGTTTCTATTTCTCTGTTACTGCTGTGTGCAGAGGTTGATTTCTTTGAGGTTTTCAGTTCAGGTTTTTGCCTTCAGATCTCTATTAATGATCTTTGGTACCTTGTTTCATATTTGTTGAGGGTCTGTCAGTGTTTTGGGTGTGTGACCAAGGTGCAGTATTCTGTTAGCATGTAGTGCCTGTGTAGATTTTGTTGCATTCCTGTTTTTTTGTTTTTTTTTTACTAGGTAGCATTTTAGGACACAATAATACTTATATTGCTGCCTTTTCATGCTTAAGTGTATTGCTTTTTGAGTCCTGGGAGGTGCTTGAATGTTTGGTGGACTGAGGATAGGGAGAGGGGAGATGTTTGACTGTTGAGAGGATTGGCAGGGTAGGGATAGGAGAAAATGGAGAGGTGTTTGACTATTGAAGGGGGATGGGGGAGGTGGTTGACTGTTGGGATGGGAGGTAGGGAGAGAAAAGAATAGGGAAATGGACTATTATGGGGGAAGGTGAGGGGAATGCTGGACTGCAGAGGTGGAAGGGAGAGAGAAATAGGCTGGGCATAGTGGAACTGTGCAGAAGAGGTTATTGGCAGAGGGGAAGCTTAGCAAGGAGTGGATCTACAAAAAAGAAAAGTGGCAGGAAGAGATGAAGGGGAAAGAGCGATACCAAAGACAGATGTAAGGGAGGAATGGACAAAGAAAGGAGGAAAGAGGAGCAATGGCAAATGGACAGCAGACTCTGGAAAGAATTAGGAGAGAACAGGAAACCAGAAAAGAGAGACACTGACTGACATGATTAGAAAAGTAAAATGCCAAGATGACAAAGGTAGAAAGTATTAGAAAGTATTTTATATTTTATTTTTAATTTATTTGTTGGAATATGTAAGCTTTGGGAAATTTGCATCTCTGATGTTGTATTTTGCACAATACAAAAGAAAATACATGTGTGTTTCTGTAGCTTCAGTGTTGTACTGCATGCAGTGATTTCTTGGGGTTTTAGTAAAACTTTTGTCTGTATATTTCTGTTTTTAATTTACGGTGCCTTGTTCTGTATTTGATGAGAACATTGGAATAGCAAAGAGATGCTGAGTGTCTAGCAGCAACAGAAGGAAAAACAGAAAGCAGATACTGGAAGTCCAAATGGTACGAATAAAGAAACTGGACTTACCAGTGTCTGCTTTCTGTTTGATGAGAACATGTCTGTATTTTGCTTGCATGACTAAGTTATGCCATTCTGCTAGTGTTACTTCCTTTCGAGTCTGGCTTCTTGGGATTTCCAGTTCAGTTTTGTACCAAACGGTTGGATTTGTAATTTGTAATCACTTTATGTGTTGTGAGGTTGTATTCATGTTCTGTGTATATGTGACCAAGGTGAGGTGTTCTACTAATGTGTAGTTTGTGTAGAGAATCCTGTTTCCTCTATTTTTCCAATAAGAGGTGTGTGTTGGTGTTCCAGCAGCTGGTGCAATATTTTTGCAATGCTGTTTTTTTTTAATATATTCTGTGGCAGGTGAAAGCGGGTGTGGCTACTTGGGGGGTGTGGCTGTTATAGGGGCAGAACCATGGTTAGTCACCTTGCCCCCTATGGTTGGCCCTGAATGAATACTGCACCTTTATTCCTAGAAAAAAAGCTCTGGGTCCAACCATTGCCAAGCACCTTGAAACTCTGCCTCAGAGATATCACTTGGTACTGTTTCTGCCGTGACTGTAAGTTTGATAACTTTTTGTGTACCCTTGTGCTATGCACCTTTGGGTAAAAAGGCAAGTTATAAACTATCAAATTAAATTACATTTTTATGAAGAAGTCCAATTGTGGCTCTAAGGCACCAGTCAATTGTTTCCCTGCTACCTCCCACTTCTCCCCACATAGGAACTCACTTATTCTCTTACCCTTTCTGTTCCTTATCTTTAACCATTCCATGAGTAGATGGCTAAGCTTATAAAGCATATTATCCAATCCAGCACAAACGTTTAACTACCTGGTCAGTAAATCATCTTTTATTTAAAATGTAAATTAAAGTGATTTTGAATGGTGAAAATAACTTTAATTCCATATCATCATGCTGATCAATCCATAGACTGGTGGGTTGTGTCCATCTACCAGCAGGTGGAGATAGAGAGCAATCCTTTTGCCTCCCTATATGTGGTCATGTGCTGCCGGAAACTCCCCAGTATGTTCTCTATCTCAGCAGGTGGTGGTCACACACAGCAGCAGCTCTGGCTAGGTCTCCAAGCCTAATTTTTAGGTTTTGTTGAGTACCTGGGGTTGAGGGCTCTTCTTGAGCAAGTGCAAACCTGGTGGTGCCAGGTCCCTCCTTTTCTCCCCCTCCCGCTGGCTCCTTAAAGGCGTTTATTTCAACATTTATTGCAGCTACTCACTGGGACACCAGTTTGTTACAGCTCGGAGCGAGAAGCAGGTAATTTTTACCTTTTTGTAGCGGGCAGGGGGTTCCCCGATCGGTCTCCACGTGGCCTATGGCGTCGGAGGGCGAGGGCGCAAAGAATCGCTCCCCGGACTGCGTGTGCGCTTCTAGCGGAGATGCGGGGGTCTTAAAGTCTGATTCGCCCTTGTTGGGTGTCAGTTTGGAGGCCGGTCAGTGTCCCGGTTCTTCCTCCGGTGCGGCGGTTTTTCCCGCCATAAACGCCCATCCCCCGCTGCTCGCCTCCGCCATCTTGGCCGGCCACTCTGCTCGGACGGCTTCTTCTTGGGCTGCCCTTCAGCTGGGAGACATTAATACTATGGCCGCCCAAGATTTGGGCGACGGTAAAAAAGCGGCCAAAGTTAAGCGCTGTTCTTCCCGCGCGGCTCCTTCGCGGAGTGTCGCGCCAGACGCCATTTTGGATGCGCAGCATGTTTCTCCCCCGCTCTTGCGAGCGCCGGTTGAGGGTGCGTCTAGGGCTGTGGCCCAGGCTGCTGAAGTGCACAGTCTGGGGGGTTTCTCCCCGAGTTCATTTTGCTGCTGCATCAGGCCTTCCTTATGCAAAACGCTGCCCCTGCTCCCTTGTCCGATAAAGGGGTTGAGGCCCCCGGAAGTAAACGCCCTCGGGTGGATTTCCAGGCCTTAGAGGACTCTGTCTCCTCTGATGTAGATGAGGGCAGCGTATCTGGGTTCTCCCAACAGTCCTTTGGGGATTCCTTTGAGGAGACGGATTCCCGCTCGGATGGAGCGGATGACCCCTCTGCAGCGCGGATCTTTCGCTCAGAGGACTTGCCCAACCTGTTAGTGCAGGCCATGAGCATTTTGAAGATTTCCTCTCCGGAGGACATCTCTCCCTCAGCCCCTGTTGGCTCCGCCATTATGCTGGGGACGAAGCGCCCGCCTAGAACCTTCCACGTGCATGATGCCATGCACACCTTGATTTCGTCTCAATGGGATGTCCCGGAAGCGAGCCTCAAAGTGGCTAGGGCTATGTCCCGCCTCTATCCTCTGCCTGAAAGTGAACGGGAGGCCTTTCTTTGGCCTACTGTGGATTATTTAATCACTGCGGTGACTAAGAAAACGGCGTTGCCGGTGGAAGGTGGCACGGCTCTAAAGGACGCCCAAGACAGAAGATTGGAGGCAGCCTTAAGGTCGTCCTTCGAGGCAGCTGCTTTAAGTTTGCAGGCCTCAGTTTGCAGCTCCTATGTGGCCAGGGCGTGCCTGACGATTGTGCAGCGGGCTTCCCCCTCGAATCCTTCCTTGAGGGCTGATTGGCCGGCCCTGGAATCGGGCTTGGCTTATTTGGCAGACTTGCTGTATGATGTCTTGAGAGCCTCGGCTAAAGGTATGGCTCAGACAGTCTCTGCGCGGCGGTGGCTTTGGCTGAATCATTGGTCTGCTGACCACGCCTCTAAGTCCCGCCTGGCTAAGTTGCCTTTTAAAGGTAAGCTGCTCTTTGGGGTCGAGCTGGACAAAATTGTGACCGATCTCGGCACGTCTAAGGGCAAGAGGTTACCAGAGGTCAGGGCTCGGGCCAGTGCTCGCCCTGGTAACTCCAGAGGACGGTTTCAGGAAGCCCGTTGGTACCGCCCGGGCAAGTCGGGCTCCTCTGCCCCCTCTTCCTTCAAGAGGAACTTCTCCCCCAAGCAGCATTCCTTTCGCAGAGACCGCCGTCCCGGAGGTGCGCCCTCCGGTCCTTCCCCAGGGTCTCGTACCCAATGACGGGGCCCTTGTCCATGGCCCAGTGCAGATTGGAGGACGCCTGTCCTCGTTTCTGGGCGATTGGACCAGGGTAACTTCAGACGCTTGGGTGCTGGAAGTCATCAGAGACGGCTACAAGCTAGAGTTCTGCCGACCCTTAAGAGACGGGTTTGTACTCTCTCCCTGCAAGTCTCCGGTCAAAGCTGTGGCAGTGCAGCAGACCTTGGACAATCTGATCCGCCTGGGTGCGGTCGTTCCGGTGCCAGAAAATCAGCTTGGCAAGGGACGTTACTCCATTTACTTTGTGGTACCAAAGAAAGGAGGTTCTGTACGGCCTATCCTCGACCTCAAAGGGGTCAATCGGGCCTTGAAAGTTCGGCACTTTCACATGGAGACTCTCCGCTCTGTTATAGCGGCAGTGAAGGCAGGGGAGTTCCTGGCATCCTAGGACATCAAGGAAGCGTACTTGCATATTCCCATCTGGCCTCCTCATCAACGCTTTCTGCGTTTTGCAGTCCTGGGCCGACACTTCCAGTTCAGAGCCCTCCCGTTCGGGTTGGCTACTGCTCCGCGGACCTTCTCCAAAGTAATGGTGGTCATCGCGGCCTTCCTGCGAAAGGAAGTAGTACAAGTCCATCCTTATCTGGACGACTGGTTGATCCGAGCCCACTCTTATGGAGAGTGCGGCAAAGCTGTGGACCGGGTGATTGCTCTTTTGAGCTCCCTGGGGTGGATCATCAACTGGGAGAAAAGCCAGCTGCGCCCGACTCACTCCCTGGAGTATCTGGGAGTTCGTTTCGACACCCAAGTGGGCAGGCTCAGGTGGACCAGTTCCTAGTAGCCTCTCCTCTTCGGGCTTGGGACTATGTGCAGCTGTTGGGCTCTATGACGGCCACGATGGAAGTAGTTCCCTGGGCCAGGGCTCATATGAGACCACTACAACACTCTCTGTTGCAGCGCTGGACTCCGGTGTCGGAGGATTATGCTGTGCTCCTTCCCTTGGACCCAGCAGTGCGCAAGGCGCTGAGCTGGTGGCTGAAGACAGACAAGTTGTCTGCAGGCATGTCTCTTGTGACCCCGGAGTGGATTGTCGTCATGACGGACGCCTCTTTGACGGGCTGGGGAGCCCACTGCTTGGGAAGGGCAGCACAGGGGATCTGGTCTCCTGCAGAGGCAAAGTGGTCTATCAACCTCCTGGAACTCAGAGCCATTCGGTTGGCGCTTTTGGAGTTCCTCCCGGTACTGGCGTTGAAGCCAGTACGGGTCCTGTCAGACAATGCCACGGCTGTGGCCTATGTCAACCGCCAGGGAGGTACCAAGAGTGCCCCTCTAGCCAAGGAGGCCATGAATCTATGCCAGTGGGCGGAAGCGAACCTGGAACAGCTGTCAGCGGCCCACATTGCCGGAGTCATGAATGTTAAGGCGGACTTTCTTAGTCGCCATAGCTTGGATCCCGGAGAGTGGCAGTTATCAGCTCAGGCGTTCTTGGACATTACAAAGCGCTGGGGCCAGCCGAGCCTAGATCTGATGGCGTCATCGGCCAATTGCCAAGTGCCGCTCTTTTTCAGCAGAGGACGAGACCCTTGATCTCTGGGAGTAGATGCTCTTCTCCAACAGTGGCCGACACAGGAGCTTCTCTATGTGTTCCCGCCCTGGCCCATGTTGGGCAGGGTACTAGACCGGGTGGCAAAGCATCTGGGCCGGATAATCCTGGTGGGTCCGGACTGGCCCAGACGTCCCTGGTATGCGGACTTGATCAGGCTCTCAGTGGACGACCCTCTGCGGCTGTCAGTGGAGCAGGGCCTGTTGCATCAGGGTCCCGTGGTGATGGAGGATCCCTCCCCCTTTGGTCTTACGGCCTGGCTATTGAGCGGCAGCGTCTGAGGAAGAAGGGCTTCTCAGACAAGGTCATCGCCACTATGCTGAGAGCGAGGAAGCGCTCTACTTCTTCTGCTTACGCCAGGGTTTGGCGTACCTTTGCAGCGTGGTGTGAAGCAGGCTCACTTTCTCCCTTCACTGCTCCAATTTCTTCAGCGTTGGCGTTCCTGCAAGAAGGTCTGGAGAAAGGCCTGTCGCTCAGTTCCCTTAAAGTCCAAGTAGCGGCTCTGGCTTGCTTCAGGGGCCGCCTGAAGGGTGCTTCCCTGGCTTCGCAGCCAGATGTGGTGCGTTTTCTCAAGGGAGTTAATCACCTGCGCCCTCCTCTGCACTCAGCGGTGCCTGCGTGGAATCTCAACCTGGTGCTAAGAGCCTTGCAGAAGCCGCCTTTTGAACCCTTGTCGAGGGCATCTCTGAAAGACCTGACGTTGAAAGCAGTCTTTTTGGTGGCTATCACTTCAGCCAGAAGAGTTTCCGAGCTCCAGGCACTATCATGTCGAGAGCCTTTTCTGCAGTTCACCGAGGCAGGAGTGTCTATTCGCATAGTGCCTTCCTTCCTGCCCAAGATTGTTTCTCGCTTCCATGTGAATCAGCAGCTCTGTCTCCCATCCTTTCGTAGGGAGGACTACCCAGAGGAGTACTCTGCTCTCAAATATCTAGATGAGAGACGAGACATCATCAGATACTTGGAAGTGACCAATGATTTCCGGAAGTCGGATCATCTGTTTGTCCTGTTTGCAGGTCCTCGTAAGGGTCTGCAGGCTGCTAAGCCTACAGTGGCAAGATGGGTCAAGGAAGCCATTGCAGCGGCTTATGTGGCCGCGGGGAAGGTGCCGCCTATCCAGATGAAGGCTCACTCCACTAGAGCTCAGGTGGCCTCGATGGCAGAGGCCGGGTCCGTCTCCTTGGAAGAGATTTGCAAGGCGTCAACTTGGGCATCGGCCCATACCTTCTCCAGGCATTACCGCTTGACTGTGGCTGCTCGGGCGGAGGCCTGGTTTGGAGCTTCAGTGTTGCGGTCAGGGATTTGTATGTCCCGCCCTGGGTGAGTACTGCTTCGGTACATCCCACCAGTCTATGGATTGATCAGCATGATGATATGGAAGGTAAAATTATGTATCATACCTGATAATTTTCTTTCCATTAATCATAGCTGATCAATCCATAGCCCCTCCCAGATATCTGTACTGTTTATATTCTGGTTGCATTTCAGGTTCAAGTTTAGTCTTCAGTTCCTGTTCAGGAGGACTTCGTGTTCAAGTTTTTTCAATTGGATTCTTCAAGAGTTGAGACGAGTTTGTGTTACAGTGAGCTGCTGCATTCCTCTCCCCTCCGTTTTACGGGGCTGGATTGAGACCTAAATTCTGCCGGCGCTCCCTCCCGCTTCGTGCAGCTGTAGGGCAGCTTTGTACCCCTCCCGCTTCGGCGGTGTTAGGGTCAGTCAGCTCCTCCTGCGGTTGCAGTTGCAGGATAAGCCAGATCCCCCCGCATCGGCGGGGTGGTGTCCCTCCCCCGCTCCGCGGGGATGAGCTGGACGGATTCCCCTCCCCCACTTGTGTGGGGATGAGCTGGGTTAATTCCCCTCCCCCGTTTCGGCGGTGGTGAGCTGGGCAGCGTGTCCCTTTGTGGGTGTAATTCTCTAAGTGCTGAGTCCTGCGGATGGTGCTTTGATATCGACATACTGAGGAGTTTCCGGCAGCACATGACCACATATAGGGAGGCAAAAGGATTGCTCTCTATCTCCACCTGCTGGTAGATGGACACAACCCACCAGTCTATGGATTGATCAGCTATGATTAATGGAAAGAAAATTATCAGGTATGATACATAATTTTACCTTTGAGGTGTTTATGGGCTTTCTGCTTACTTTTTCTCTTTTCATGGAGCATGTATAAAGTGCTGTGAAGATAGGTTTCAGATGACATTGCAGCCACCACCAAGTCTCTTAAACCCTTTCTGCTTAGAGGTGTAAGTGCTCGCACCTAAACGCTGGCGATTTGCCTGTAACTTTTAATGTTCTATTAGTTACGTAAGTGTGAGTCCCACTCACGATCCAGCTAGACTTAATCTAGGTGTATGCCTCCCTGTAAGATACATTGATATTTACAAAATAGCACTTAGGCAGAATTTTGGAATTTACTTTCATATGTGCACACATACATGCATATATGCCTTTATTCTAATGGTTTATGCACAGAATTGGCATGTAAATCTTAGCTATATTCACATACGGGGATCAAATAAATTAACTAGAAGTACAATCATGCATACACATCCTAATAAACGTACTCCTGTTACACTTTTTCACAAGCTTTATTATGAATAACAGCGTGTCCATAAAATATCCCCAATCTTCTATGCAGACTCTGGAACTCATTCATACCAGCTTTTCACTTCATCATTCAACCCAACTACATACCTTCTAAAGGCAAATCATATATAACACAGTACTAACTCACTGCTACATATCCAAGAATATGTTCACCATAAACATGAATTCATGTCATTGTAGCCTTATGTCATTCACATGTCCCGTAAGCAGGTTAAAAAAAATGTCGGCAGTGAGTAATATAACGCTCCAATAAGCGAAACTCCTTCAGCTCCATCAGCCAATATGATATCCTCACAGTTTTAGATTCAATGACCCAGCGCGGCTTGGCAAGGGCTTCCTGATGACTGCATATATTATTCAGCCTTTGAGTTCATCCTGATTCCTCATTCGCTCCTCGATGCGAGACCGCATTTCGGACCACCCTTCCTCAGGAGGAACAACTCTCAACACCTACAACAATATATTAAATAAATACTACCTTCTCATAACAAATCCTCATGACCACCTCATTGTCATACATTCATAATACGTATTTCTTAACTCAAATTTATAAGCAGCCTACCTTAGGAATAATGAGTCCAGCTTGGGACCCTCTGTCGAGCATCTCAGAAACTCCAATAGCTCTAACCCTCACAGCCACTCACACAGCTTAATTTATTACACCTGTAGGGGGAGGAGCCTAATTACATCCACTCTACCTAGAGGTTTAGTCCTCTGGGAGCCACCCTATCCCATTCAAAGATGAATCTTTGTTCCACAGAAAATAGCAACGGACTGACATCACCACCTCCTCTACAGGGGGTGATTTGCTTCAACACAACACACTTTAAATCATCAATCACATGGTTGTAAGTGATCCAATGATTAACCAAAGGCACATCTTTTTTACGAATCCTAAGATTACTAACATGCTCAGCTAACCTATTCTTAAGCTGGCGTTTAGTGTGCCCTATATAATATAAATGACAAGGGCACATGATACAGTAAATGACGCCCTCACTGGTACAGTTTGTGATATTGTGTAAGTGATACTTTTTGGTGGTCCCAGGGATCCAAACCCACTGAGTGGACAAGGCAAATCTACAATATACACATTTCCCGCACAGATAATGATGGCCATGACCATCCACATCCCTAATGGGCCTGTGAAGTAACTCCCCCAAATTCGCCGTGCGGGAATAAGCCACTTTAGGGTGCTCAGCAAACTCAGAGTGCACTCCCAAGACATGCCAGTTCTTATGAATAGAATAACCTATTTTAGATGCAAGTGTAGAAAAAGGAAGGACACGCAACAAAGGGCGAGTATTGGGTTTCTGAGTGGGCAAAAGTAACCAGGGTCTATGGGCGTACAGTGCCCTCTTATATGCTTTTTTAATGACCCCCACAGGATATCCTCTCTGCAGAAACTGCTGCGTCATTTTCCTAGCTTGTTTCCGAAATTCAAATGTACTAGAACATAACCGGCGCAGCCTCAAAAATTGGCTAACCGGTACTCCCCTCTTAAGAGAGGCATGGTGGAAACTGATTGTAAGCTCTTTGAGCAGGGACTGTCTTTCTTCTATGTTTGTGCAGCGCTGCGTATGCCTTGTAGCGCTATAGAAATGCTAAATAGTAGTAGTAGTAGTAGTGATCAATGGTCTTACCTTATCCAATAACTTAAAAAAAAATAGTACCGTTTTCTTACTGTACCACATAAATTTGTGATGAAAATTGTTTTATGGTGAATCGCCTGGCACTATAGTACTTGAAGTGTTCAGTAAACTGAAGCACCCTATCCATATTGTTACAGAAACTCACTTGAAATTGCTTATACATTTCTGTTTGTATTGTTTTCAGATGGATTTGGAACAGTACAAAAAGGCCCTGACAGATGCTGGATGTAATCTTGCTCCTTTGAACTATGTCAAACAATGGAAGTAAGTTCATTTCATAAGCTTTTCTGAGTCTTGTGTTGCGGGTTATGGCAGAGATCTTTTCTTCCAGCAGGCAGTACATATGCAACATAACTGAGCAGGTAAAATTAATCAGAATATTATTCCACATTTTAGAATCTCTGAGGACTTGGAAGTTCAAGTCATGTTTGATCACTTACTTTTTAATTTTTGTCTATAATAAACTCCATATTTATTTCCTCTGCATGCCATCTGGTAAATTCGGTACCAGAATTAGAATGGAGATTTTCAATGCTAGAGGAATTTTATGCAGTTTTTCTAAGTTGTATGGTGTATTGGAATCCCGTGTTGCTTGAAAGCACCATAGATATGTAAAGGATAGTTTAGTCTATTGAAAGAGTTACTGTACCTCCTTTTGCAGGTCACAGCAAAGCAGTTGATGAAGAATTGGGCAGAGTGATGTCTGACTTATTTTTAATAAAAAAAACAGCTTCCCCATAGATGACAAGGATAGCAAATCATGCGATTAGACCTCTCCGGCTTAGAAAACGTTTTAAATCCTTTAAAGTCGTCTGACTTCCTGCCTCACATCATCATAAAGGAACTCCTCTGTCTTTGTTGGTCTGTGAAACCAGTAAGACAGTGGTTCCCAAACCTGGCCCTGGAGGCACCCCAGCCAGTCAGGTTTTCAGTATACCCACAATGAATATTCACGAGAGAGATCTGCATGCACTGCCTCTACTGCATGCAGATCTGTTTCATGAATATTCATTGTGGATATACTGAAAACCTGACTGGCTGGGGTGCCTCAAGGACCAGGTTTGGGAACCACTGCAGTAAGACATGCCCATTCTTCACTCTCACTTGTGAGAGGTTTTTAAAAAAATTCTGAACAGTGTATGTCACACACAGTACACTCTTTCTCTCTGTTTCTTTTTTTCTTTTTCCTTTTAGCATCCCTAGTTGGTTTTCAGCCATCTTTAAAGTTTTCTTTATTTTTTCATGATCACCTTTTGTCAGCCTCTTTGTGGGTGCTGGAGAACCTGGCTGGGCTTTGATTTCCAAAACTGAGTCTTTTGATTTCACAGTGGCTTTATGTTTTGGTGAAGCATCCCAGAAGAAGTCCCACAGAAGCTTTAAGCAATCAGGCAGTGCAGCAAGACCATATTCCATGTGAATAACTGGTGCTTGCAATGCCTTGGACCTAATCATGAACCCATTCATTATCATTTGTCTTCACAGATGACTAAACAAGGGATTCGAAACAGTGAGCAGTATGAAAGATCTTTGGTGATTTTATGTCCAGAAACTGCAGGTGCATTTACATTAAGAAAGTGTCGATCCCTCGCAACATCAAGCATTGATACAGGCTACTAGGAATGGACAGCAACTGATTCTCATCCAAAGAGAAGGAAGGATTCATCTTTTGTTGAAATTGAGGGCTCTGAATATCAATTAGGGGCACAGATGCATCGGCATCCAGTCCTGTCAAGAGCACGGAGGTGCTAGCGGCCACCATATCCTTGAGACTCTCCCAGAGGGGAGGTCCACTTGATCTTCTTGATATAAGTGGTCCTTAAGTAACTCACGAGGATGTGGCCTCTCCTACTGCACTCCATTTTGGAGTTGGCATTGGCAATATTCAAGAAAGTCTATAAGAAAATCAATGAGAGTCTTGCTCAGTTCCTTTCTCAACACGGTGCCTCGGCTTTGTTGACGTCAACACAGAGTTACAGCAACTATTTTTCAAGTTCCACGCTCTTTCTGGAGATGTTTAATTGATGCCAGTATCTTGAATGAATTCTGAGTCAATGTTAGCTGTCTTAATGTCCATCTTAAGGTCATGAGGGAAGTCACTTCTTGGGATTACAGGCATACAATAGAGCCTAGGTATGCTTTTATCAAGAACTGGATCCATTGAGCAATTGATGTCTAGCCCATTTAAGTTAGAGATGGAGGAGGACCCCAAGGCAGAAATGATGGATATCCACCAATTCCTCAGCTCCTCCCCTCCCCCAACAAGGAAGATGTGACCACTCCCAGACACAAAGTTTTTAACATTGCGCAGATGAGAATATGGGAGACTTCCTTCTCGCCTACATAAATAAAAAAGCAGATTGCATGCATAAGGCCCAGAAGGTTTCTGAATTTGAGAAGCAGCATCTCCCACACCATTCTTTGTAGTTGAATCCACTCTCAATAGAGCCAAGAGTTCAACGTCCTATACCTTGGTACCCTCAGGGAGAGATGCTAGGACATTGGATACTCTCAGGAGAAAGATTTTTCAGAATGCTAGCCTCGCTTTCTTACCAGTTCTTTATGGACCAGTATATGCAAAACACTGCTTAAAATTGAGACATACATGGGCTGTCTCCTAAGTACAGGTTTGCTAAGCTCCAGCCACTAATGGGCAAAGGGAAGAAGAGTAGCATGCACATGGTCATCATTTTGAGACAGTATTGAGATTTTCTGCTATGGTTAGTAAAGCTTATAAGCATTCATGACTATGGGCCTTAGACCTCTGTTATGATTTGTAGGAAAAGCTTGCTGATGTGCTGTGTTGAGAATAGTTTTGGAGGTAAGGTAAAAGAGGATGGTTTCTGTCATAAATGAGCACTGCTAGACTCTCAAGTCTATCTCTCAGTCCACCTCTGACCCAATTTCTTCTTCCTTTGGGAAGTATTCAACTAGCAGGCAAAGGAAGGCCTAGCACTGTCAGACATAGGTATCTTCTTCTGCCTCATTTCACAGAAACTCCGATAGGGATCGTGCTGTCATCCCAAACACATAGAACCGAAAAGGTCCAGCTAAACTTGGGATGGGGTTTTGAATGCCTCCAAGAGGACATAACTAGGGCTCTAGTATGTGTGCCAGACTTCATTATAGTAGGAGGGAGGCTAAGGTTTTATATAAATTGTTGGCTCCTTATAACCTCTGACTGTTTAGGTTACAAAGATCATTTGACATGGATACAGACTTCATCTATTCATTGTTCACCCCTGAGGCTATCTTAGTCAAACTGTTAGTACCATAAAATACCTGTTAGAGACCAATATAGCTAAACCTGTTCCATTAGGGAAAAGAGGGACTAGATTTTACTACCAAGTATGTCCTGGTAACAAATAAAACTGGAGGATTCTGTCTCATTCTAGACCTAGGGGCCTTGAACAGATTTCTGATTTGAGAAAAGTTCATCATGCTTTTCCTGGGCATTTTGATTCCCTTCCTTTAAAAAAGGAGACAGTTTATATTCTGTGAACCTAAAGGATGCCTGCAGCCACAGAGAGATACATTCCAATCATTGAAAGTATCTCAGATTTGTAATAGGGAGCCACACCTATCATCCAGTAGTGCATCCTGCCCTTTGGCCATACTTCATCTTTATGTATATTTACCAAATGTCTAGTTGGGGTAGCATGCATTTCCCTATCTGGATGATTGGCTAGTCAAGTCAGATCCATTCACATAACCACCCAGTTGCTGGAGTTATTAGAGTTTGTCATAAACTCCCTAAAGTCACATTTAAGCCCATCACTCAAATTGGAATTCGTAAAAGCTCTGCTAGACACAACTCAGGCAAAGCATTTCACTTGCAAGAAGGGATTATCAGCTTGGTGTCCATGGTTCAAAAGAGTGCATTTAGTTAGGAAGCAATATGAAGAATGTCGAGATTGTAGGGACACAGGACCTCAGTGGTGCATGTAACTCTCTTAGCACATTTCATAATGAGACAGGTACAAAGGGCTTTACACTCTCAGTGGACTTGGACCACTTTGATTACGGGATGTATTCTGGGTCACCAGACATCTCAAGGACTCTCTTTTTTAGTGAACAGATAGGTTATTAAACAAATCCAGCTAACAATCTCCCTTTTCAAATTCCTCATGTACAAACTGTCCCTACCACAGGTGCCTCAAACTGGACTGGGGAACCTATGTAGATGGGTTTCACACACACGGCTTTTGGCCCTCTCAGTAGAAACTTCATCAGATAACTTTGCTGGAGTTAAAAGTTATATTGAACACTGTAAAGGATTTTGGGAATCAGTAGGTCAACAAAATAATCCCTGTCCAGAAGGACAACCCAAGTAGCCATTGTACTGCATCAGCAACTGGGAGGAACAGTCTTACCTCCAGTGTTGTGTGAAGATGAGGCTTCTGCTCCCACTCTCCAGCAGGCCTCACTGGCCTGTTGCCTCTGAACAGGACTCCAAACAGTCCCCTCCCAGCATCCTGAGCAATCCAACCTCAAGCTCCTGGGCCTTACCAACAACATATTCAGGCAATTCTTTATTCCAGCCCCTGGGCACAGTTCTTCTAGCTTCAATACTTTATACATTTACATATCTTCACACTGAGCCTCCCCACACAGATTCCTGGGCTCAGCATTAACCTCAATACTTTGGGGACTTCTAACCCCAGGCTTTGCAGCCGGCTTCTCAGTACTGGGACACACAGCCCTACTTCTTCTTTGGATACCCAGTCCTTCCTTACTTTCACAGTCCTTTCTTTGAACACACAGTTCCTCTAAGTACTGAGGCTACACAGTCCAACACTAATGCTTTAGGGACTTCTTACCCCAGCCTGTTTTCCTGCCTTGAGCACACAGTCCACCACAAGTCCATAGGGTTTAGCCAGTTTTTTCCAGGGGGATCCTCTTTCTTCTTCTGCTGCTAGCTCACTTCTCTTCCTTTTTCAACTCAGGTGGGGTATAAAGTGGTTAATAACTAAACAGGACCCAGCCCATAACCGCCTGCACCTGTAGCCATCCCAGGACTCTCCCCTGGTCCTAGCAACCTCCACATCCCGGCCCCTAATGGGTCCCTCTAGTGGCTCACCCGGACATCCTGGACATTTTTAGGGGAACAGCGCCATCTAGTGGCCTGCCCCGGCTAGGACAGCCTCTTATTTATCACAGTTGAGAGACTGTCAGGATGTGAAACTGGGCCATCTTTCACAGTATGACTTTCAGAGCAGCGTTGTCTGTAGGGGAAAAACAATTTCCTGGTAGATAGGCTGAGCACATACTCTAACCCCACAAGTGGTCTCTGGATTCAGGAATAGAAAAGGTGGTTTTTCACATACCGAGCACACCCACGGTTAATTGCTTCACATCTCAAAACAGAAAAGTATCTGTTCTGCTCAACAGATAGGGATTCACAACAAGCAAACTTTAGACACCTTCCTCCTGGATTGCAGGAATGGCTTTCTCTATCCATAGCCTCCAATTCCACTTAAAACAAAAACTCTCCTAAAACTCAAACAGGGTTGGGGAACCATAATTCTATTGGCCAAGACAGGGCTGTTTTTCTCTTCGTCACTAGCTACCTATAAGGAGATATATCAGACTGGGGAATTCTCTGACATTGATTGCACATGCTGGAGAGACAATGTTGCATCCCAACACCAGGTCCCTCTCCCTCACAGCTTAGATGTGAGGAGGTTATCCTTGCCTGCACTGAATCTGCCTGATAGCATATCTAAGATCCTGGTATTATGATTTTAAATGGAAGAGGTTTGCCATCTGGTGTGATGGAAGGGCCCTAAATCCTTTTACTTGCCCTAAGAAAAACTGCTTAAATATCTTCTATATCTCTCTGAGTCATTAGGGTTCTGCTTAGTGCATTTGGCACTTTTTACTGCTGAGTAGAAAGTAAGCCCATCTCTGTACATTCTTTTGTTGTTTGCTTTATGCAGGGCTTCCTTCTTTTGAAGTTTCCCATCAAGTCATCTGCTGTGTCTTGAGACCTCAGTGTTTTTCTAACTCGCTGATGAAAGCTTCCTTCAAGCCACTGGACTTCTGTAACTTTAAATACCTAACCTCTAGGTCTTATTTTTGTTGGTGGTCACTTTAGCACACAGAATTAGTGAACCATAAGCCCTAATGACTAATCCATCCTACACAGTATGGTTCTTCACACCAGTGGCGTAGGAAGGGGGGGGGGGCGGTCCGCCCCGGGTGCACGCTGCTGGGGGGGGGGGGGGGGGTATCGGCTCCGCTGGTTCACTGCTCTCTGTGCCCCGGAACAGGTTACTTCCTGTTCCGGGGCAGAGACAGCAGGGAACCAACGGAGCCGACTCAGCTCCCAGTGACGTGCACTCGGGGCGCAGCGGCCCTCCCGCCCGTCCCCTTTGGTAAGAATGTGCTCGGGGGGGGGGGGGGGGGGTGCGTGCGTGCGTGCACCGAGGGGGGGTGCACCGTGCTGCACCCGGGGGGGGGGGGTGCACAGCGGTGAACCGCCCCGGGTGTCAGCCGCCCTCGCTACGGCACTGCTTCACACTCACTCAAAGTTCCTCCACAAGGTAATATTTTTTTTTCTTTTATTCTTTTCATACTAGTTACCTCAAACTGAAATTGTAAAAAGAAATACAGCCTTACAAAAAAATGTCCAGGTTAACAACCCAAAAGAGAAATAATACAGAAGGCTGTGGAAAATTAGACCACAAGACAGAAGAGATCCCTATGTAACACCCTCTTGTGTGCATCTCTGGGTCCGGGGCCCAACCTGGCTGGAGTCCCCTGTGGGCAGGCTCCATCAGTCTCTTGGGCATTTGGTGCCTGGTTCCTCCACCTGGGGAAGAAAAGTGTTAGCGATTAAGGTTACTCTCTTCCCTCCCCTCCCCCCCCCCCCCCCCCCCCCCCCCCATGAAACCCAAAAATGACCTCTATGAACAAGACTGTCAACCAAAAGCTGAACAGTTTTATTGTACGTGTTTTACTATCCAGATATATAACAGCATTGAAAGATTTAGCAGTGATTAAAGCTTCATTTTGAGATAACCTCTGAAATGCATAGAATACCATAAACCATATATCACACAGTCTAATACCAACACTTTTAACCAATTACTTCTCTTATAGCCAGTAATTTTAACCAATTAGTTCAACACAACCATTAGTCCTTTTGTCTAAGAAACAACTCCTTGTTCCTTCCTGTCACACTAGGCTGAGTCTTTGAGTGGGCACAGCAGTAGCAGTGTGGCCAGTGTCCTACCTTATGTCCTTCCTTGGTCCTTCTCCCGACCCCCCCGACCCCCTACCCAGTCCTTGAGTTTCACCCTCCTGCTGGAACAAGCTGAGCTGGGTTCTGGGTACTGATTGTGCTCCCTGGAGTTACCAAAGCTGGGCCTTGGGCACTCCTAAGCATTGCCCTGAGTTGGCTCCCAGGAACTGATGTACCCTTCCTTCCCTTGATCTACCTCCATCCAGTCCTTGAATCTCACCCTCCTGGTGTAATATTCTGGGTTGGGCATTGGGTGCCCTTGTGCTGCCAAAGGCCTTTCCCTGAGTTAGCTCCCAGGGGCTGATACGTCCCGAGCCCACTCCTAAGGTCTCCTTGCTGCTGGACCTGCGGTCCAAGTGGGGCTGCCTTCTACCATTACCAGGATTCCCCTATAGTGAGAGCCTCTTCTCCACCAGTCTTCAGGAGGAGCCCACAGGGTACTTTTACCTGGTGTGGCCCAGAATAACAGCCCTTAACATGGCTCTGTGACCAACAGTAACAGGATTTCCCCAATAGAATGCAACCTCCCTACTGTCAGTCTTCATGAGGAACTCATAGGGTACTTTTTCCTGCTGAGGCCCAGAATACCAGCTCTTAACAGAACTTTGTGGCCAACAGTTCCAGGGTTTCTCCAATAGAGGACAATCTCCTGGCTCAGCCAAAAGACCAAGTACAGAATCTCTGAATAGCAGAGCCCTGAAGACCCAGATGTCTTTCCGAATCATCAGGTCACTGTCAGTATGTTCCTTTATTCTCTTACCTCCCTGATTAACTTCAGCTATCCTTCCTCTGTGTGCTTACATTAATAAACCCATTTTACTTTTATCCCCTTTTGTGGATAATATCTCCCAAAGTGTATAAATGTGGCTCCATCAGCCTGCCTGTCTTTCCTTCAGTGAGTAACTAACATAGAGTGCTACTCACCTCCCTCTGTCCTTAGCTCAGCCATGTAACATTTCATGAAATCGATAAATTTGTACTGCACAGGGTAGCTGCCAGGCAAAATGATAGAAACCTCTCTCATTTTCTCAAAGCAATACAGACAGAAAATCTGCTTTTGAAACTCACTGTGACTAAAGGTCTCTTCTTTCCCCAATTTCTCATTAAACTTTCCCTTAAGGAGGGGTTTCACCTATATACTAGAATGGATGATCAAATAAATATCTATCTATATATTTATTTCACTATTTATATTCTGCCTTTATCCAAGGTGAATCACAGTAAAACATACATAAAAATTAAAATAGTTATCCAAAGAAATATTAATACTATTCACCCCCCATTACTTTAATAGGCCTGAAACTGGAATATTCACATACTACTTATTGAATTCTCTTTAGAATCAAGAAAGAATCAACTGTAAAGTTTCTTTTTCTTTTTAGATCTTTATTTATGACTTTTTAAAAAGATATAGAAAATAATATGTATGATTACAACATATGAACAAGTAAAATACAGTACAATCGGTTAATTACCAAACACTTTTAAAAACAAAAACAATAAAACAAACCTATCAGTAGGCTATCAAAAATGAAGTAAAACAGTGTCCATATGAAATCATATAGAAGTATCAAGTAACAAAGTTGTCCATTAATGACTGTTTTATGAAAAGACAAAATATGACCAGTCTTTATGGCAGCTATTTCCTCATAGCGCCTATAGGGACATAGTAAATTCCACCATTCATGAAAGAAAACATGTAAATTATTCTTCCATGCAAGACAATTAAATGAAGTGCAAGTGAAATCATAAGTTAAACAATTTTGCATGCTTTAATGGGATTGGTAAACCAGGGGTGGATGCTTTAAGAATTGGCACTTTAAACGACAAAACATCTGAAATATTGAATAATTTTTGAAAAAAGTCCCATATCAATTTCCAATACAATGGTAAGTTATGACAAAGAAAAAGCATATGATCAAGAGATCCCACTGCAGATTGACACAACCAACATAAATTTGATATATTACGATTCACTTTAGCAAGCTTCGCAGGCGTCCAATAGGATTTGTGAAAAATATAGTAAGTAGATTGTAGAAGAGCAGCTGATAAAGAAGAACGCATGGTTTGTTGGAAAGTGAAACATCCAGTTCGTTTTCCCAGGCAGAAGTAAGAGTGGAACATATATTCAGTTTAGACAATTGCAGGAGCTTATATATTTTTTATGCAGACTTGGGAACCATGAGAGATTGATATAAGTTGTTGAAGCTTGAAGTCAAAGTCTGACGTGCATAGGATAAAGGTGATTAATACGATGATCCCAGAAGGCTCTATGAGTATAGGGAATATTATGACAAGTACAAAAATCCTGAAAAGGAATAATGTTAGTGTTTGACAGAAAACCATATTTTACGAAGCTTAGGACAAGATTTAATTGGGAATATAGAGGTTTGCCAAATGGAAATATCCATAAAGTTTGACCATTTAAAATGTAAAAGAGAACAAACAAAATTAATTGAACGTGAGGTGCTCTTTAATATTAAATGGTCTACAGCATAACGAAACTTATTCATGGTTAGAAGGAAGCATAAAGATAAAGGAAATACTTTTTCTTTTTCAAAAATTACCCATCTAGGAGTATTATATGAGAAAGATAATGAGTACCACTGTTTGGCTGGGAAATCTGAAAGGCCGATATATTTAAGCCCCCAAGACTTGAAGTTTTTTAATAGCGATATGAGGCATGGAGGATTTCCAGAGGAATCTAGAAATTAACACATTAAGATTTTAATAAAATTAATCTTTAAATGTTTAAATAATATAAGAATCATACTAAAGATATAATTAAGCTTCGGTGCCAATACCATTTTTAGAGCTTCAATTTTACCCCACCAAGATAAATAAAGCTGGGTCCATGAATTTAAGAGATCATCAGCAATTTGTAGGATATTGGATTCGTTCATTTTTAGAGTATCCTCTATTTTCTAATCTAAGAACACATTTGCAAAGATATAGTAACTGAAATTTAGTCTCTAAGGCCAATACATCTTGACATAACATCAAGAACGTCTTCCTTCTATCTTGAGTCCATCTAGACTATGGCTTCTCAACCCAGTCCTCAGGACACACCATTAGGTTTTCAGAATATCCACCATGAATATGCATGAGAGAGCCTAGCATGCACTTCCTCCTTGGTATGTCAGGCTATCTCATACATATTCATGGTGGATATCCAGAAAACCTGATGGGACTTGGTGTTCCCCAAGGAGAGGGTTGAGAAGGCCTGATCTAGACATATCGGGATATATCTGAACCCTCCTACCCAAAAAATTAATATTGGAAAGTCTAAAGTGCAGTTATAGAAGAGCCTTTTTATCCTGAAAAAAGACGTGAAGGGGCATAATCGAACGGAAACGTCTATCTCCATGGGCGTTTATCTCCGAGAACGGGTCCGTGAAGGGGCGGACCGAAGCATATTTTCGAAAAACATGGACGTTTATCTTTTTTTGAGCTGGGCGTTTTTGTTTATCAGCGATAATGGAAACCGAAAGCGCCCAGCTCAAAAACGAATAACTCCAAGACATTTATTCGTGGGAGGGGCCAGGATTCGTAGTGCACTGGTCCCCCTCACATGCCAGGACACCAACCGGGCACCCTAGGGGGCACTTTTACAAAAAAAAAAAAAACAAGGTAAAACAGCTCCCAGGTGCATAGCACCCTTCCCTTGGGTGTTGAGCCCCCCAAATCCCCCTCAAAACCCACTGCCCACAAGTC
Source organism: Microcaecilia unicolor (assembly GCF_901765095.1). Lineage (NCBI taxonomy): Eukaryota > Metazoa > Chordata > Amphibia > Gymnophiona > Siphonopidae > Microcaecilia > Microcaecilia unicolor. Next base: position 104,667,053 of record NC_044039.1, read on the forward strand.
TACACCATTACTATAGCCCTAAGGGGTGAAGGGCGGCACCTACATGTGGGTACAGTGGGTTTGGAGGGCTCCCATTTACCAGCACAAGTGTAACAGGTGGGGGGGGATGGGCCTGGGTCCACCTGCCTGAAGTCCACTGCACCCCCTAATAACTGCTCCAGTGACCTGCATACTGCTGCCAGGGAGGTGGGTATGACATTTGAGGGTGAAAATAAAAAGTTGTGAAACGGCATATTTTGTGGTGGGAGGGGTTTGTGACCACTGGGGGAGTCAGGGGAGGTAATCCGCGATTCCCTCCAGTGGTCATCTGGTCATTTAGGGCACTTTTTGAGGCCTTATTCGTGGAAAAACAGGGTCCAGGAAAAGTGCCCTAAATTCTCGCTAAAAACGCATATTTTTTTTCCATTATCGGCGAAAGGCGCCCATCTCTGATCGGCCGATAACCACGCCCAAGTTCCGCCTTCACCACGCCTTCGACACGCCCCCATCAACTTTGTCCGCATCCGCGACTGAGTGCAGTTGAAAACGTCCAAATTCGGCTTTCGATTATACCGCTTTATTCGTTTTTGTGAGATAAACGTCTATCTCCCGATTTGGGTCACAATATAGGCGTTTTTCTATTTCGATTATAAGCGGGGCAGTCTACTAGTCACTTGTAAAGTATACACTTGCCAACAATTCCAGGTTTATTGGAACAAAAATAAGCAAAAGGCTGGGTAGACTTTCTAAAGGCTTTAGTCTGACCGAGTAAAAAGCCAAGGCACTTTTGCAATCCAAAGTGTATAAAATATATTCACCATTGTGGATGTGAGGACTAGAGAAAACCCCTAGTGATTGGTTAAGATAAAATCCAATGTTACTTATGGGAGTAGAAATGAAGCAGAACTTGGTGCCTGAGACATCTGTTGGTACTCTGAATATTACAGCATGCCAAACAGAAGAACAGGAACCCTCACAGTCTCAAAGACACACCAAACACAGCAAAGGTGACAAAAAGATGGAAGCTATACGATGTTGGAGATGTAGTCACTTTTATTCAAACATCCAAAGACTACACAAATTGTGTTTTGGCCACACCAGCCTGCATCAGGAGTCTTCCACAGTATGTTTTATAGCATTCGCTATCAAATCAAATCTTTTATACCGCCAATATCCCCTTTCCAGGGGCCCACTTTCTTAATGCCTTTTATTTTTCCACTTCTGTTAAAGGCAGCCTGTAGCTAGGGAGTCCCTTTTGTAAAAACTTGCTATTCTGCTTGTGTTCTGAGAAAACCAAGTTGCTTACATTTTGCAGGTGTTCACTGTGGAAAGCAATATATAGTTCCTTTTATACCCTTCCACATCTGTAAGGGTTGTCTCCTAAACCCAGATATTTCATTGACCAAGGAAGTCCTTCATGACAACAAGAGGCAGGAAGTCAGATACTTAATGTGGTGCCTCTTGAAGGCTTCTTGAAAGTTTTCTAGCCTGGAAAAAATATCCACACAATCCTATAAGATAGCATCACCCAATTGTGAGGACTTATATCCTGCTGTCATCGAAGAGCATGTGCTACAGATAAGTAACTTGATTTTCCCAGCTCTGTCTTGGAGGCATATTACTACAGTGAATATGCATGAGATAAATTTGCACAACTGGTTAGGTGTACCTCCAGGACAATGTTGAGGAACACTGTTATAAAAAGGTTAGAGTTGGTGAAGAGAGAGAAAAGACATTATTTTAATCTTAAACTTTTATTAAGTTTGAGAATTGTCTGAGGTTTAGAAAACTTCTATTTTCAGAGAGTAGCTAATATACTAAAGAGTGTTTCCATTTTTGTTTCTGGAGCAAAAAGTGCTTAGTACATCTGGCAGTATAAATCTTATTAGGTGTAGTTCTAAAATTGGATGGATTGTGTATGTTTTAATGGCTGATTGACAATGCTAGCATCCTGCCTTATCAGCATCTCTCTTTTTTTCTTTTTTTTTTTTTAATCTCACAGGGCATTTGCCAAGATGGCCTCAGCTCCAGCCAGCAACACAACAAAGTCAAAAGGGTAGGACACGGAATGTTTGTACTCTATTTAACTACAGTATACCCTTCATTACTCTGTTAGTCTCTGACAGTGAGCAGTTGGGGGCCCATCTAGTTTATTAAACGATTGCAGCACCCACACACAACTGCTTGATATGTCTGCATACAAAGTGAAATAGATAAAATGAAATCTGCTCAATTCATCAATGTTTAGAAAACTAGTGATTTGATAGCATGATTGAAAATAGGAAGCTGACTGTGACCATACTATTTGCATACTGTTTTATTTATTTACAAAAGCTTGGTATACCACCCATCACAGTGTAGTATTGCTAGGTGGTTTACAACAAGCCTACTAGATTGGTAAAGGGAGTAAAAAGCGAATGTGGAAAAGCCAGAAGAAAAGAAAGTGGGAAAGGAGAGATGAGCCCAGGATATGGGAGGGGAAGGAAAAGGGAAAACCCACCTTTAATACTTGGTATTGAAAGTTGCAGATTTGGGTTCAGTTCCTATTTTTTTACTTAACTATTCCTTGGATCAGGAGACTGGAAAATATATGAGGTGCCCCTTTCTTTATTGCATAAAATGGAGCCCTGTGCTAAAATAGCATGACTTGCGGTAAAATAACCATCTTAATGGTAACCCACTTTGATTACTCCCCCTTCAATGTTTCAGTGCCTTTTTGTATGTTATTGCAGGCTGGAAACTACACAGTAATACCATATAAACTCTGCTGAGCATTTATTTTCTATAAGGAGGCTGGTACAAACTGCTTCACAGTGCTTCAAGAAAGGTTTTAGTTATGGCTGTTGTACCACTTCATAGTTCATCTCTTGTCTAGTTCTACAATGACAGCTAGATGTGAAACAGTGAGCAGTAAGGTCTTGAAGTGGATTAAAATAAATTGAGTCCTTTCTTTAGCCACAGCTAGCTTTTTGTTTTGTTGTAAGATTTAAAGATAGCTATGATATTTCTTAATTTTCCAATAAAGTCAAAAACTGTTGAAACAATGATAGCTCTGAAAGATGAGACATTCCAAACCTTTCTGTGTTCTGGCAGAACTAAAACAGTACAGTGCCCTGCCTTTTTTTGATTCATGTTAAACATTTCTCTTGGAAAGAGATATGAAAACATTGTATGGCCCTCCATTTAGTTTACCTTTTTATTTTCCCCAGTCTGATTTCACGTGTCATGAATACTGGCTCTCAGTTCGTTATAGATGGCGTGAAGAACTTGGTATTGAAGCAACTTGTAAGTGCTAGTCTACCTATACAAATTGTGCTAATCAATGGCAATTGTAATTCTAGAAATTGGCTTTACATCATGAAATCACAGATACTTGTCTTTGCTCCTTTAAAACATTACATGTATCTGGGTTTGTCTGTTTTTCTCTTTTGCACTCTTCATTTGTGTATGCAGCTCTGTGTACTTACACATGTAAGGATGCAGTTAGATAACATAAAAATATGGAAGTCTATATGAATCTGCAATCCTTAGTTTTTTTCCTACGGTCTTCATTTGTGCATGCAAATCAGTGTACATCTATACTTCTTTGTTCTTCTTTTCAGTATATTGTTTAGTGTGCAGGGCAAGGCCCTTTCTTAAGGAATTAATGAATCCGCTTTGATAGTTTTTCTCCTAGGCAGTGTATTAAGTTTTAAATAAATGAAACTTTATTTGATCTTGGTCTTATTTTTCTTCCTCTGGTAGCTATGATTGGACTAAGAGCTTTTCATTGGCTTGTCTTCTGACATATTCAAATTCTTATTTCTAGTGAGAAAACCCTGGAAGGAATATTGTTACTGCCACTTTTCCAAGATTTTACATTTTTTCAAATCTTAACTAATGACCACCTACCTATATGTGTTCCAAACGTTTCAGCCCTAAATTCCAACGAGAAGTGCCCCACCCTTAAAAATATGATGGATGTTTATGAATTATATATAGAGCTGGGATTAATTAGCAAACTGTCTAATTAATTAGAATTAGAATCTTTTTTCTAAGGTAAGTAATTAGATTTTAATAACCAATTATAATTAACTAGCTGATCTTTCCAAATGTTTCAAAGAACAATGCAAAAGGTTAAAGAGCAACCAATGTATAGTATTTAATGATTAGGTATTTTGTTTCAGCAGTTTAGCAAATGCAGTCCAATGTCTACAGTAAGCAGTCTAGTATCTGTAGTAAGTCTTTGTTGCATTTTGCAATCTGAAAGTTTTCCAAGTCATCAGATAGACTGGATGAATAGGCACTGGCAGTCTACCCATTAGAACTAAAACACTGTTCTAAAGCAGCTGAAGTTGGAGGAACACTGATATTTCAAGAGAAACATGTAGAGTTGAGGATATTTGTCTTTGTTTGCAGACCAAAATCCCAGTACATCCATTACAATACATTGGCCAAGTATCCATTGATTTCATTAGCAGTTGAGTGCTGTTTAAAAATAAGTCATCATCTTCAAACTACTACTACTACTACTACTACTTAACATTTCTAGAGCGCTACTAGGGTTACGCAGCGCTGTACAATTTAACAAAGAGAGACAGTCCCTGCTCAAAGAGCTTACAATCTAATAGACAAGTGAACGGTCTGTCCGATAGGGGCAGTCAAATTGGGGCAGTCTGGATTCACTGAACGGTAAGGGTTAGGTGCCGAACGCAGCATTGAAGAGGTGGGCTTTAAGCAAAGACTTGAAGACGGGCAGGGAGGGGGCTTGGCGTAAGGGTTCAGGAAGGTTGTTCCAAGCATAGGGTGAGGCGAGGCAGAATGAGCGGAGCCTGGAGTTGGCGGTGGTGGAGAAGGGTACTGAGAGGAGGGATTTATCCTGTGAACGGAGGTTACGGGCGGGAACGTAAGGGGAAATGAGGGTAGAGAGGTAGTGAGGGGCAGCAGACTGAGTGCATTTGTAGGTAAGAAGGAGAAGCTTGAATTGAATGCGGTATCCGATCGGAAGCCAGTGAAGTGACCTGAGGAGAGGGGTGATATGAGTATATCGGTTCTGGCGGAATATGAGACGTGCAGCAGAGTTCTGAACAGACTGAAGGGGGGATAGATGGCTAAGTGGGAGGCCGGTGAGGAGTAAGTTGCAGTAGTCCAGGCGAGAGGTAATGAGAGCGTGGACGAGAGTTCGGGTGGTGTGTTCAGAGAGGAAAGGGCGAATTTTGCTGATGTTAAAGAGGAAGAAGCGACAGGTCTTGGCTATCTGCTGGATATGCGCAGAGAAGGAGAGAGCGGAGTCAAAGGTGACTCCGAGGTTGCGGGCAGATGAGACGGGGAGGATGAGGGTGTTATCAACTGAGATAGAAAGTGGAGGAAGAGGAGAAGTGGGTTTTGGTGGAAAGACGATAAGCTCGGTCTTGGACATGTTCAGTTTCAGGTGGCGGTTGGACATCCAGGCAGCAATGTCGGATAAGCAGGCCGATACCTTTGCCTGGGTCTCCGCGGTGATGTCTGGTGTGGAGAGATACAGTTGGGTGTCATCAGCATAGAGATGATACTGGAAACCATGAGATGAGATCAGGGAGCCCAGGGAAGAGGTGTAGATTGAGAAGAGAAGGGGTCCAAGGACCGATCCCTGGGGAACACCAACAGATAAGGGGATGGGGGTGGAGGAAGATCCATGAGAGTGAACTTTGAAGGTGCGGTGGGAGAGATAGGAGGAGAACCAGGAGAGGACAGAGCCCTGGAACCCAAATGAGGACAGTGTGGCAAGAAGTAAGTCATGATTGACAGTGTCAAAAGCGGCGGATAGATCCAGGAGGATGAGGATGGAGTAGTGGCCTCTGGATTTGGCAAGGAACAGGTCATTACAGACTTTAGAAAGTGCTGTTTCTGTCGAGTGAAGAGGGCGAAAACCGGATTGAAGCGGATCAAGGATGGCATGAGAGGAGAGAAAATCAAGGCAGCGGCTGTGGACTGCGCGCTCAAGTGTCTTGGAGAGGAAGGGTAGGAGGGAGATGGGGCGGTAGTTGGAGGGACAGGTAGGTAGTGATGGTTTTTTGAGGAGTGGCGTGACTACAGCATGCTTGAAGGTGTCGGGGACAGTTGCAGTGGAGAGAGAGAGGTTGAGGATATGACAGATGGAGGGGGTGATAGTAGGAGAGATGGTGTTAAGTAAGTTGGTGGGGATGGGATCAGAGGAACAAGTGGTGCATTTTGAGGAGGAAAGAAGGCAGGCGGTTTCCTCCTCAACATTTGATGATTGTATTGGAAGTGCATCGAGACAAATATGGTCCATGTGCTTAATGATTCAAGACTTGGCCATCAGTTCTTCTGCAGGACCACTTGTCCACTTTAGTTGGAAATGTAGATCAAGAATGGCTGACAAAATGAAGCAGTCATCAGACATAACCAAGATGACAAGTAACTGAGTTTATCAGACCAGTTTTAACTGAGTTGCAATATGGTGTTTGCAACTTGTCTAGACAGGGGCCTTCAACAGTCCAATGATAATTGGTAACACCGTGCCATTTGTCAGAGCATGATCTGCCTCAAGCCTAACAGTAGTTATTGTAATTAGTTCCCACAATATACAGAGCTTTCTCAGCATTGCTGTGTCTTTGGCTGTAAGTCTGATGCTGGGACCAAGTTCATCGGCAATTTGTGACTGTAGTCCACTGTGAACTGATTCAGTCTTCACAATGGCTTCAACCATTGAAAGCATACTCTTCTAACATGTTGCACTGGCAGCCAAAATGTGATGTTCTGTCTCATATTCGATCTTCTCAGTTGCTTTTGATGAGGTGTATGCTAGATACCAGCTTTTTATACTTTCTTATGAGTTGTTGAATCATGTCCATTCCTTCCTTCAACCCTTCATTAACAGCCAGTAGACGTTTGTGAGTTATGCATGAGTGCAGAACAGGAACTAATGTAATATCTTCCTGTAGAAGTTCCCACTCTATTCCAAGTCTTATAAGAGCTTCTGAGACACCTGATTTGTTATCAGTGAAGAAGGCTTTTATCTTGTCAGGGGCACTGTCAGTATAACAATGGTACACAAGGTGCGAGTAACTCCAAATTCCTTAGCTAGAGAACTAACCATATTGGCAGTTCTCTCACTGTCTGCATGCAAGTAGTCTGGTTCTTAAACTGCCAGATAGGATGTATGACAAAGCCATGCCAAAATATTCATGCATCTTCTCAACTTGACCAGATGTCAGCTTGTTCTGTGAAGTACTTTAGATCACAGAGCTGACTTCAGAATTCATTGTATTCACAGCATGTTCGCATTTTGCTAGCTCTGTAGATCACATCACCTTCCTGATTAGTGGCCAATAGTAGTAAGTAGGTAAGGTAGGCAGAAACTCAAATCCTTTATTTTCAATTTATGATATTGCTATAACAACTGTTGTCTCTTTATGTTGCATCGTCATCACATCTTTGGCAATAGCAAACTTTCTGATAGAGTTGGGTAATGAGTTTATATCTGAAACTTTTCTTTTTTGGAACTCCTTTATGTATTCAAAAGACTTGAAGGCAATTGGTGAACAAACCTGAAAGAAATAGAATTGAAATGCCAAATTATGTAAATCTAAAGCTGTTTTCTCTAGCCATTGTCTAGTGAACAATGTGTTTGCTGCAAATTAGTGAATACTTAAAAACATACATAAAGTTAGCTGTGTACCCCATTCCAGCACAAAAATTAAAATACATTTTTCATGATCATATTACAAACTACAATTTTTTAAACAAATCAGAACATTTTTAAAAAAAACCATGTAATGCTTGTTGGCTTCCAGCTACATGTTATAACTTTTTTCCATTTTTCACATGATGCATGTAGCTTAACATCGCATTCTAATTTACCAACAAATTCTGTATCTTTGTAAAACTCTGATATAAGCAAGCTGCCGACTGTAGTTAGAATGACTATAGTTAGACATTATTCCAAAAGTTTTCACTTTGACACAAACTTTACGCACAGTTAATAGCCCAGCCTAAACAGAACAGAAATAAACCTCCATATAAAGGAAATAACCATGAGATCCACATCCAGCATATCATAGATACAGTGGGGGAAATAAGTATTTGATCCCTTGCTGATTTTGTAAGTTTGCCCACTGACAAAGACATGAGCAGCCCATAATTGAAGGGTAGGTTATTGGTAACAGTGAGAGATAGCACATCACAAATTAAATCCGGAAAATCACATTGTGGAAAGTATATGAATTTATTTGCATTCTGCAGAGGGAAATAAGTATTTAATCCCTCTGGCAAACAAGACCTAATACTTGGTGGCAAAACCCTTGTTGGCAAGCACAGCGGTCAGACGTCTTCTGTAGTTGATGATGAGGTTTGCACACATGTCAGGAGGAATTTTGGTCCACTCCTCTTTGCAGATCATCTCTAAATCATTAAGAGTTCTGGGCTGTCGCTTGGCAACTCGCATCTTCAGCTCCCTCCATAAGTTTTCAATGGGATTAAGGTCTGGTGACTGGCTAGGCCACTCCATGACCCTAATGTGCTTCTTCCTGAGCCACTCCTTTGTTGCCTTGGCTGTATGTTTTGGGTCATTGTCGTGCTGGAAGACCCAGCCACGACCCATTTTTAAGGCCCTGGCGGAGGGGAAGGAGGTTGTCACTCAGAATTGTACGGTACATGGCCCCATCCATTCTCCCATTGATGCGGTGAAGTAGTCCTGTGCCCTTAGCAGAGAAACACCCCCAAAACATAACATTTCCACCTCCATGCTTGACAGTGGGGACGGTGTTCTTTGGGTCATAGGCAGCATTTCTCTTCCTCCAAACACGGCGAGTTGAGTTCATGCCAAAGAGCTCAATTTTTGTCTCATCTGACCACAGCACCTTCTCCCAATCACTCTCGGCATCATCCAGGTGTTCACTGGCAAACTTCAGACGGGCCGTCACATGTGCCTTCCGGAGCAGGGGGACCTTGCGGGCACTGCAGGATTGCAATCCGTTATGTCGTAATGTGTTACCAATGGTTTTCGTGGTGACAGTGGTCCCAGCTGCCTTGAGATCATTGACAAGTTCCCCCCTTGTAGTTGTAGGCTGATTTCTAACCTTCCTCATGATCAAGGATACCCCACGAGGTGAGATTTTGCGTGGAGCCCCAGATCTTTGTCGATTGACAGTCATTTTGTACTTCTTCCATTTTCTTACTATGGCACCAACAGTTGTCTCCTTCTCGCCCAGCGTCTTACTGATGGTTTTGTAGCCCATTCCAGCCTTGTGCAGGTGTATGATCTTGTCCCTGACATCCTTAGACAGCTCCTTGCTCTTGGCCATTTTGTAGAGGTTAGAGTCTGACTGATTCACTGAGTCTGTGGACAGGTGTCTTTCATATAGGTGACCATTGCCGACAGCTGTCTGTCATGCAGGTAACGAGTTGATTTGGAGCATCTACCTGGTCTGTAGGGGCCAGATCTCTTACTGGTTGGTGGGGGATCAAATACTTATTTCCCTCTGCAGAATGCAAATAAATTCATATACTTTCCACAATGTGATTTTCCGGATTTAATTTGTGATGTGCTATCTCTCACTGTTACCAATAACCTACCCTTCAATTATGGGCTGCTCATGTCTTTGTCAGTGGGCAAACTTACAAAATCAGCAAGGGATCAAATACTTATTTCCCCCACTGTATATAGAACAACAAAGCAGCAAGTAACTATTGTCTCAGCTAATAAGAAGTTTAATTAAAATATAAATTGGAATTTGGAAACATAATTAATTAGAATTACTTCTTTTGCTCTCACAACATGTTTAGTCCTCAATAGAAGTGGGTTAGAGAACGTTTCCTTTGTAGAGGAACTTGTGAAAGCCAGCCCAAAA